>NC_143396.1:234900714-235209214 GCF_052110815.1 Crocodylus siamensis | reverse complement strand
GTGAGAAATGTTTATTCAATGAAACATTTTATGTTGAATTCTTGTTGGGCATTTTAAAAAATGCCATTGTAACTTGCCATCTGATTTATGGCTATGAGAAAATAAAATATTAAATAGAGAATATAAAGTACCAAATATATAAATCATTTTGGATAGTTCCAAGGAAAATCTTCTTAGCTTTTTATACTGTGAGGCCCATAAACTCTTAAAATTCCCCATCCCCTGAAAAATAAAAAATTAGTTTGTAAGGGGGGAGGACAGTGAGGGGAGAACTTTATGGGTTTGTTCAGCTTGGAAATTAATAGCATTTTTCTTGAATCAGGCATCTATTAGGCCTGTGTATTTGCTTCGGATTTGGCCAATTCAGGGGACAGTGATTTGATTTGGTGATTCAAATCACTGTCCCAAATCAATTCAGCTGAATCCAATTTGGAGATTTGGCTACTACCAAATCTATGAATCTCTGAATTACCCAGGCCTAGCCCTGGCCCATTCTCCCAGCCAACAATTGCTTCCCTGCCTGCTCCAGCTCCTGGCACTTGGAAAAAAAAAGCCCAACTCACAGGATGTGGCCAGGTGCGGGGGTGATCCCTGCTGCCCCCGCCCCATTCTGTGTGGAGGGGCTCTGCATAAGCCCACTGACCCCCCACTGCTGCTGCTACCCCCATCCCCTCTCCCCGCCCATGGCTGCCTTGCCCGCCCTAGCTCTGGCCCTTTAAGAAAAAAAAAACCAAACCCCCAACTCACTGGTTCCTGCTCAGTGAGAGGCAATCCCTGCTGCCCAACAGGCCACTGCAGGAGGTGGTGATTCCTGGGGTTTTTCTTGGTTTTTTTTTTTCTTAAAAGGCCAGAGCTCAGGTGGATGGGGCAGCTGTGGGGGGCAGGGCTGGGGGAGCAAGGGGGCTCGGGAGGCTTTTGGGAGAGCCCCCCATGCAGTTTGGGGCAGTGGGGAAGTGGGAATTGCCCACCAGGCAGCAACTGGTGAGTGGGGGCTTTTTTTTTAAAGCACTGGGAACTGGGGCAGGTGGGGCAGCCATGGGGGGAGGCTGGGGGAGCAGGCAGGGGATGGGGCCTGGCAGGGGTCCCCCCAGGACCTTTGAATCAATTCAGACCTTTTTACTGGTCCCCTGATTCGATTCAGATTTCGAGATTTGGCCACCAAATCGGGCTGAATCTCCTCCAAATCGAATCAGCACCCAAAGCTTTATACAACCCTAGTTTTATCTCCCTGACTAATGAATTCATAGAAGGATACATGCTCTGCAGTTAGATAGCCAAATCCACATACATTCACAAACCAGGCTGGTTACTTCAAAAATACTTCACAATGCTTAGACTGCTGGTGTGCTTAAAGTACACTTATCATGTAGTCAAATACACCCTGATCCCTGGGCCAGATCCTGGCTGGGTGGCAGCAGGGTAGGCACTGGAGGTAGTGGGGCAAGCTGCATCAGGTACCGTAGCTACAAACTAGCTGTATTCTCCCTTGATTTGGCAAATAGAGTTGACTGCAAATATAGGGATCTGGATTAATGACTTCAGATATCAGAGCTTGAGAGAACCTAGGAGCCAGCTAAGAGTAGAAGTCTATTTCCCCACTTTGTACATCCTAATGGCAGCTATGTTAGATGGCATTTTTTGGCTCTTATGCAAAGGTAGCAATTCAACTTCCCCTGGAGTGTGGGCATGCAAGTATGTATGTGTAGACTGAGCATGCACAACAGGCTTCACACTGGCTGGCAGCTATATGACTATGTACTCTACATTATGGACACATTCTGGCATCTAAGTTCTGAAAATGTAGCTGACCAAAGACCTCTGGCTAACAGGCGTTAGGCTCCAGAGAAGAGCAGCCTTTCTGTGTCGTTACACCAACAGCTGAGTGGTGCAAAACTAAGAGAGGGAGAT
The DNA here is from genome assembly GCF_052110815.1 of Crocodylus siamensis. Taxonomy (NCBI): domain Eukaryota; kingdom Metazoa; phylum Chordata; order Crocodylia; family Crocodylidae; genus Crocodylus; species Crocodylus siamensis. The sequence goes on along the minus strand of NC_143396.1, from coordinate 235,207,306 downwards.
GTGGAGTCAAAAAAAGAACAAATATTAATGTGAATAGCTTGGTGAGTTGGATGCTGGCCTTGAAAGAGCAGTGCCTGGGTTCTAACCTGGGGCCTTGGTTCTATTAGGGCACAAAATTCCTTGCTTCACTCCATATACTTTAGGCAGTGATTATTAAAAGGGGATGTGGTTCAGCCTTAGAAGGAGTGTTGGGAAAGAAAACTAGCTTGATATGCAGTGTTGTGCTTAGAGCATTGGGTGAGGAGGGCCTAGAATTTAGGACTCTTAACTTTCTGGGTGAATGCCCTAAGTACTCCGTCATTGGGGTTAAAGCGTATTAGAACTGTCACACTCCTCTTCTTCCCTTTTTCTAAATACGTATGCATGCCTTCCCAGTGCATTGCCTACTGCACATACTTGGCCTACATAATTAAATATCCATGCAGCAGAAGAAGCTGAATTGTTATCTGCATATAAGGGCCCCAAATACCACTTATGCAGTTAGAAAACTGCCATTTAGATGCACCGGGAGAACTAGCATTTTGCCCCAGGTGTTTGAAATAGGACTTGGGCAGCATGTTGGAATCTACCAGAAGTGATCCAAAATAACTGTACGCTTGTAGCTAAAAATCATGTAGAGGCCCGTATTTTGGATGGTGAACCTAAATAGGGCTACTGCACATGATCAGAAGAGATGCAGACCAACACCAACACACCTGCCTCTCACCTAGATTCTGCTGTTATCAAGATATGAGGCATATCAGTGCTTAATTGCTGGAGGGGACCTGCTCAGTTGGGCATCCTAGGTCACGCTGATACTGTTGATTTTATTATGCAATGCAGCAAATATGGTCACTAATTTAAAAACACCACCTCTGCAGTGGTTATAGAACTTATCTAGGAAGTGGGATCCTCAGTACTTTGAAACCTTACAACGACAACAGGAGATGGAAAAGCAGGAGTGGCAGAAACAGCATGTCGTGCACCAAATCAAGAACCCAGAGCCACCCACCCCACACGGACACATGTGCCCAAGCTGTTACAGAGCCTTTCAGTCCTGAACTGGCCTCATCAGCCATCTTCAGACCCACAGATAAGGCAATCATGGAAGACAATCATTCTCGACTGCGAGGCATTGCCGATGATGATGGGGAAGTGGGAGACCAGGATTTTAGACCCTTGTCAGCCCCAGGGGACTGGTGTGTCTTACTTCACAGAGTAAGTAAAAGATCGCCAGGCTGTACATCTAGGTGTGAGATCTAGGAGAGCAAGCAAGAGGATTCCTTGTGTCAAGGAGAAGCCCTAGGTTCTGGTTTACACAAATCACTTTAGGTTGTCAACAGTTAAAAAATGGAAACAGTGCAAAGAACAGTGACCAGAACCCAGACATCCCCATCCTAGCTAACTGCGCTAACCACTAGCCTAAATAGTCAGACTCTCTCTTATTGGCCCCCTCTCTCTGTGCTTCCATGACTCTTGTCTTTTGGCTATACAGTAGCACAGCTTTTTCAACAGGAAAGATAGAAGCTGTTCTCCTCCTCCCTAGTTGTTTTATAACCTAGTAGTAAGCAGTAGCATAAGTGAGGGGAGGTACTGGGGCAGTAGCCCCGGGCATCACCTTTGTTGCAGGGGATACAGAAAAAGCCATGACTGCAGCAACTGATGCTGTGATCAGCATTGTGGCAGTTGGCACTGCCCAATGCATCATATGGCTGCCCTGGCCATGCCTCTGAGAAGTGCAAGATGTGGAGCTGAATGCCTTCTGGCTGACGAATACCTAGATCCCACATCACTCATTCTTTGGGTTATCAGTCAAAATGTGGGTTTCTTCACAAGCGTCATTGGTGCTCTTGTTCCTGAGTGAACAGAGGTGTTTAATGTGAAGTCATATGTCAGGTAGAAAAGCATACCCCCACACATAATGTTTCCTACTGGCATTCAGGGACCACTTTCTGGGCTTTCTGACTTACCTTAGGAAGTGCCTGACTTCTCCCTTTGTACAGAGAATATAGATACCTAATCCTAATTCTTTAGCCGAGCTCCTGAGGGCAGGTACCATTCAGGTATTCGAATGTCTAGCTGGAGGCACATAGCAGGATGTCTACCCTGTAGTAGCAGAGAGTCTCATGTGGAGCAACCCTGAAAATGAGGCAGTGAAGATCTGGGGCACCACCCAAGATTCAGCTTTTGAGCAGGTCTTGAGTGCAGTGCCAGAGGAGTGAGATGTCCCTTAGGCCATCCTAACTGCCTCATTTCTAGACCTGATGCACATGGAGCAGGAGTACCTAGTCAGGACTTACTGCCTTGAAGGCAAATCTGAGCTCTCTGCCACTTAGGTGAATATGACCTCTACTTCAGATTCCTGTTCCCTGGACAAGTGCTCAAGCCCCTGAATGGTTTGAGAGATTGCCACTACTTCACTTCCGGCAGGTATGTATACAGAGTGAACCTATTTCTACAGGGTGAAATAGGATCCCAGACTGCATACGTGTAAAAAATGCAGTTGTGGGATTGCATATACACCATTTATTTGTATAAAGTGAAATAGGATTTAGCCCCATGTGTCTAAAATTTTAAGTACCTTTGAAAATATCAGGCTTTATGATAGTCATAGTATTTTTGCTGCTCTCACCAATATTTTTCTTTCTTTAAATCATTGAATCATAGAAAATTAGCGTTGGAAGGGACCTCAAGAGATCAGCTATCTAACTCACTGCTCAAAGCAGAATCATTGCCAACTGTATTATCCCAGCCAAGGCTTTGTCTAGCCCAGTCTTAAAAGCCTCCAAGGTTTTATGTATAATCTGATTTCTGTTCTGTTCTGTTTTATCTTCCATGTGCAAAACCAGTTTGTCCATTTCACCAAAGCTGTGATAGGTGCAGCTGTAGCTCTGGACTAGGTCTTTCCCCCTAGAGTCATACACAAAACAAACAATTGCGCATCAACAAAAAGCAAATTCTGTGCAGTGCAGAGTCAAATATATGTTCCAGTCTTCAGGGAGTATATTCTCAACCAAATTAGTTCTTACTCTTCCTCTTGCATCTGTTGAAATATGCTTTCTATTATGGTTTTGGAGAATTTCCATTTACTGTAAGTCATAGATTGTATTGGTGAAGTCACTGTTTACTTTGAATGGCTTCTTTATTGAAGAAAGCAAGCACAATAGAGTGAGTCTTGCACGTAACATATTATTCAATTAATTCTAGCACAAGTGTATATCAGCTAAAAGGACAGCTACTGAATGTTGCACATGGAAAGGGGCAACTTGAATACCATTGAGGTCATTCACCAATATGTGAACCTTTAAGGATCACCATTGTTGCTGCATACAACTAAACAGAAACAGAAATAACATACTAAGGGGAAGGCAGTGATGACATGGGGATCTTCCTATGCGGTGGCACTGCAACAAATGTTTGTGCTGCTATAAATAACATTCCCTATCCTAACTGGTGGCAGGGAAAACTCAAAAGGCTTAGAGGTTACATACTGAAAAGCACCCATAGCTCGCCCATAACTCTTTGATAGGGAAATGGCTGGCAATGCATTGCCAGCTGCATTATTAACATCTTGTCTACGCTTAAAAGGTTTTCCAAAAGATATATATCAGTAGGGGTGTACTGGAAATCACCAAGTAGAGATTTAGCTTATCCTGGCAAAAAGAGTTCTTTTGACAGCAAAATTTAAATCAGTTCCCTAAACAAAATGACTTGCCATAGTACAGAGACTTTTTGCTGGTATAACTACAGCTGCACTACAACTTAGTCAAGCATGGTTTTTTTCATATTACAAACTGACATACTACCTTGATAAAACTTTCAATATTTTGGGTCCAGGTTTTTTGTGAAAATCAAAATCAAGCAAACTTTTGCCCTTCTGCTAGAACAGGAACACTTGAGGAGTGAAGTACTACTAACATGTAGAATTACCAAATACAGCCCTAAAATAATAAGCCCAGGTAAAGAAATATCTCAACAGTAAGATTAAGAAAAAATGCTAAATTAGAGATAATCCATTCAAATACTTCAGTACCTCAAGATACTACCTGCGTGGGTTATTAAGAGGAATCCCTAATTTCCTAGTAGTTAAAGATAATTTTTTGCTAAAAGAGCAATAAGTCACTTGGCCATTGATCCACCCCTTGGGATAGCCAATGAAAGAGCCTGACTTGACAAGTCAACCCATCATAAAAATAGTCTGTGTTTTTTCAGAACAATAGTGGTTTCCATTTTAAGCCAAAGTGAAATAATCAAGAACCTAGACACTGGCCTTTGAAATATGTATAAACAAATCATATTTGAGGAAAAAATAAAAGAAATAAGTCTGTGTTCTCTCTGCATTATATCCTTGAGAAATTTTCTGAGGCACTTCAAGGAACACATTTTTTGTTTAGCAAAGGATATTTTTATGAAAAATAATTATTTAATCACTCTGTTTTGCACATCAGAATTATTTATGACTTAGACAGACTGTACTCATTAAATAGGCCAAATGAACTTCATCTGCAGACCTTCTGTCAGAAAAAGCTTGATTTTATGATATTTTCTTTAGTGTGTGTTGATACAAGACTTCAGTGACTGTGTAGTACATGAATATATGCAAAGCTCTCAAAAATGTATTTACATATGCATTAATATGTGTAAGGTTATGCCTCTAAATTATAAAGTTTAGATTATTACACCTTGCTCAGTAAAGAACTGGGGTCTATGTTTCAAAATAAATAAATGGATTTAGGACTTTAATGTAAGGTAGCAATACTGTGAAGATACAAATGCACTGTTAAAGCACAGCTCAGAAAACCTGTACATTCTTTCTAAGCAACAATACCAAAAAAACCAGCATAAACAACACAAGGTGATGATACTGTAGTATATTACTAAATATAGGGGTCTCACCAGGACCTTGTGTAATGGCATTATACAAGGCCCTGGTGAGGCCCACATCTGTAGTACCGCATCTGTTTGGAGCACCTTAGGTCACTGAGGATGTACACATTCTTGCAAAAGTTCAAGAGAAAAACTTATGGGCCAGATGCTCAGCTGGTGTATCTGGACATTGCTCCATTGTTTTAAAGGAAATGGAGATAATATTTATAAGCTGAAATTTTCAAAACACACATTATGATGAACAGGAGGAACCCTAAGGGATCTTCTCAGGAACAAACTTTGCTTTACATGCTCCAAATGGGGTCTTTAAATCCTGAAGCATGCATTTATAAATATATACACATGCAGAGGCACATCTGATTAGGGAAGAGAGGAACTTGTACTTGAAACAGCTGCAAGAACAATATATTAAGAGAAAGAAGCTTGTTAAACAGAATAATACAGGGGAATAAATTAGAAGTGGAATAGGTACATTTTACATCTTGGTGAAGCAATACGTATTTTTACAAGGAATATGGGGTTATACATTCTCTTGCAAAAATATCCACTTAACTGGGTAGAAAATGATATACAAACCTAAGTCATATCTATTAGCCTCTTTCAGCTGTCATCCTAGTCATGGGATAAAAGGAAAATTGGCATGCTTGAACACAAATTTGGCCATGTGAGTAGGAAATGTAAGGTAGTCATAAATGGAAAGTATTCAAGCTAAAAGTCAGTAGTGGAGTGTGACAGGAGTCAGTGTTAGGGATCCAGCTTTGAAATATTTACACAAATATAATTTATATGGTGATGTGGAAAGCAAAGTTTGCAGATAACACTTAATTAATGAGTACAGCAAATAATGAGGTATCATGCTGCCAGAAATATGAGATTTAGATGGAATGAAATCTTGGACTAACAGGTGAGCAAATCTGTTATTATAGCATATTTTTCAGGAAGAGGCAAAGGAAGGAATGTTTTCTGGTTTAACTTTTATGAAAGGCATCAGCAACTGCTTTCTGCATATCTTACTGAAGTTTCTTAGAAGACTCAGCATTGTGTCCTTCTAGACTTTCCCTCTAAATTTACCTCTGATGACTGAGTTCATTCTGATGACTGACACCAGAATCACTTCACAGTCCATTGTAGGAACTTTGGTTCAGATATACAAAAGGTCCTTGATGCCTAAAGCGGGATGGGGCAGCATTTAGATGCTTAAGTCCAACAATGTGACCTTCAAAACCCCTGCCTAACCATTAAGCACCCAAGACAGCACCAATAAAATTCCCTGATCAAGTTCAAGGTTCTTGACTGTGCTGATGCTGTGCATTGTCCCACCAAAAATGTAGGTATATGTGCCTCTAGGCAGAATTTTAAAAAGAGTCATGACCTCCATATCATGAACAGATACACCTGAACCCATATTAATTAGGATTCACAGCAACCAGGGTGCTGTGCAAGGGGATGCATATTTCCACCAACAAAAAGTACAGGAGAGAGGGGAATGTATGGTGCTGTACCCCTATCCTGGAATTAAACAGCAGAATTTATATAGTTTCCTACAGTCCCCAGTTAGGCATTTTGGTAATATGGGATCCACAGACACAAACCCCTGCCTACACTCTATCACCTAAGGCCCTAATCTTATTAAATCAGGTGGAGGACGGTTTAGCTACCTTTGTCCAACAGCATAATAGGGCAATTGCCTAAAAAATGGGTTGAACCCATTTCTGTTGGCCAAGTTACAGGCTGGCAGGGCTGAGGATATCTTCCATTCTCCTTCTAAAGCTATCCAATAGGCAGTCATGAGTGCAAATTTCATGTGCCCAGAGGGATTGTGACTCTGAGCCCTAGTGAGGAGGGCACTGCCCTAAAAGGAAGGGAGCCTGGGATGGCTTGTACATTTTGTATCAAATAGTTATTGAAGAAAATGCAAAAATAGAATCAAAAGCAAGGACCAGAAACCAGAGAGGGAGTCCAACATGAAACGAGCAGCCTCCCAGCATGCATGAGGAAGTTTGCACAACAGGTGCACAGTGAGCTGTAGCTGTCCCCAGTGCCATGGGCACAGCCAGTTTCCAGAGACCATGTAGAAGCTCACAGCTAAACAACTATTCATCCAGGCAGTGTGAGGTCCTATTTGTGGCAGCTCTCCCTTTCTCAATATCACAGTGACTGGGTGATAATTTCAGCTTGGATGGTGGGCTGAACTCTCCAGATAGGACTTTTACTCCATTGTCAGTAGCACAACAAGCCCAAATGCCTATACATGCCTCTTATGGGACTCTTGTCTGGACATGTATATACCACTTACATGACCTTAGGCAAAATAGGATTTGGCCCTACCTGTCTTGTGAGTGTAATAAGTTTAGCTGTAAGTGGTGATGCTCAATGTATTTACTCCAGTGGAGAAATAGGCCTCACACACTTGTACATTAATAAAACATGAACGATTTGTGAAAGTGCCACTCATTGATTATACCATGAAGATGATCATGAATGGATAAACTTTAAAAATGAATGCAATCCCTAGGCAATGTTTTTTTTTGGAGGTACTTTTCATCAAGTTATGTACAAAAAATGCATATACTATTACAGTGGAAGCTATTCCCAGGAGCACTGACATTTCATCTTAACTTATTTTCAGCAAGTGGGGCCTAGGCAAATTTGGTGTGGGAGAATTTATTGCTTTCCAGTAACACTAATTCTAAAGGACCAGTCTGGGCTTGATACATGGAGAAGCAATTCTTTCCATATGTAATACTGTGTCATGCAGAACCAGAAGATGAAGAAACACAGTTTGTTTTTTATCAGTGAATGGAAGATAAAAAATGGGCTCAAACCACAGACTAACAACAATCTTTCTATTTGGGATAGAATAGTTCAAGTACCGGTCTTTGAATTTGTTCAGTAAGGGTGCATAATGAATGTACTTTATACTGTATATTTACATGTTAATATATGTCCAGTTTGACAAAGCATCACATTTCTTGTTCTCCTTTTTTAGTTACCTCAGTGGGTGCGGGTTTCTAGAACGTTGCAATGGAACAAATTTTAATCTCCGCTGTCTTTCATCATTTTGTTTTTAATAAAAATATAGAAGCTATATATTGGTAGCATTCTTTTCTGTAAGTGCACAGCATGATGCATGTGAGTGTCTTTTGATAAAATGTGAGCCTTAAGCTGTGAGATCAGTTTGTTAACAGTTCTACACAGAATTCTGCTTTGAAATGCTAAAACAGATGCAAGAGGGAAATAGTGATGTTTTTATTCTTTTAAGTTGAAGAAATAAGGGCCAAACCTTATTTAGATTACAAACTTCTTGAATGTATTTGAAAAGGTCTGGTTCCCATAACTATTTTGTCCAGTCATTAATCAAAGCAGCTTTATCTCAGGGTGGAGTAGGAAGAATGTTTTGAGCAGGATTAGCAACAGCTGATTTTTATTTTCTTTCTATTATTGTCCAGAGAGATCATTTCCCCCAGGGAAACTGGACTGAAGTACAAAATCCTAAATGTTGCAGAGTCAATTACAGTCAGTAATTTCGCAGCTGAGAAATTAAGAGTCATACTACCCTTTAAATCAGACAAATTAAAACTGTAGCAATAATGACACCAGCTCTAACTTTATGCCACCCATCCTTGTGACGTATGGGTATTTTGTGCAGTTCATTGCCACATCAGAGAGGAGTCACAGCCTCTAAATGTGTGTAGTATGCTGTTCTTTAAGGCACGCAGAGAGATTTTAGTCACCAAGAAAAGGACTAAAGTAAAATTGGTAGCAGACTATCATAGATAAGATTTTGATTCACCATTATGTTAATCTAGTGTAGACCCTTTATATTAGTATCATGACACTGACATAAACATGTAATAGTGCAATGATAGGCCCCACAGTTGGTTGAAGCTAGATTTGTACACCCAAGACCCAACCACAGTTTATTCCATTTGACTGCTCATCAGGGATCTGGGTTTTCCGGGGGGGAAAAAAACAAACATGAATTTTCCTTTTTACCAGACGGAAACATGGATTTCTCATTTAACTGCAGAACCCCAGGGATTTTGCACTTTTGCAAAGAGCTCTGTGCAGGTTAGCAGAGTTGCAGCCTGCAAGTGAGAATGGGAGGAGGGCAGTCAGGCAGGGGGTGCCATGTGCATGTATCTGCACATGGCCACCAGACAGCCTGGAGAGCAGCTCCCACAAGTAAGTGAGGGAGGGCTGGTGCCTGGGGCTGGGGCTGGGGCTGGGGTAGGGGCTGGGGCTGTAGCCCAGCAGGGTGGGGTATGGGGCATGAGGCCCAGGGCTACAATATGAAGCCACAGGGCCCAGGCAGGGAGTGGGACAGGATCACAGGTGGCTCACCAAGAAGGCAAAGGGGGTGGGCCAGTTCCCTCAACTGCTCTGTGCATTCAAAGGGATACAGGGGGAACCTTGTGCCCCACAGATCTGTGCACAGGGCAAGATCTGTGCACAGGGCAGGGGTGGGTGCAGGCTGCCTGATGCAGGCTCAAGCTCCCACCCTGCTGCCCTCCCCTGGTATCTCCAGAGCCCAGCAGGTATGACCTGGTGCTGCAGGGCACAGCGAAGCTGCCCAGGGATCTTCTTGCTGTTACAAGCTCCACACTGCCCTGGCAACACATCCCATGCATGCATAGCAGCAGCAGGGGAGGCAGCATGCCCCTCACTGCAGCAATGCATACAGGGGATGTATGGCCAGGGCAGTGCAGAGCTCACACAGCTCCACTGTTCCCTGTAGCATTAGGTCACACCTGCCAAGCTGTGAAAGCCCTGGGGAATGGCAGCAGAGTGGGAGCCCACTGCACACAGATCTGGGGGGCACAGGTTCCCCTTGTCCCCCAGGAATGCACTCAGCTGCAAGGAGCCTCCCCCCACAGGAGGCAGGCAGCAGGTAATGGAGGGGGGAGGAATCTGTGCTCTGTACTCTGCTCCACTGCAGCAGTCACCTCCTCCTGGCAAGGGCAGGGGGCTACATAAGTCCCTGGCCCCATAGCCTTGGCAGCTGGGGGCCCCCTCCAGTAGGGCTGGGGTAGCAGGGGGCTGGGGCTGAGGGCTGAGGGGCACCAGCAGGGCTGGGAGGGTTATGGGGGGGGGGGAGTGAAGGGCCGTGGCCATGGGGCTGTGGGGGGGGAGGAGGAGTGAGGGTTATGAGCAGGAGCAGGGAGCTGGGGGGGAGGAGTTTTCATTTTAATCACAGATTTGGAGATTTTTATTAGACAATTTGCAATGTTTTTAATCAGAATACCAGGATTCCTGCTACATATGAATTTCAGCAGGCACTTAGGGGGAAGTTTGTAAAGTCCCCAAACTTCACAGATTTTAGAATAAATTATTATTTTTCTACCATTCTCACTGAAAACTTCTTCTGTTTGAAAAGAGAGTCACCCTTTCAAGATAAGAAAAAACTCGTACTGCCAAACCAACAGGAAAGTTTATGCTACTTTTAAATATGGGGTCTGTCAGATAGAAGTGTAACGGGTTTATATGATATATCCCAAACAATTTATGTAGTATAAATACCATGTTCAGCAGGTGATGATTTTTAGGAAAGAATACACAAAAAGAATAACTGGCCAATTCACATAAACATAAAAAACATTTAACAGAACATTTAACAGTTAGTTCAGAAACAGGCTCGCATCAGCTCACATCTTCATTACTGCAACATCCTTCTCTTTGGCCTTGACAAATGAGATATTGAAAGATTATAAACCTGTTGCTTTAGCCATGTCAGTGCTGTCTTTGAATACTGCCACTAGTATTTAAATTCTGGTTTCCGGTATTTTGATTTGGTATACATTCATGACCTAAAGTGACTCTTGTGTTCATCTCTAATGGTCAGTGGATAATTTGCACTTGATAATTGTACGCACATGGTGTTGGGAACCCTTTAACCAGCAGAATTCGAGCCTTTTGATGTATACTGACACAACAGACCCCCAAATACAAAGCAAAACCAAGTAAAAGCAGACACAAAAATGGATTTCTTGTTCAAAGGATGAGGACAAGCTTTCAAGATGACAGTCTGAAGCTTTACTGAGACACGTGATATTGGAAAGGAAGGTTGCCATAGTCTTGAACTTTAAACTATGTAAACCAGTCGCACAACTAGAGGCAAACTCACTAATCAAAGGAGTCTGCTTCCTGTTGGTGCCTTTCATCTCACCTCACTAACACTGTTCCCCACCCTTTTCCCACAAACAAAAAAAATGATAAATAGATACCAATGTTGAACAGCTGGGAGAACCAAATCAAATAAAATAATATGCAAATGAACTTCCATCAGATTAAATCCCCGACAAATGTTTTTTGTATTTTGAAGAAGTTGTGGTAATTCTCACCCCCAGGACTCACTGACATAGTTTTTGCAAGATATTGCAAACACCTCCTGATTCCAGCTGGGACTGGAAGTGAAAATGCAAAATACCTAAAGCTGGTGGCTTTGCAACTGGAAAGTCCGCTCCGGTGTGATTTCCAGGCTAGTTTTTCACAACAAAATATAGCTATGTACTTTGGATAGCATCCAAAATCTAAGGCACTGTTGTTCACAGCTTAATTTACAAGCCTCTTCAGTTTCTTAAAAGTCAAAGATGACCTGTTTTGAAATATAATTCTGGGAACAAATCCTCATGTATCCCTTTCATCTGAATCATCCTCACTGGTATAAACATTATGGAAATTAACTACATGTGTCCATGTAAAATTGGGACAGAAAAGTTCAGATAAGATTTTAATTAGAGAACAGATCAGGAATGTTCAGCAAACTAATAATTTGATAGAAAATAAACCTTCATCAAAACTGAAACTTTGTGAGGACATAGAGGAACATATGCAGTAAATACATAACGGAAGATCTAATCCAAGCCAGTGAGAAAGAGCGAGGGCCTTGTTACACATTAATTGTAGGTAGATCCTGGAGCTGTTAACCCCTAAACTGCCCACACATTAACACCTGAAACTATTTTTAAGCACCATTTAGGCAGCTTAAAGTTATGGCATTTCAAGTAGGTGTTTCCCAGCTCATGTTATGCTAACCTCTAGCGACCTTTGGCTGCACATTCATGTAAATACCCCACTTGCCCTCCTCCCAAACTCGCCTTGATTGGGCCAAGTGCCCCTTGCCCCCAGGATCCAATTGGTCTGCCACTCCCCCACAACTAGCTGACTGGGGGGTAGGCTTGATTTGGGAGTCCTACCCCCCAGCATGCCAGTTCCTCACTCACTCCACTCTTTCTCCCCCTGGCTTACTTTTGGCTTCTGGGCTGTCCTGGCAGGGAGGCCAAGGAAGGTGGAACCTGCCTGCCCAGCCCCCACTGCCACAATTGCTGCCACCACCTCTGGGCTCAGCCCAGAGAAGAGCAGCAGCCTGGCAGCAGTAGTGGAAGTTGTAGGGACTGAACAGGTGGGTTTCCCTTCCCTGCCTGCTCCTCCAGGACAGCCCCGTAGCCAAAAGTAAGCTGGGGTGGGAGAAGGGGCAGGATAGAGCTGGAGAGAACCCCAAGGAGAAGGTGGGTGAGTGGGGGGTGGAGCCCTGGAGGCAAGGGAGAGCATGGGGAGCCCTGGGGGCAGGGAAAAGCCTGGCAAGGTGCAGGGGGGAACCACTAGCCCATATTGTCCCACTGCTCCCCTACCCTTCCATCATCCCAGATCCCCACTCCTCCTCAGTACCTGACTTAGTTTTGGCTGCTGGCATTGATTCAGAGGAGCAGGCAGGGAAAGGGAACCTGCCTGCTCAGACTCTACTACCATCACTGCCACCCTGTGGGCTGGGTGGGCAGCCACATATAACCCAAGGGACATGGAGGGTGCAAGCGAGCCACAAAGAGGGCAGGGGAAACAGAGGGCCTGTGGGGCATGGGAGAAGCCTGTTATAGGAGGGGAGGGGAAGGAAGTGTGGGATTAATTTGAGCAGCTCAAAGTGTAACGAGTAATAGGGCCCAGAGGGAATAAGCTGAGTCTCTCTCAATGTCTCTTGTGTTTGAGTTTTTTTGTTTTATATAAGTAATTCAATATTCATGGGTCAGACAGAGAGCAAGTTCTTGGTCATCCTAGAATAGCTAAGAATCTGCCAATTATTGTACTCACCTTGGTTATAAAAGACCTCATATTCAAGTCCTAGTTCCAAAGACTGTTCACTTGTTTATAAAAAAGTGAACTAGCTCCAAGAAGAGAGAGGAAGACCAACCCAGAAACAGCAAACATCTTGCTGGTTAGGGCACTTATTCCAACCAGAAATTTGAATCTGAGTGTCACATCAAGGGTAGTTTCCTTAAAATAGGAGGTATTGGCTTTTCATGGCTCGGTGAGTCTCTCTCCATTTTTTGAAAGGTCATTGTTTCATCTGGATGTGGAGAAGGAATTGGGATAGATATATTGTTTAAATGTTGTGACTTACAAGATAGGAAAACCATTCCCTCTGCTAGGTTTATTTAATAGCACTTACTTTAAAAGGGGAATTCTAACAGTAAAGGCATGGGTATATTTATACATCTTGATCCTTCAGTTTGAAAAAATATGTAGTTTCCAATCTTCTGTTTTACATTTCATAAATGGCAACACATGTATATATTTCTCCAGTTTTTAGGGTTTAAACACAGACATTTGATCAAAAAAGTGTTTTGCATGCATCCTTGTTTTAATTTAAAAATCTGGGAAGGAAACAAATAAAAACAATGCTCTGTTGCTCAATATGTTCTAATATATTGTAAATGCCAACTTAGAAAACAATCTGAAATTCACAAACTATTGACTTTTTGACATTAAATATAATAAAGTTCAGAAAATAGGTCATTCTGAGGGCAAATGACAACAACGAAAGCTCATCTTGGAGTTAATCAGAAGTGAACAATATTTTCCTTAGTAATAGTAACTATTGTCATGTTGATGGTACAGCATTATTTTAGTTTTTGTCTTTAAAAAAAAATTTTAAGTAGCTCATTGGCTCTGATAATTTACAATGATGCAAGCTCCAAAACTGATTTTGCACATTATTTTAGACTGGTAAACAAAGAATATGTGAAGAGAACGGAAGAGAGATTAATAACATGCTCCTATGTCTCATGATCCTTAGAAATGGTCAAATGTGGATAAATTATCTTTTTTGAGAACACGTGCACAATGGCTGCTTATGGTGTAGGTATACTTGAAAAACATGCTCACAGTGGCCTCATTTCATAGCTCAAGGAGAAATGAATTTGATGATCTCAATCTTGTTCCCAGTAACCCTTGGCCTATGTTAATTTCAGATTCTGGAAAATGTGGGTAACAGGAATGAAATATGGACTATATCACAGTTTTTTATTGTGTGTATTTTTTAACAGTTATAGCATAATTTTCAAAATTCTTTCTGGGGACAACATGTACACTTAGGAATAAAAATGTCCTGAAATGTAAATACAGAGACAAACACAAAGACATGTCTAAATGTTAGCAAAAGTTATTTAAGAAACAAGGCATAGCCAAGGCAACATTTTATACTTCTGAAACATATGTTAAACATTAAAAATGTGCGCTATGGATACTGCAATATACTCTATGAAAAATGAATTATTTGTGGTACCAGTACAGTAGACTGAAGGATTTCCCAACTTTAGTGTGTACTCTCCCCATTCACTAATGTGATATAAATACCTAAGAAGCTGTGCTCATTTTTAGGCAAGACTGTTATCTACACCTTTTAAAATAAATTATATGAGGTTCTCTGAGCTTACCCTATAGGATGATGTTTGATTGGATTAATGTACTGTTTCAGAAACACAGGGCCTGACCACATGGCACACTCAGCAGTGTGATACATCAGTTTTGTTCAGCAATATATATTACGCAAGGAGCCAAAGTGCACAGACAGCCACTGATCTGGGAGTAACTGCCTGTTGCTTATATCAGTCGGGTTGCCCTGGATAACTGTGGACACAGAACACTTAATGATTACAAAACTTATATCAGTGGAGTTTCACCTCACTTTTACTTGGGAGCAATTCTACACCAAATTAAAAATTACACCAACATAAGAGTATGTGTGTTCTGTCTCCTTCCTTATGCTCCTGTAAATGCTTATTGCAGCCATGCAAATTTGTTTCCTGAAGCCCAGACAGCTGTTTGCAATCATTCTGATTAGTGCATTAGCTGGTTGCTATGGAATTGCTTTTATGTAGCAGTTAGTAACTAAGAACTATTATGTCAAGAAGGCTGAGCATTGAAAAGCACTACTGTTGTTATTATATATAGATAACACTTTAGAACAACCAAACATTCCTTCAGCAAGTTCTGCACTGAATGGAAAATTTTCTTAAAAAATTCCCTCTGAAAATCCATCGCAATCCTGTTCAGAAATTCATTTGTCTGTATTGCATGTTTAATGTAGAATTAATCCTATAAATATATAGGTCAATTTTTATTCTCTGTGACGACAAAATTTTCCTCCCCGTTTTTCTTTACTACCTTTCATCCATACTCAGGAGTGGGAAATGAATGTATAAAATGTACAGTTTCAAGTCAAATTCAATACAAGGAACCTTAGCACCCCCTGACCAATCAACCCTTTGTTGATGTGGCATGAGTGCCTTTCTAATGAAATTCCATTTCAACTGCAACAAAACAATGCACAGAGTAGAGATGAATTATGGCCTGCCTTTATCATGTACTATTCTCATCAAGGAACCATCAGGCATTTTTTCAAGTCTCCAGTGCAATTGGACAGGGAATTCCAAGCATAAATCAACATAGCCAGGCTATTTCATTGAAGAAGAATCTGTCAAAAGCTGAGGCAATGTTTATAAACCTTTGTAAACTACAGATTGTTCATCTTACTTTAGGGCACTAAGCACAATTATAGAATCCAATCCAAAGGGCCAATCAGTCAGATGAACTCCTGTTAACCTCATATTGGTATTTTGCTGAGTACCTTGAATCTAGGTAAAGCTCAAGGATGGGAGGAAGAACAACACACTTCTCTACCTGCAAAATTTTCTATTTTTCCTCCATCTTTGATTGTCCACTAATCCTCTTCTCCTCCCTAGCAATTCAAATGCTGCATCTTCTCTCTATTGATTCTACCCTCATTAAAAGCACTAATGACAACATTGGCAACTCTTCAAACCTTCTCAGGATGCACCACATGTTGCAACGATAATGGAAGAAATGCTACAAGAGCAAAGGCAACCTACAGGTTTGGGGTACTGTATTTAGAAATGTAAAGGCGCACTACCTTTTATAGTCTAGCAGCTGAAGTCCACAGGGCATTTTCAAAACAATCCATAATAGTCCAGAAATAGCTCCCCAAACTTCAGCCTCCTTGTCCTCTGAAGTACAGTTTCTCACAACACAACAGAAAAAATTCAAATCCACCTTTCTCCCAGAATGTCCTCTGCTGTTCAAAATATGGGCCTCTAAGGAGGGCCATAATATTATATCTGACCAATGAGAGACAGTACCTGGGGAAAATATTTGCATTGTTTTCATAACAATTTTAGTTTTCAAAAAGGCTAACACACCTATTAAAATGGTCATCATGGTTTCAAGTCACCCTATCATTTTCATAAAATGGATTGAGATTCAGAATCTTGTTGCTTATGTGCCTTTACCAATTATACCTTTTACAAAGCTCTGCTGTGGTATTACTTATATTCAACTAGTCAATATTTTATGTATTGTTATAAAAAATCTCACTGACTACCAAGCAGGCATGAATATTAGAAAAGGATTTTTTAGGTTACACGGAAGCATTTTGATCTAGCATGCAAGCTGCTGAAATGATGAGCAAAAGGGCTTGTGTTTTTTAAGTCACTTTCTTTAACACATTCTTTTCTGTCACATCAGAAGAACAAATTTAATTATTCTTTATAGTGGTGTAGCTCTGTAGGTGCAATTCAAACCAACATTTGGCCTACAGCCCCTTTTGCTCTCTGTGCCTTCCTGCTGTGCTGACCAGGTCAAGGATTTAACCTGAAGGGTCAGAGGGCAACTAAAATTTGCCCTGGCCTGACTCAAGTGATCAACAATAGCACCACATTTCAAAAAGTCTTTTTCCTAAGTATTCAGCTGAAATGATAATTAACTAGCTAGCTGGTAAGGTTTAAAGCTGTATCAAAATCTACACTGTGTTTGAGGAATTTTAATAGCAGAGCAGCTGCTTCCCAGAATGTCACATTTGGTGTTTCTTCTGTTAAGAATTTTATCATTTCACCTCTCATTGTTTGCCACCTTTTTATTCTCATGTGACACAAGATATAAACTAAAAAACTTTATACAAGCATTGTACAAAATAAGTTCACTAAACTGGCTTAGAAAAATATAGATTTTTTTTTCCCAAGAAATAATTTTTTTAAGAAAAGCAATATTTTTCTAAATCCTAGACTGAAGAAGAGACATCATTTGGTCCTGCAGAGGATAGTGCAGAGTCTGTGTTTCTGCTCAGAAGAGTCAAGAGGCTTTCAGGAAGGCCATCACAATTCTGACAGTGCATCTATACCAGCCCCAACCATAGCTTTGGGAATATTGTCCTAATCTAGGCCAGGTTGCCATGGTCCTTTAAAAGGGTACTCTAAGAGTATGTCTATATTAGGGTTACCATATGTCTGGGTTTTCTTGGATATGTCCTCTTTTTCAGTCCTCCCATCTCCATCTGGTCAGTTCTTTAAAATCTGAAGAAATGTTCAGTATTTTGCTCTGCTCCACTGGTGGGTGGAAGGTGATTGGAGGCAGGGGTCAGCATGTGCATATGCGTGCCCACATGCACATGGCCAGCATACAGCCAGGCAGGGTTGTGGGAGCAGCCCCAGCATCTGGATGCAGGTAAGTCTATGGGGGGTCAGAGGGCCAGGGTTTGGGGAGTGTGTGTGTGTGTGTGTGTGTGTGTAGGGGATGGGTGTGTGAGGGGGAGGTGGGTGCTTGCCAGCACTTGGGGAAGCCGTCTGGGTGCTGGGGCTGTGGCCGGGGAGGTGGTGGGAGTGGAAGTGCCTGGCCATCCAGCAATAGAAGGGGTGGGGAGGCACTTTAAGGGCAGTTGGGAGCTCTGTGGCCAGGCCAGCAGCACTGGGGACAGTGCCTGTGCTCACTGGGGCAGGGTTGCCAGGAGAGGCTGCCCGGGGTGGGTTGGGGTGGGGTGCGGGGTCATGGCCAGGCTGACTGGTGTCAGCAAGCCCCAACCGAGGGTGGGGAGTGCCACAGGCCTCCCCTCTTCCCTTTAGCCCACGCCAAGGCTGGACTTATTCCACTGCCAAGTGCATGAGTCAGAGCTGTCATGCTTTGGCCCGGTTGGCAGCGGAGGGTACCCTCTGGCAAGGCTGGGGAGAGCAAAGGGCTGTGGTTGGGAGTGAGGAGCACCAGCAGCCCTGTGGGGAGGGGGGATGGTGGCTGTTGCTTGGGAGTGAGGGGTACTTGGGGTGGGCAGTGGGGGGCTGGGTTTGGCAGTAAGACACAATAGCAGCAACGGGGGGGCGGGGGATGCAGGTTGGGGGTATCAGCATAAGCAGGGCAGCAAGTTACTGTGGGTTAAGAATAAGGGGCACCAGCAGGGCCAGGGGTCTACAGGCTGGGAGTGAAGGGCAGCAACAAGGACAGCGGGCTGTGGGTTGGGAGTGAGGGTCAGTGGCAGGGCCAGGGAATTGTGTGTTGGGAGTGAAGTGTCCCCCATTTTTTTGGAACTGGAAAATGGTAACCCTAATGTCCCACTTATTGCTGTTCCTGCCTTTATGTGCCAAACCCAGAAATGTGGTGCTGAAGACATACTATGAGGTGTCTCTGTATGTCTGCTCTTAAGACCTCTGCCTCTATCATGTTTGAGATGCAGGGGGCACCCCCATACTGGCTTCAGCACTGCATGTCCAGTCAGGTGCTTGCAAGTGAGATGGAGTGGGAAATGCTTAGGAGCCTTCCTCTAAAAGAGCACAGAAAAAGCCATGTAGATGTAACCTCTTTACCACCATCAACACAAACTCTGTTGGGTCCAAGTGAGGCAGTGTCCTAGCGTACCAAATGATAACTTCCCTCTACTGCCAGAGACGGGCAAACTGCAGAACATGCCGAGATCTAACCAAGAAGACTTCATAATATTCTCCACCCAGAAGGGATTCTAAAGAAATAGTTTTGCAAACTGATTTACAAAATGATATACATTAGCATGTTTACAGTAAAATGCCCTTCATTAAAAACATCTCATTTAATTCTTCCCTTTGAAAGGTATATTGTTTCTACAGTTTGGGATCAGCAGCATATCTTCTGGCATGGAGGAGAGTGTTGAGGCCTAATGTCTTACCACTCAAGTGAGCTAGGATAGGAACATTATATAACTAGAAAGAGAAAGCTTACAGTTTAGTGGATTATAAAGTGATTTCTTCCAACCCTGGACGGTCATGAGATACTGAAAATTAAAGCAACAACATAATGTTTGGTACACACCAAAAACAACATTAAAAGGACATTATTATTAATCAAGCCCTCAATAGTCAAGCCATTCCAGAATTATATTTTTCTATAAAACCTTTATTTGGTCCTCTTTTGCATATGCATGATAACGTGTTCTTTAATTACATTATTACCTGCCATTGTTTTCCATAGAAGCTCTCATCTCTTTCACTTAGCCTCTTTACTTACCCACTTCTAATTCTCCCCTGTGCCCTGACTCCTTGGCAAATTTCTCTCCCTTCCCATTGTGCCACTTTCTCCTTGGCCCCGTGGGCTCTCAGCTCCAGTCTCAGTCTCTCCCCACGTACTTCTCTTCAATCCCTTCACCTTGCCCTTTCCTTTTCCCACCTCCCAGATGCTGTCTTCTTGCCTAGCAAAATCCAGTTTCTCTCATCCCAGCTCACAGTCTCTTCTTCCATCTCCCAGTCTTCCTTTCAGTTGCTTGCCTAGCCAGTTCTCAGTCTCTCCTGATTCCCAGTCACGGTCTCCTTGCCTTCAAGTTCCACTCTACCCCACTCAAACTCCTGGGCCAAGTTTCCCTCCCTTATGCCAGCCTCTAATCACAGTTTTCCCATTAGACTTCTCCTGCCCTTCCATCAGTCAATTTTTGTCTTCTCTGCTTTGAGATCAGACAGCTTCTTCCTCCCCACTGCTCAGGCCCATCCCTGACTTGCCGTGTCACAGCCCAGGCTACAACTGCAGGGAAAGTCATGATCATCACTTGGCTGGAACATGCGCAGCATAGACAGGACCTTGAGGGAATTTAGCTGTAAATCTCCAAGACTCTACCAAACATGTGTGAACTATAATTTTTAAAAGCTTATAGTGTAGCCAAATTGGGGTAGATTGTCACCACAGCAGTAAAAAGTGAAACTGGAACACAAAGGGAAACCTCTTCCAATCATCATGCTTTTGCTCCAAATCCTAGTAGCACTAGAGTCTTGCAAAGAAAAAAAATCATCAGAATTTTTTTAATAAGGGCAAAACAATGTATTTTCCCCTAAACTTATTCTTGGAAATGGCTGAACAATTCTGACAGAAATTTTCCAGAAAGATTAAGCAGACACCCAGCAGGGAAAATAAGCCAAATAGTCAGCTTGGCAGACATATAAGCAATAAAATAAAGGGCCTTGTGAAAGAAACTGTTTGCAATCTTACTAATAGGTGGTGCCACCAGCCCAATCTATAATATACAGATAATCTATTTAATTTTTTATGATTGTCTGGAAATGTCTATGAGGTTTTTTTACCCAAATTTTACATTTTGTTCTGTCGCATCTCCCAGAAATAGCTTGTACTAGGAATACCAAATGTGTTGTAGTCAGTGGTTCTCCAAGAGACCTGCTAAAGAAAATTAGGTGGAAAATCTCAGCAGTAAGGGAAAAAGCAAGCAGATACATCTAGACAGAAAGGCATGGGAGGCAAAAGTTTCAAATGCACACAAGAAAAGACAAGTCTCTCTTTTCAGATCCAGTGATAGTCTCATAAGTATTACCGCACTAACCATTTGCAAAATGATAAAAGAAAAAGAAAGAAGTAAAGTAAACGTATTTAGTGACATTCCAGGAGCAAGTCCATTTTATAACTACTTCCAGAGACAGCTTGGCTAGTGTAGGACTTAACAATTCCTTATATTTATAGATGTCTCAAGGTGTCAGTGAAAGGCTACAAAGCACTCTAAGACAGTTTTATGCCATTAGTTTTAAAATAAGTTTTTAAATCACTTTAAAAAAGAGAATACAAAGAGAACACAAGGCACTGCCATCTATGACATAGTGAGTGTGTCTACATGTACATTTTACAACACTGTAGACTAATTTACTGTGCAGTAAAGTGCCACTGTCTATATGTGGGCGGTAATTAGGCTGGGTAGACTAATTTACTGTGTCATCAGATAGTCCTGTCAAGCACATATCTGATGGCACAGTAAATTACAGAACTTAAACACACGTGTAGATGATGATAGGGCTTGCTGGAGCATGAGGGTACTTCAGCATGAGGTTAGCCAGCAGACAGCTCCTGCACTCAAGCACCCTCATGTCCCAGCCCACCACTCCACAGCACATGGAGCCCTGTCAGAGCAGCCCTCAGCTGGCAGACTCACCCCCATGAGTTCCATGCCAGCCCAGGCAGCTCTCACAAGGCTCCATATGTTGTTCATGAATAAACTCTGGAGCTAGTTGCTCCCGGGCACATGTTCAAGCAGCACACCCAAGAGCAATAAGCTCTGGAAATTATTCGTGTGCATTAATTGCATATGGAGCTGCACCCAGTGTTATGCAAATTAAGGGCACTGACAGACATGGCAGGGAGAATGCCATTTACCAGAAGCAGCAGTACATTTCTTTGACCTGTCTCTGCAGTGTCTGTATTCCAGGTGCTTCAGGAGGGCTTTTTGGCACTGTTAGCTAAAGCTGATTCAATCAGCTATTAGATAGAATCACCAAAAAAGCCCCACTAAACTGCCCGATCTATACAGATGTTAGGAAAGTCAGGTGCAACCAACACACTGCCACTTCTGGGCATGTGTTGGGCTTGGCGTTGGAATGCGCAGAGTTTAAAGTAAAACACCATTTTGGTTTTTTCCCCCCACATCTGCAAGCAGCCTAAGTTCCTAGTTCTGATATTACCTTGAAAAAGCTGGTCATGTGCTGCCCTATCACATTCTTTCTCCTTCTTAATATTTCTAGAATTTAAATGGCTAGATCTCTCTCTCTCTTTCTCTCTGTCACTCTTTATCAGTTATCCTGCAAACTGGATTTAACAGCTCCAACTTCCAACTGATTTGCGTAAGCTTTTAATCCTACCTTATAATAGAGATGTGGAAGCAATTTAGTAACATATTTAAATCCTTTTTAAGCTCTGAAAAGTAAAGTCCTCTATTTATCCACTAATCAGGTATAAGCAAAGACAGTTGTTTCATAAGTGATACTCACATATCAGAACAGCGATGTGCCTCATCTTTGACCTGGAAGACTCATCACTTAATGGTGAGGGAATGTTTCCATCTACATGTCCATTCCTTGTTGTCCCCTCTGCTGATAGTGCACATATAGATGCCAGATATGAACAGCAGTACTAATAGTGATATGAAATGGTCATCTGTTGAATGGGTACTGAAGTATGAATGCCATGTCATTCCGTATGTATTAATCAGCCACCGAACAGCATAGCATACCTTTGGTTATCTGCACCTCAGTTTTCTGAAACTTTATCTGGCCAGCAACTTTATTTTAATAACTTGTAACATCTGGTATCTATAACAAATGGTGCTCTTTGACATGTTACTGTCTTTAATGGCTGTATTTTTGTCTGGCACACATTGTGCACCATGTGTTAGCAGGTATCATTTCTTACAACATGCTGTTGTTTCACTTATCTGAACAAATTCAGCTACCCAAATAGCTTTTCAGGGGGTGCTTTTCAAAGGGGTTGGATAACTGAGGCTATACTCTAACAGTTTCAATTCATTATTGAGAAGGGCAAGTCAAACTGAATGTGAAATTCTTCAATTATCTTTTAACAGTCTTGGAAACGATCCCTTTATAAAGCCAGGGTTTCTTTCAATGAATTTTTTATTATGTATAGAAATAATTTAAATTGCAAACAAGAAAAAGTTTATTAGAACCGAAAGAAAAGGAATTCAAGCATTTCTAAATGTTATTTTAAGTTCAGTCTAGAAAAAGAAACATGTTACAGGAGCTCTATTCTCTCTGGGAATCTGACCATTTTTCAAAAACGTGAATAAAGTAAACTATGCCAGTTTCCATTCCAACATCTGCTGTGCATGTCCATGAATCTTTACCACCTCATCATTCTCAACTGCTACTTTTACTTACAGCTTTGGGACAATTTGTTCTACTGGGACACAGAGTTTTGAGAGAAAAGAATATTTGATGACCACTTAACAGTAGGACTTTGAGCATTGTCCTGGCCTCATGTTGTTTCCAGCACTAAGGAGTTAACATTTAGAGAAGAAACTCTTCTTCCATCTCACAGACCTATGATGATTCAGTTTTGCTTCAGTAAAAATGTAAGGCTCCCATCATGCAATTCAAGACCACTCATAAAAAGAACAGGCACTATTTTAAACCTGGAGACAAATGCAAGTATTACAGAAAAGGTGCCCACAACAGGTGAAAGGCACCCGGAAAAAGTAATAGGCTCTGGGGTTAGGATGAACTGCCACTGGAATCAAAAAACAAATTAATGACATGAGTATGGAAACACTTGTGAGTGCTATTACTGTTACCCGGGGAACTTTTTGTTGTTTTGTCATATGCCAGTCCCAGTTTCAGCAGATGAGAAATGCATTCAACTTAATAAAAGATCAGAGACTGAAGCAAAGGACATAGGAGTAGGAATAAAGTATGCTCTTATAGTTGTCTCCATCCTACAAGACCTGTTTTATTGGCAGGAATGGGTGTGGAAGAGTGACTGGGTTAGTAGTCTGAATCAAAGGAGCTGTTAGATTACACACACACAATCTTCCAGCAGAGAGCACTGTGTACACTATAATAAAGAGATAAATGCTTGGGAGGTAACGTTATATCTAGGTTGAAAGAGATATCTAAAACATGCCTCTTCAGTATTTAGGGCTACTTCTGCCAATCCTGACACAAGATGCTAGAAGTGCAGTAGATTAATTCTACGGTGCATTAATGCATCATGGTGAAAGCTGTGGTAATGCACTAATGCACAGTAGAATTAGGCTACTGCACACTATTATCATCTAAAAGATGTATGCCAGCATTACTGCGCATTAGCGCCAAGTACAGCACATTAACTTTAGTACTCATAATAACAGGTACTAACTTAAGGCGCCATAATTATGGTACATAAATACACATATAGATGTGCCTAGTTTACCTTACTCTACAAACAGAAGAGGTACAGTGTGGGCAAGTGATGTGTCTAGTCCACTTCTTCATGAAGATTGCCAACAAAAGTACCAATCAGGGTGGGGATTAGGTGTGCTAACATGATTCACAAGATAAACCCAGAGATTTCAAATAGGAATCCACCATATTAAAAACTTTCTGACCTGTTGTGGTCTTGCTGAGTTCTTTGCAACAGAATAATTGCTCTAGTACTTTTCTGTAGTCAAATAAGAGTGAAACCTAACGGCTGGCATTTTCTGACGAAAACTTGAATCTATCAAGGCATACCTTGAGTCTACAAAAATTGAAAACCACTGGCATAGACAGAGAACAGACTTAAATATCCACTATAATGACAAAAATAAAAGAAACAAGAGTAGTTGCTATGTTCCCAATGTGACACAGAGACCTTGAGTCTTGTTGCTAACTGCAGTGCAAGAATGAAGCTCTGAAGCATTAGTAGACGGTGGCAAACTATGTTCAGCTTTACCCATCCAAATTGTAGCTCCTCAGGCATTCCATTTCTTTAAGGATTTAAAATCAGCATCCATCTTGATTCAATAAAGACAACTGCTATAGGTGCAATGGAATAAGAATGTAAACTACAGGTGGTGTAGGTTATGAAGAACTAATTCCATTATGTCAGAAGCATTATGATCATGACCCTTACTCAGGCTAAATTAAAGGGATTATTGTGCTGGAGGCACTACTATTCCAGAACTTAACCATCTTTGTCTTCACAGAAGCCTGTGCATTCAAGGTCCTTGAATGACAAAAGAAGCAGGGTAGTTATACACAGTGCTTTGAAAATACTTAACTTGATGCACTCAGCCACACAGTTCAGTTTCCTGCAGTCTGTCTAAAATCAAAAAATGATCCAAAACTGACTAATTAATGGCTTTTCAAGACACATTGGGAACATAGCAACTACTCCTATTTCTAATAGTGGATATTTAAGTCTTAGTCTTTCTATATGGTACTGTTTTCTTATTTTAATTAATCTCAAACCTCTCTTCCCCTATACCCTCTGCACAAGAGCTTTTTTATCCCTACACATAGTATCACATAGTATAGTATAGTATCACATAGACCAGTGATTCTCAACTAGGGTGCCATGGCACCCTGGAGAGCCATAACATCCTTTCAAGAGTGTCAAGGGTGCCACACAATGTTAGCACTGTTAGGTGTGCTAACATGACTCACAAGATAAAGTCAGAGATTTCAAATAGAAATCCGCTCTTTAAAAACAGTCTGATCTGTTATGGTCTTTCTGAGTTCTTTGCAACAGATAACTCAACACAAAAAAATTAGGTCTGCCTTCATAATGTGTTTCCCAGAATTTGAAAGTTAAAACCACAAACTATCAAGATGCTTTGTCTCCCAGAAATTTTCTGATCACCCCATCTGTTCATATTTCTCCAACTATAATACATATGATAAGTTCATTCCCACTAGTTTTATTCCTGAACGCTAGGCTTTCCACAGCATTGTGTACCCTGACTTTCTGCATGTCCTTTTTTCAGACTACATAGCCACTGTGAATTTAAAGGGCCATTTTTTCCCTGACAGTTGAGGACACTTCCTAAGACTGGGCTCAGTAGACTTGCCAGGGTAGGAATTAAATAGGACTTAAGCATTTGACCTGAATTATAAAGTGCTTTGGATCATTCCGACCCTAGAGAGTATTAGTTGAAATGCTTAGTCTTTTGGTTACATTTCAAAACACAAGAAGAGTAATGATTCATTCATCTAAATGAATTTTATTTTTTAATCAGGTCTATAGTACAGTACATTTTATATGAGCTGAAGAAAGAAATGAGTTTGAAAACATTTATCTTGGAGCAGGTTGCATTTTTTTTAGATTGCAGCTAGCCAAATCGTGATCTTATCTTCTGCAGAGTGAATTTTCTTAAAAATCAGTTCACAGAGTTCATCTGAAGGATGCAGGAGCTGAATGGGAGTATGTGGCACAGCCATGAAAGATCTGGCTTCATGGGATGAAGTAATTCAGTATGCTCAGACTTTAGGAAATGTGGAAGGCACCCAAAGGTCCTCACCCACAGAGGATGGGTGCACAAAAATACGAAAGGGCAGAAAAGAATTTGACATCCTCCCTGAAAGGTTCTTTTGCCATTTATTCAAAATCCTCTAAGATCAAGCAGAAACTGTAGAAATTACAAGTTCCAATATAATAGCCAATATCTGTCCTTGTATATGACCAGAAGAAAATTAGTTAAATGGTCTGAATCTGTCTGAATTTTAAATATAATGAGGTCCCACAAATTATTTTCTAATGCCTCTTTTTTTTTTTCTTTTTTTTTTGATGAGTGCAGCTTCTGGAGATAGTTCACTTAAGTGCACGTGGTTCAGCCTCCTGTCTGAATCAATGGAAAAACACATGAAACACAACAAGATCACTAGCAGGAATTAATCCACAGATTTGGATTCTGGAAGCTGGGAATCAGAAACCTAGGCTGCATCCACACGAGAGCACACGTGCATTTTGCAGCGCCTCAAGGGCTTTTGAGGCACCATAAAATGTACCCTGTGCACGTGATTTGGTACTCCATACTGCATATTTACAGCAGAGAGCCAAATTTAGATACTGGAAAATCTTGGTATCAAAAAAAAAAGCATACAGAAAAAAAGCAGGGTGGTGCATGTGGTGGCAGTGTGCACCGCCCAAAACTGGAGCCTGGCCAGCTACAGCAATGCTACCCCACCTGGAGGATTTCCCCCCCACACTAACCCCATGTGCAGAGGCACAGACAGGGGCAAAAAGCAGCAGCATAAATTTGTGCCACTGCTTTCTTCCTCATGGCAACCACACGCCTCTGCTCATGGGGATGTGGCCCTAGAGTGCTGTGACATTCCTTGCAGCTCTTTATCATGTTTTCTGGTGTTACTGGAAAGGCACAGCTGGTTAGTTTTTATGTTGCAATATCATCTCCGTGGGTTGAAGAAGGAGCCATCTCACTCTTTCTGAAAGCAGACTTTATATTTGCAGTAGTTCCAAGGAAAGCAGTAGTTTGGAAAGGTTCAAATCTATCTTTTGGGCTGTAAACAGGGGTCTGATTTTTAAGGGGCATTGAGCATCCAGCTCCCAAGGATCTCATATGAACATTAAGGTTCACAACATCTTTGATAATCAGGCCCAATATTTTGTTTGTCCTCTCTGATCTGATGAATAACAGTATCACTTGAGTGAAAAAAAGAACTAGCCAATATACTGATGATTGTCATTGATATTAGTCACCAGGGTCATCCCTGGGAGGAGGGGGGGGCAAACTGGGATGACTGCCCCGGGTCCCACGCTTTAGGGGGCCCCACAGACAGTGCCATACAGGTCCCACCATAGCTGCCACATGCCACTGCTGCCGAGCGCCACCAGCTCTGCTGCTGCTTAGCACTGCCGGCTCTGGCCACTTGCTATGCGCACCCCCCCTCCCCCTCCACGGGCAATGCTGCCACCAGCTTCTGCAGGTGGTCGCCACACCCACCCCCTGGCCCTGCACTGGCTGATATGCCCTGGGCTCCACCCACCCCTAGGGATGGCTCTGCTAGTCACCATTAAAAAGAGTATTTGCCTATGAACTCCCCAGTTATTTCCAAGTGTTATGTAGTTAAAAAAATATATGATTTACATGCAATTCAATACTGATATAAATTGCACCCATTTCACCTAGGTAAATAGGGGTCCTCTGTGCTTTCAGTAAGGAATAATACCATGGGGAAGGCATGTGAAATCTTGCTCCCAATGGCTAAGGACAGACATTCAAAAAGCCTGAGTCTGAACTGATTCAATCTTTGCAGCTTAGTCTAACCTGGCTAAGCTAACTCACTTTGTAACTACACAGACATCCCAGAAATGCAGGTACATGCCTGCAGTGGCTCAGGCTAGAAGTTTGGGGGTGCTAAAGCAATCCTCCCTTCCCTTCCAGAATACTGATCGGGGGGGGGAGGGGAGCGTGGCCAAGCCCCATCAGGATGCTCTGATTAGCCCAGCTGGGAATTTATAACAGTGTTTATCACCCCTAACTCAGTATTTATCACCCCATTAAGAAAACAACAGAGGGACATTACCAACTACCTGTTGATTCTACATGTTTACTCAGCAGGGACAATAGCTAGCAGACCACATGCTAGCTAATACATAGACACCTCTCTGCAAGGAGAGGGGAGGGGGGAAGCAACCTGCAGTATCTGCTGGATCTGCAGCCAGGGGCAGAGGGGAGGAGCCAGCCCTGCTGTGGAACAGAGAGTCCTGCCCAGCCCAAAGAGCATGCTGGGATGCTGAGGGAGTCTGGTTTATCTTAACCCAACAAGGGGTCCGGGACAGACATTGCATATAAGTCTGATACTACATTCAGCCAGGTTTATCTCAAACCAATTTCAGTCATTTTCAAACTGGTTTATGTGCACTGAACACCTGTTCTGTTACAGATTTAAACCAGTTTCTGATAATTTGAACCAGTTTATGTGTAATGTCTGTCCCTAGCCAATGAGCACAATTGTAAAATGTGTTGGTGACACCACAATTTTCAGCAACAGCTTTTAAATAATTTAACTTCATTTAGTGACCCTGCCCCATTGTTAAGCCCCTTCCACTATTTTGATAAATTGGATAAGAGAGCACAGTTACATTATGGACTCATGTTGTCAGACATGGAAGCTCACCATACCACACCCATTCCTGATTATTTTTCCTTACAGCCCAGAGAAGACAGAAAGACTTAGCACCCCCTCTCTTTCCACAAATGACTCTAACAAATCAGGAAACTCTTTTAGAGAAATATAGATAAGACTCAGATATACATATTTGCTTGCACATCACCTCTCTCAATGAGGCCTTAATTAAAATAGAGGCTGGTTGGTAAAACAAGTAATAAACACAAGTAATAAACAGGAATGACAAAACACCAACACAATTGCCAACATAGATGCAACTTCTAACGAAAAAGAAATGTAAGAGTACAGGCAGTCCTTGACTTACAACGTTTCAAGATACAGTTACAACATTTATAAACTGACACCCTGTTTCAACTTTCAGAACTTAGTTTTGACTTTCCAATACTTGATCTGATGCCATACCACGGTGGTGAACAAGTTTGTTATGTTACCCATCTCCATGGAGAAAATCTGTCCAAACTTCCTTGGACATTTTCTTTATGAAAGCAGAGAAGACCCTTGAAAAACCTGCAGCCAAGACTCTTGAGAAGATTCCAGCCACGAGCCCTTCAAAAAGTCTAGCAAATTTACCTCAAAGAAGTCCTTTAAAATCAATACAATTGCTATTTACAATATAAATACATTATGGTAGATATATTACTTATCTATAATTAACTGAGTACAAAATTCTGGGTTATTTTTGCTGAAAATAGGGTATCGGGCCTTGGTTCAGAAACCAATACCCCATTTATAACATTGTTTCCTATGGAAAAATTGGTTCCGAGTTACAATGTTTCGACTTAAGACAAGAGTTTCAGGAATCAATTGTGTCATAAGTCCGAGGAGTGCCTGTAGCCTCTACAGTTTATAGCTATATTTTCTTTCCATACTAAAACATTTATTTTCCTATCTATCAATCTTTAGCACATTTTGACCCATATGCATGGATGCTCCATTTCCACTTAGAAATTCTTTATGTTGTCTTTATTATCTGAAACCACTAAACATAAAATCAAATAAAATAAAATAAAGGTGGTGGATTCCTGACTGCAAGTAGCTTGGCTTTGTGAGAAAGATGCCAGCTTTCAGTTCAGTAGATGGAAAGACCTAATGTTCAGTACTTACCTCTCCATCCACCTTGCATTCACTTCAAAACCAGAACCACAAAATCTACATTGATTAAGGCTTTTCCATGACAGCATTTTGACAGCATCTGAGATAAAGTTTTCATTTCTATGAATCTCAGGGTGAGCAGAAAAAAACATTTTATATTTAGAAAAGAAAAAACTATTTTTGGGCTGTTTCCTTTCCTGTCCTTTAAGATATGTTAGTTAATAAGGTAAAAGGAAAACTTCTGATTGAGGGAAAAATGCTGAGAACCCACAGTTTTTATATAAATTACATATTAGTGGCACCTTCTAATATTACAAGAGATTTGCACATTCCTTATAAAATAAAGGATTAACACAGATACCAGTATCCCATTTGAGTTGAAGTATGCTGTGTAAAGTTTCTACAGGCATTATTGGGAATTGCCATTGCAAAATATGTGAGAATGTAGTCCCAATAATGCCTGT
This sequence comes from Crocodylus siamensis, assembly GCF_052110815.1. Lineage (NCBI taxonomy): Eukaryota > Metazoa > Chordata > Crocodylia > Crocodylidae > Crocodylus > Crocodylus siamensis. The sequence goes on along the minus strand of NC_143396.1, from coordinate 235,176,912 downwards.
AGAAATTTTACACTTTACACCTTAGTGTACAGGAGCAAGGAATAACTGTTTAATCCTTTCACACTTATTTTGTTCTTATGGTCAAATATTAGATAGAGCTCTTCACTTGTCACTTGCAAAATACATGCATATATCCAACTTTGCATGAACATCTACATAGGCAAGCAGGAATATACATGCAGTTTTTATATAAATGATTTAGGTACATCCTGTGGAAATTTGCCCCTTAACTTCCAAGTAACCAGTGGCAAAATGCATTGTTGTACAAAATGGTCATGTTTTAATTTAGCTCATCAACTAAAGTCATAAAAGGAATAATTGTTAATGCACCATTAACAGGATTATGTTCTACATTCTTTAACTATTAAAAAGACGTGTCTTTTTTCATTTTAATTGCGGGGGTGGGGAGGGGTTATGGTAATATATAAGAAGTATAAACTTGACTTACCCTTTGTTAGACCCCAAGATGGAAAGGCTTGTGCAGCTTTTTGGCAGCACCCAGTTATTTCACCTATAGTTAATTTCTGTTATCTGTGGAAAGTAAAAGTCTGACATGCTGTACCTCTGAAACAGATTTAAATAGCTTTGATGATCATTACTAACACAACCTACATGACCTTTGTAATATAGTCACTGCCTAACTATTCATCCCTTTTCCTGTTTAGGTTTTTTTCTTTTAATTTACAGGAAAGGGAGGGAATGAGTGGATAGTCAGATAAAGCTTTCTGACCCTAAAGTTTGTAGAAAATCAGATATTTTGGGTTTCAGAAGAAAATTATTCATAGAGAATCTAATCTCTGCGCTATGAAGTCATATAACTTTCATTCAAGCCAACAGAAATTTTGAGCCCATATGAAAGAAACTAGAGAACCAACCTGAGAAAAACACACTTCTGTACTTTGCTGTTAGCAGACCTGTGAGGATATTAGTCTATGAGCTCATAAAAGAAGAACTTAAAAAACAGAGGGTCAACAGACTCTCAGTCTTTCCTGTTTCCTGCCTTGAAGCTCTCCTACTGGGGCTAACCATTGCCCCTAACTGATTTCCTGGCTTGCTGTAACCTAATTCCCTTGCTCACTATAGCTGTCATGTAAGCTGATGGAGCAGGTCTCCCACCGGATTTCTTCCTTGCTTGGTTCTGAACTCCCTTGCCAAACTAAACTTTCTTACAGGCTTCCCCAATTTTCCTTGCTATTCTCAGTGTTCAGCAAACCCATGAATGCTCGGCTGAGCAATCACTAACTTGACCCCAATTACTTTAATTTGTTGGCTTGACAAATTAATGACTAGTGTGCTATTTACTGGATCTTTACCTGCTTTTCTCTTTCAAAAAGCTGCCAGTAGTCTCTCATGGGGTAAACTGCATAGGTGCCATTTTTCATCAATAGCTTGTGATAGGGTTTCAACTTTATTCTTTACCTAAGGCAATAGGAACAGAAAGCTAGACCACTAATTATGTTAAAAATCAAGCATCTTGTTCAAAGCTGTCTGAATTAGGAACGATTGGCTATTTCAAACAGCATTCTTTATGAAACAAAGTTGAGACAGTCCAAGACCTAATTTTAAAAAATACCCTGCAAATTAGTCGGTATTCTGAGTAGGAATGTCAAGCAATGTATGTGCCTGGAGACTGAACTACATTTTTACTTGCAAAAGCAACTTTCTCCATGTCCAAGTTTAAGCAAATTGTCATGATGGTACAAGAAGCTTGACAGCCCGCTAGGGTGGCCATCATAGAGAACATTCCTGTTTTCTGCTACTCTGTCCTCTGTCCTCTATTGATACGAAACTCAAAGCCTTTATGTCCTCTATTTTTTTCTTGAAGAGAAAAAGAGGACATAAAGGCATCAGGTTTTTTATCAATAGAGGACAACTGGACTGTTCTCTATGATGGCCACCCTACCTGCCACTCTCCACACCATGTTTGTTCTGGGCTTTGATACCGAATTTCAGATTCTATGGCTATCAGCAAAGCTCCATCCACCCGCAGCAAATTTGCTTCCTTTCAAAGCAAAAATCCTGTATAATTCCCCTTCTTTGTTCATTTTGCTGTGGGTGTATTTGACCTGGGCTCAATAGGGCTTCTTGATTTTTATAATTAACCATACATTTTTTGTCAGAACCTTTTTATAAATTAAATGTTTTTCTTCCATTTTTAAAAATAGACTTGATCCATGTTTAACATGTTTAATATATTTAGGATGTTTGTAGGCAATTTGTTTAATAAAGCTCCTAGAAATATGAAAATGCCTTGGAAGTGAATTATGTTATATATTTTCTATGCACATTGTATCACAACCAAGTAACATGAATGTCCTATGAAAAATTATTTTGCAGGTTATCACAGAAACTTAGTGCATCTCCAATTGTAGTGAAAATTAGGAAGCAATGTAGATAATTCATTTGAACAAGAAATTTATATAGAATGATTCATTTCCATAAATGCAGTGCTATGGTACAAACAAAACAGATACACAACTATCTCATCACAGTATGTGGGTAAAGAGTGGACAAGGCAACTGCACAGATGTGTATGAGGTAACAGCATATCTAAAGATTAATTGTTATCAAGATGACAGCCTGCATATTCCCTTACTGAATTCACTTCAAGTTTTGCTCTGCAATCCAGAGATAAACACACTGATTGCTTTAAGTGCATCTCTGCTCTCAGACACAATCTCATAAAAATAGCGGCTTCTTAGTCAGCAGATCTGTTCCCTGTGTGAATTCAGCATCAGAGTTGCTTACCTCATTGACAAAAATAAGATTTTTTTACTACTTTTCTTCCTATTGTTACTGCAGCTAACACAATTTGCAGAAATAAATTAACGATTGTCTTTCTTCTTGTATATCATCATCAGAAATGTTTACTAAGTTCCACCTTTAGGACCAATCATTGAAGGCGATGGGATTGCACAGATGCCACTGTATACATGCCACATTTGTTACCTTTAAGCCTGTTGTGGACCCGCAGAAAATAAAAATCTAGCTTGATTTTCGGTCTTAGGTTGGATTTTCAGGGCTGACAACAAAAACGAGCTCCTTTTTTCTTGTAAGCTATACATGGGTGGTCTGTAAATCAGCTGAAGGCAATAAAGATGCCACCTCCTAGTGCCAACCTACAGTTATTATTCAGAGTGGAAACTTCCAGATATTCTCAGATACAATACCTGAATCTGCAAAGTACTGAGTAGCTTCAACTGCCCCCTCACAGAAGGCACTCAGGCCCACAAAAAGAGTTAGGTGCCTACGGTTGAATTTAGGCACCTACATCTAAGTGTGATCTTCAAAATCCCTAACTAACTTCTTAGGCAACTCAGGTTTTGCCTGTAACTTCTCCTGGGTGCCCAAAGTTCTGCTTCTCTGTGTGCCCAGAATTGCCATCTCCTGAACAGACTCAGCAGTTTAGCACCCACCTCGCCCTGAGACTTAGTCTTTCCTCCACCTCTCCCTTTCAGATGCATGATGTGGTAAGCATGCTTGGTTCATGCCTAATATATGCTAACAGCACTGAACTCTGCACAAAACACAGCAGGCACCACTATGTTGATTAAAAATGATGGCCAGAGGAGAAGGCAGTGGCCCCCTTTTATACCAAAGCTCAGTCATATATTCACCCAAGATGTGAGAAAACCATAGGTGTTTTTTTCCAGTAGACTGCCCTAACTGCCCGACTATTGCCTGCCTTAATTCTCTGACTCTATAATCATGTGACATAACCAGGACACCATCATACAAACATAATTGTTATTCATCATAATGCTCCAGTGGGGCAAAAACAGGTCTGTATAACTTTGAGCTGCCCTAGTACACAGCTTGCTTAAAGAAACCCAAAATTAAATTTTGTTGCCTTTCCATATGCAGAAATTAGGTGTTCCTTCCCTTTAGTCTCCTGAAAGCCACAGAGTGGTAGTTCTCAGGTCATGCTTAATACATCCTAACAGTCTCTGTCTCTCGTGGATCTGCAGTTATGTCCACTGTTTATTTCAAACAAAGTAGAGGTGGCAGAAATCAGCTTTTATATCAGTGGTCTCCTACCTTTTTAAGTAGGAGATCACCTTTGGCATTTAAAAACAATCCAAGCTCTACCATGTGCCAATGTTATCCCCGCTCCCCACCCCCACCCATCAGGTAAGTCTGTGGGGAGGCAAAGTGGGGGGCAGATTGAGGCAAAAGGAGAAAAAATTATTTGGGAGCCTGCCTTTCCAGCAGGTAAGTCCCACCTGGCCAGGGCCCCACTCGACTTACCCCTGCTCCTGCCTCTCCTGCACTGTCCTTCATCATGGGGGCCTCAGTCTAGTCCCTGCCCCTTCCCTCCCCCACGGATTGACTAGCTGGGCTGGGGTGTGCGTGCATGCATGCAGGCACTCAGCCCCTCACCCCAGCCTCAGATCAACTCCAAGAGGCTCCAAGATCTACTGCAAAAGGCTCTGAGCTCTACCGGTGGATTGAGATCCACTGGTTGGTGACCACTGTTTTATATAGTGGTTATAGTGCTAGCCCAGGAAGTGGGAGAGCTGCATTTGGTTTTCTCCTTAGTCTAAGGGGATTCAGACCCACAGTCATCATCTTCGATTTGACAACCCTCTCCAGTTGGTTACAGGCTCTTCTCTGGAGGAAACACTTTTTACACATCATGCTGAAGCTATGTCTCCTTGAAAAATAGAATTCAATATTCATTAGACCAAAGAAAGAGAACAAGTGAGGGTCCTAATCCCTAGACTAAAGACTCATGTCGTCTTTTGCTCCTTCTGTTTTATCTAATTAATGTTGGTTTGGTTGTTTTTTTAAAACTGAAATAGCTTCAACAGGAGAAATGGAGTTTGTCCCAAGGTAGCCTGTACCCAAGTGCTTAAGGTGTTCTCCTGTAGGAGAAAAGACAGAATCTTGAACTCTGCCAAGCAGAGGAAGGAACTGAACCCATGCCTCTCACAATGTGGGATGAACTTTATAATCACTCAGCTACTATATAGAAGAGGGCACCACTGCTTTCTCCAACCATATGCTCTGTCTTTAAAGGGACAATTTAGGCTTTTAAGTCCAGGATAGGGTTTGGGGCTATGAAACCTGATTTGAAATTGGTACCTCCTGAAGCCCCACTAAAGGGTATGGTTAAAGACACACCCACCTCTTCAGCATTTCCTATTGGCTAATTCAGATGGTTCCTCTGCTAAGTATGCTGCTGTATGAATCCCATGTCAAGCAATTCTAGTCCACTCTTTCTTTGTGATTAGGCAGCAAACTTGGGGCTGTGGATTCCACTCCAAAAGCCCAGTGCCTAAGTTGTTTTGCTGAATTAACTTAATACTTCCTAGAACCAGACCTTGCAGTTTTATAAAGGATGCAGATTATTGTTCAGTCTGAGCAGCCATTGTCTAACAGATATTGCATTACTTATTGTAGCAATAGAAGTTGTCATTTAGAGACACTACTTTACTCAGAAGACTGTAGAAGTTGGGAATTGGGAGATTCCCTCAGTTAAGGGAGTTAATTAGAAACCAAGGCCAGGTACAGACTTTACACTTTCATCAGTATAAGCGATTGGAAACTGGTCTATACTCATAACAGAACAGAAGTTTGACACACAAAAACTGGTCTATAATCTTAACAGAATACAGGTTCAGCACACACAGACTGTTTTGAAAACAGCAGAACACAGACTACATTTCCCCCCCACCAAGAGGCAAATGTGTGTTCTGTTTGCTATCTCAGTTATGTCACATATAGAAAACTGCCTAACTTAGATCATCTGTACCTAGCAGAAGGGTCTGCAAAGGTTGCCTTCCTTTCACAGTTTCATAGCAGCTAGGGTCAGGAGAGACCTGATCAGATCATCTAGCCTGACCCCCTGCCACAGGCAGGAATGAATGCTGGGTTCACAAGACCCCGGACAGGTGATCATCCAACCTCCTCTTGAATTTGCCCGAGGTAGGGGCGAGGACCAGATTTTGGCCACTTCCAGATTTTGGCCACCCTAACTGTAAAATATTACCTTCTGATCTCTAACCTAAACTGATTCTCCATCAGCTTATTACCATTGTTCCCTGTCACTCCAGGTGGCACTAGGGAGAAAAGGGCTCTTCCTATTTACTGTTGATCTCCCCTGATGAGTTTGTAGGCAGCCACCAGGTTCCCCCTCAGCCTCCTCTTGCCGAGGCTGAATAAGTTCAGGTCCCTCAGTCTCTCCTCATAGGGCCTGTCCTGCTGCCCTTTCACCAAGTGGGTGGCCCTCCTCTGAACCCTCTCCAGGCTGGCCTCTTGAAGTCCCTCTTGAAGTACGAAAACACAGTGAACCCCTGCACTCCAACAAGAATTTCTGCCTTGTTACTTCATTCACCCCTACTTAACCCAGCTAAGACTTGAACTCAGATCTCCCAGGTGGTAGGCAGAAACTCTACAACACAGCCACCACTGCTTGGAAACACAACAGTCCCTTTCCACTGCAACAAGGATTTCTCCCTGTCACTTCACTTACCACAAGTCACCCCAACTAAGACTTGAACTCACATCTCCCACCAGATAGGCAGAAATGCTACCACAGAGCCACCAGTGCTAAGAAAAGGACCCACCTCTGTAGCCCATATGGGGACAGATTCATTTTTCAGTTCTTCTCATTCATGTGATCCTGTATTTACTGAGCCCAGTGATAAGTCTGACATCCAGAAAATGAAATGATCATATCTATTTAAATATATTGTATCACTTAGATGCAAGGATTTTGAGCACAGGGATTCCAAATCACTCCACACAGTCAAGACTTAATGAAGTGTCATTGCAGGAAGGATTTCAAAAGTTGAGACAGGCATATTTGTTACAATCATCTGTGAGCTGTGAGGGCTACAGTTAATGAAAGCACAAAGCAGAGTGCAGAAATAAGGAGGAAAGCTCATTTCAATGTTTTAGCAACCAAACGGTATTCCCTATTAATTCAGTGACAGCTGTAACTGTATCCTGGATTTATCTTCATCTTGATGTTCAGTTTATGAATAATTTTCTACTTTGGCCACCATTGTTGTTGCTAATACTCAAGCATGTGCTTATAATTTTATAACAGAGAAATCACTTCAGCTGTCTTTTAAAACCACAAGACCAGTACAATACTCACTCAGTTTGTGTATACCTAGTCCTACAAACACACTCAAGAAAGAGAAAGGGACACTTTGAGGAACAAGATATGGCTAAGTAACAGACAAGATGACAATATAAAGCCAATAAGGACCAATTAATTTAAAAAATAAATAAATTAAAGGCTGAACAACTGTTACAGAAGAGTTTAGCGTCTGGACTCTGCAGTTGGGCTGCCTATTTGCATATGGTTCTGGGAATGCATGAAAAGCTTCAATTACCCAACCTGTACAAATATGTTTTAAAAACTATTCTCCTCCTATTTGTATTGTAGTGGGGTATTCATAAAAGAAAGCACTGCCTCTAGAGAATTTTAAAAAATAAATATTACCCGGTTTTTAATACATTTGGTAAATTTTACTAAGTGAACTAACTGAAAGAACATAGTACTTCACTTCACTTTGAAATGAATTTGCCTTTCATAAAAGTGCTTAACTCATAAACCAAAGTGCGTTTAGTTACATGTTTTAACAAATGTCTCTCCTACCTAATTTGTTTTCCTGACTGTGCACACTGAAACACTAACGTTCTGAGCAGAACCTGGCTTGGTGCCATTCACTCATGTAAAGGCACCACAACTCTGTGAAATAAATAATCCTAATGATTTTATCAGGTATTCTATGTTGCAGCATGCTTAAACACACCAAAGGAAACTAGATTAATGAGGGGGACATTTTTTATAATCTCAATGTTTTTAAAATAATAGTAACACAAGCCAGCTAAAACAAAGGTCCCTTCTGAGAAGGCTACGCAGATGTAGCCCACATTACACATTTGCAGACATTGTTATTAGCTGTGCCTTAAGCAAGGCATTGCTAATTCACATGGCCTCAAAGTTAGCAATTTTATCAAAACACCAGGGGTGTCAAACACATCTGGCCTCATGGGCCATGAGTGACGTAGGGCCAGGCCACAGACCAAATTGGGCCCACAGCTCCACTCCCCTAACATGCCCGATCCAGCACACACAGCGCCTGCTATAGAAGTCGCGCCCCACACAATGCCAGCCCTGGCCAGTCGGGGATCTGTGCTGCATGTCTAGGGTGACCATTAGAGCTGTACGAACCTTCAGTCCATGATTCGATTCAGCAGAGATTTGGCCCAATTCGGTGGCCAAAACTCTGAATCGAATCAGGTGACGCTTTAATCTCTTTGAATCAAATCAGAACCCTCCAAATCAATTCGGAGAGAGTGGGAAGGATTCGGTGATTCAGACATAAATCCAGCTTCATATGTTTTTTCTACATACCTCAAGGTAGGAGGCGGCTCATGAATACTGCAATGCTGGAGTGGATGGAGTGTTCCACAGGAGCATGGGGGCGGTCTCAAGTGCATTCGTCAGCAGAACCAGAAGTGGACCAGACGCACTTCCGGTTCACTATGGGTCTGCCCGGGTGCACACAGTGGGGACCCTTGCACCCCCCCCAGCTCGGCAACTGGTGCCTCCTAGGTCTGGGGGGAGCACCCAGGGTCCCCCCGTGGCCAATCACTGAGCTGAGCAGGCATGGGGGGGCCCCCAGTGCACTCTCCAGTGGACCTGGAAGTGGACTGCAAGTACTTCCAGTCCACTTCTGGGTTCACCACCAAGCACATAGGGCTCCCCCCTGCCTTCCCCTCCACTCCTGTGGGATGCTCCATCCACCCCAGCATCTCAGTGCTCACAAGCCACACCTGGTACCTCGAGGTAGAAAAAACATTTAAAGTTGTGTCCATGGCCAAATCTCTGATTCTCTGAGTCAGCATCAAATCTTCAGATTTGGATTCAGCCGAATCAAATCGGGGATCCAAATCAATGAATTGAATCATTGTCCCCAGTTCAGGCTGAATCTGAATCAAATACGGCTCATTTTGCACACCCCCAGAGACCATATGGGACAATGTGAAAGCTGAGACACTGACCACCCCTGCACCCTCAACTGCTGCAGGCAGATGTGGGGGGCAGGGCACCATTGGTATTATTGTTCAGGAAACTAAGCTCAGTTAATGACCCATTGTTTTCTTCACAGGTTTTAACAATCCTGTTTTTAACAGTCTTTCCACTAAACAAGCTAATGTTGTAGGACAATTTTGCTGTCTGCTAGGGATTCCAATTTCACAGCTCCTGCAGTTCTGCCTCCCTGCCCCATGACTGAGATGCTCATTTTAGTTTTCACTGACTAACCAGGATCGTCCTCCAAAATCTGGGACTGTCACAGTCAATCCGGGATGTATGATCACCCTAAACATGTGGCACCCCCCAACCTGTTCTACACATATGGATAGATAGGGTTCAATACTCAGTCCATGGTCTGGATGCTTTCTGCTTCTCCAGTAGAATCTGACCCAGAGAATATAAAACAAAAGTAGAATACAGAAAAGCAGGCAGAGGACATGGGAAAAAATACATACCATCACTTTAAGTATCCTAAATTAGTTATCCTAAGAAATGCCCACTGAAACCTCATGCAAAACTTTCAGAAAATCTGTTCTAGAGACAGCTTGGCTTTTTCTATATTTTCTGAATTTCATCCTCATTCTTTACTGAAAGGAACATCTGCATTAAAATCAAAAGCTAAGTAGTTCATCTCTGTTGAGTTTCCATCAGTTGACATCATAATCCTTCCATCAGTTAACATCATCTTTACAGTTTTTTCTAGCGCAGCTATTATAAACAAAGGTAATTGCCTAACTCTAATCTTACTGCATTTTTACACGATTGATTTCAGGAGTAATTATGCTGCTTTTCATTATACTTTTGATTTCAGAAATAACTCCATTGATTTACACTAGTGTAAAGAAAACCAGTATTTGGCCCAATCATTTGTGTATTTAACTGCATTTCATGTAGCCATTCATATCAATGCAAACTAGATGTAAAATGGTACATGCTGTTTAGGTAGAAGGTAGTATTGTTTTGCAAAGGTGTAAATGAATATACATGGTACAGGGCCATGAATTACATGTCTTTGAGTACACATTAATGGAATCACACTTTGGTACAGCATGCGTAAACCTGAAGTGACAGTACTTGTACTTTTCCTGGGGATATATCAGTGGGTTCAGTACCTTCAATCTGATACGCCATTCATTTAAATCATTTAAATTAAAATTTATGCAATTTTAATTCCAGAATGAAATGCTTTGCACCATGTTAATGTTTTTTCTAGTTTCTAGGTCTTGCTAATTAATATGATAGGTTCCTAGACAGGCTGCAACATAAATAATTAATATAGGATGTAAATGAACCTGAGATGTAAAAATCATCTCTTTTCAGGCCTAAGTGTGTAAATCACTTAACTGTATTTTACAACTATAGCCTGAAGGCTTTGGCAGATAGTTTACAACAGGGAGATCTGAAGGGAGGAAAACTTTTTAGTGTTGGCCTATAAAGTAATATTGAAAACAGAGATTTGTTGGCAAGCTAGAACAAGGTTTACAGAAAGACAACTAGGTTGTGTTTTCTCATAATGTCCTACAGAGTACACAGAGAAGAAAATTCTGCCATACAACACTGTAAACTGAGAACTTTAGTGAAGATTTAAGTTTGTGTAACTGAAAATTTACTCTCTAACGTTTAACAAATGCAAGTTAAGAGGTGTTACCTAAACTGAAGAATTAAAAGTACAGAAGTTTATAAAAGTCAAATCTTGCAAGATATTATGAAAATGATCAGATTTAGAATTAATGTAATCTTTGAAAAAACATTCCTAAGCTTAACCCCCTGGACCAAGAATGCTTTATTTCCATGCCCATTTCTCTGTGGAGAGCAGCTGCCTTGCTTGGTCATAAGTAGAGTGAGGGTCAATAAAATCTGTTTGATGTTTTTAATGCTGGGATGCAGGCCTTAAACTGCCTATGGAAGAGGACTGGAAATTTGTGGAGGGTTCATAGAAGAGAAGGTCATTTCTTTACAACAGAAGAAGGCTATCTGCTGCATCATGCAATTCCTTTTCACTGTTGCCACTTTCAGCTCAAACATTGCTCAGTGGGCATGTCTACACAAGATGCTAAATGCACATTAAACTAATTCTACTGCATGTTAGCGCATCATGGTGGAAGCTGTGCTATTGCACTAACGCTCAATAGAATTAATCTATTGTGCATTAGCATCACTTAAAAGGCATGTGCCAGTACTACTGCACAGTAGCACGCACCGTAACAACTTCACATTAATGCAGTGTAGGCATGCCCAGTTTGTTACAAGAATCCAGACTGGAACCTAGAGCAGTACATTTTCAGTCTGATACGTAAAGGGGTAGTGGTTCTCTTCATACTAATAGTAATGCAATCAAGGGGGATTTTAGGAGTTAAAACCATAGGCAGAAAGTTGAGAATATAGCTTCTAAAAAACATAACTCTTAAGGACAAAAACCAAGAAAAATAGAACTACCAACCATAAGGCTTTTGCACAAAAACTAGCAAAAGAAATTATTGACCTCATCACAGGACTCTCAGATGAACTGTTAAAATTTCATTACCTGCGTACATGTTTTTTTCTCCCTGCTAAATTAATATAGATAGAATTCCTTCATGTCACTTCTGTGCTTTCCCTGATTAATTTCAATTTGAGATCAGAGGTAAAGAAGAATCTTATCAATAAAGATCCTCTCGTGAATTATGCCTATGTCCTCTTCCTACTTTCCCTTTGACATTCCACCCATTCGGTTCTTAAACTACATTCTGGGGCACATCATAAAATATTCCATGTTCATCACAGTCCAAGAACCACCACCCAGTAAGGGTCAGTTATGTAGTAAAAGAGAGAACATAGACCAGGTTATAACTGGCATTCCTTTTCTAGGCAAACAACGATTAGAGCAGGTTGGTTTGTTTGCCAGACTGAACTGCACGGTGCTAACCAGGTAACCGGTGAATGAGTTCTTTTAGGTCTGTATCGACTGCATGCACTAAAAAGTACAAAAGGATAAAGCATTTTGTACCAGTCATTGATGTGGTTTTATATCACATCTTTAATCTTTTATATACAGCAATCACATCTGTATCCCTTTCGCCTCCCCAAGTTACCTAACAATGTTGGATACTTCTTTAGTTCAGTTTTCTACTGTAGGTAAAATACAAAGATTGGTAAAGATTGCTAGTTACCTGTTGAGTGGCTTTATCAAGCTGAAGTACTACATATGGAAGCATCACCTTGGAATCATACTGGATTTTTAGAAATATTCATGGCATACTTTATCACCTACAGCCATATTGCCTTGAGCTGTGATGTCACAGATGGGTCTGATCATTATCCATAAGGAAGACTTCAAAATAATACCATATTTACCTAAATCCAAGCCAACCTCAAATTTAAGAGGATCCCTCTCCCATCCCCCCCCAGTAATTAGATTCTATACATGGAAAATTATAAATTTGTTATAATTTTCTATGTATAAAATCTAATTTTGAAAGGTCATGTTAAAGTGGTCACTGACTGCAGTGGGGGGAAGGGGAGGGGAGGGGAGAGGAAAGGAAGCAGGAACATGCACCCTGCCTCCTCTACCATTTGCCCACTCTGTGTCTATGGCCCTGCCACCTGTCTCTCCCACAACTTTTCCCTCCTTCTGCCTGCCCTGCCTACCTGTTTCCTGACCCATGCTGCCACTCAGCCCCCTGACCCATGCTACACCTGCACTGCCACCTATTCCCCAACCTGTCCTGCTACCCAATCCCTGACCCTAGCCAATGGCTCCTGCCCCAGACTCACCACAGCTGCTGTTGTCTTCATGGCTGTGACTCCAAGCAGCAGCAGCAGAGGCAGCTCTGGGCTTAGCCCTAACCCAAGGCAGGCAGCAGCTCCAGCCCCAAGCCTAGGCGAGTAGCCAGGGCTGGGGCCAGGGCCAGGGCCAGAGCCTGAGCAACCACCTGCCCCAGGTTGGTAGTCAAATCCAAAATGAGGCTTGTTTCCCCACCATGTTGAATGGGGGGGAAGGGACTTATCTTGGATTCGAATAAATATGGTAAGAATATGCAACAGGAAGAGCTATTGTTGACTCATTGGGTGGCACAGTTCCCTTTGAGTCAATACTGAACTGATAGATTGTACTAACAGGAGGTAACATTGCTGGACTTTGCCTAGTTCTGAGGAAGCCTGAAATCATTTACCTGGCTATTTGTATTTAGAGACCCTATGCCACTTTTCTCCAAAGCCAGTAGTCCTGGCCAAGACCAAATGTCAACTCAAACAATTACAATCTATCAACCTAAATGCCTCCTGCAGCTTTGGATAGGAAAGGCAGTCCTCCCTTTTTAAAAACTATAGTATTACTGGTGTGAAATGATCATCGTGTTCTACATCAGAGGGAGCAGAATTTGAAAGTCAAGTAAAATTTGTACGTAAAGCCTGTAAATCTTCTGCATGGAAACTGTAATACTGTAGATGTAATTGATAATTAAACAATGAAGGGCATTCCAGAAACAAACCAGTACATTTTGGTACTTGAAGGTCCAAATGTCCCGATGTTGTCTCATTGATACAGGGAGCAATATCCAGGAGAGTCCTAAAGAGAGTATTTCTAAGAATACACAATGAGCATACATTCCTTCTGCTTTCTTTCTGCCCTCTTCAGCTCTGCACTAATGGGAAACAAAGTTCAAAACAATGAAAAAAATGTTTCAAGTGAAATAAAACCACCTGTTACTGTTAAGTGCAGTAGTCTTGGCTGGGCAGAAGTAACCCTATGAATTAGATAAGGGCACATTTAAACTGTAAAAGCATTTATTCAATGCAAAACAAAGCATAGTGAGCTTGTATCTGTGGCCAAAAAGCTAATGTGTATAGTACATTGTGAATCAGAACAGTTCTGTTACATGCTGAATGTAAAAAATGCAGCTTACAAGTGTCTTAAATTCTTGAGGAATTCAAAAGCAAAAGCAGTCTTGCAGCATCAGTAAGAGCCTGTACTGAGCTGATAAATCATCAGGATGATTTAGCAGTCATGTCATTCCACATCAGAAGTGCTATCAACTGGAGAAGAGAAAATCTATTCAGGTAAATTAGACTGGGTTTGTTTCAAATAACTTTCTCATTACCTTTCTGGCATGTCTACCAGAAACTTGACATTAGAGAGGTAGCAAGGGAACAAAAAGTATAGGATTGTTCAGGGTAAATGCACATTTGTCATGAATGTGGGTAGTTAGAACTTGGTCATAAAAATTTGCTATGCCATGAGAAAAGCTTTAACTGGAAGCTAGATCTTTTCCTTGCTAAATAATTTTAATTTGGTTATATCTGATGGTTCCGGGCTCCACGCAGACAGGAGGACGGGATTCACCTCCAAGGAGGATTACTCCGCGCTGGTCCGGTCCTGCAGGGACCAAACCAGGCAAGCCAAGGCTGCAACTGAACTCCAACTAGCTTCAGGCATCAAGGACAACAAAAAGTCTTTTTTCAGATATGTGGGGAGCCGGAGGAAAAGCAAGGGCAATGTTGGACCCCTGCTAAACCAGATGGGGCAACCGACAACTGACGCCCAGGAAAAAGCCAACCTATTAAATAGGTACTTTGCGTCAGTCTTTCATCAGTCCCATGGGGCGCCCATGCCTGCTATGGGACAGGGAGATCCGGGTGATGGGGATCCCCTACCCTCCATAAATGCTGACCTCGTGAAGGAACACCTTGAGAAGCTGGATACCTTCAAGTCAGCCGGCCCTGACAATCTGCACCCCAGGGTACTCAAGGAGCTGGTGAGCGTCATAGCTCAGCCCCTGGCACAGATCTTTGAAAACTCCTGGCACTCTGGTGTAGTGCCCGAAGACTGGAAGAAGGCCAATGTGGTGCCGATCTTCAAGAAAGGGAGGAGAGTGGATCCGGCTAACTACAGGCCCATTAGCCTGACTTCTATCCTGGGGAAGATCTTAGAAAAGTTTATTAAGGAGGCCATCCTTGAGGGACTGGCCCAGGCTAACATTCTAAGGGACAGCCAGCACGGGTTTGTTGCGGGTAGGTCTTGTTTGACCAATCTCATTTCCTTCTATGACCGGGTGACCTATCACCTGGACAGGGGAGAAGAGATTGATGTCATATATCTTGACTCCAAAAAAGCTTTTGATCTGGTATCCTATGATCACCTCTTGGCCAGACTGGCCAGTTGTGGCCTTGGCTCCACCACGATCCGCTGGCTGGGAAACTGGCTCTGTGGTCAGACCCAGAGGGTTGTTATTGATGGCAGTCACTCATTATGGTGCCCTGTGACCAGTGGGGTCCCTCAAGGCTCTGTCCTGGGACCCATACTGTTCAACATCTTCATTAATGATGTGAACTGGCCAAGTTCGCTGATGACACCAAACTTTGGGGCAAAGCATCCACGCCAGAAGATAGGCGGGTGATCCAGGCTGACCTGGACAAGCTCAGCAAATGGGCAGACGAGAACCTGATGGTGTTTAACAGGCTCAGGGGTGATCTGATGGCCACCTATAAGTTTATCAGGGGTGACCACCAGGATCTGGGGGAACATTTGTTCACCAGAGCGCCCCAAGGGATGACGAGGTCGAACGGTCACAAACTCCTGCAAGACCGTTTTAGGCTGGACATAAGGAAGAATTTCTTTACTGTCCGAGCCCCCAAGGTCTGGAACAGTCTGCCAGCAGAGGTGGTTCAAGCACCTACATTGAACACCTTCAAGAGTAAATTGGATGCTTATCTTGCTGGGATCCTATGACCCCAGCTGACTTCCTGCCCTTTGGGCAGGGGGCTGGACTCGATGATCTCCCGAGGTCCCTTCCAGCCCTAATGTCTATGAAATCTATGAAATATCTAAACTAAAAGAATTTGATGGTGGGTAGATAATTTATAGTGCTGTGCAAAGCTTCAGGTGGTGATTAGATTCAGAGGAGATTCGGCCCAATTCAGTGGCCAAATATCCAAATCCAAATCGAATCAGGGGACCAATAAAAAGGTCTGAGTCAATTTGAAGCTCTCTGCATCTTCAGAAAAGATTCAGAGAGCTTTGATGATTTGGGCAGTCCTCGCCTGCGGAGCTGAAGCCAGACTCAGAGTTAGTAAGTAGGAGGAGGGATGGAGGAGGGGGAAGGGGACCATGGCCCTGCCAGGCCTCATCCCCTGCCTGCTCCTCCAGGCCCCCCATGGCTTCCCTGCCCACTCCTGGTGCTTTAAAAAAAAAGGCCCCACTCACTGGATGCTGCTGGACAGGTGTCAATCCCTGCACCCCGCACTGCCCCATGCTGTATGGGGGGCTCCAGCATGAGCCCCCTCACCACCCCCCCCATGGCTGCCCCACCCGCCCCAGCTCTGGCCCTTTAAGAAAAAAAACCTGAAAAACCCCCCAAACTCACCAGTTCCTGCAGCAGCCTCAAGGCTTTGGGGCACTCATGGAAGAGCCCCCCACATGGCACAGGGCAGCAGGGATCAGCCCCCACTGAGCAGGAACCTGTGAGTCTGTGGTTTTGGAGGGGGTTCTTAAAGGGCCAGAGCTGGGTTGGGCAAGGAAGCCATGGGGGGGGTTGGGGCAGACGGGGGGGTTGTGGGGCTCATGCAGATCCCCCCCATGCATCATAGAGGAGTGGGGGGAAGTTGGGATCGCCCCCCACCCGGCAGCACCCCGTGAGTCAGGGCTTTTTTTTTCAAAGTGCCGGGAGCTGAGGCAGACAGGAAAGCCATTGCCAGGGCTGAGAGAGCAGGCTGGGGATGGGGCCTGGGTGATTCAGAGATTCAGCCAAATCAATTCAGGACAGTAATTGAATCAAATCACTGTCCCCTGAATCGGCCAAATCTGAATCCAAAGCAAATACTCGACACTTTGCACAGGCCTAATAATTTAGACATTTAGATTGTCTTTTAGTATAACTAATGTGGGGGGGCCCAGGCTCCAACTTGGACGGGGAGGGCAAAAAAGTGACATCTGCACATCTGCACTGGCAGCACCAGAAGCTGGAAATTGTCACTGTCCCTAGACATTGCCACTGCCTTGTGTGCCCAGATTAGGGTGGCTATCATAGAGGACATTCTGGTTTTCTGCTACTCTGTCCTCTGTTGATACAAAACTTGACGCCTTTATGTCCTCTATTTTTCTCTTCAAGAAAGGGAAAAATATTTGGGCCGAATCTAATCTAATAGAGGACAGAGGACAACCGGACTGTCCTCTATGATGGTCAGCCTAGCCCAAATGCTCTGTTATACCTCTTTTCTTTCACCATTATCTCAACCACTGTAGACAACATCAGCATACTAACCAAGTAGTCCAAAAATGAGTTTAGTATCATCCTCCAGCCTCAATTTAGGTCTTCACATCCAAACAATGTTTAAATCCTTCTACATAACAGCTGGAGGTACAGTTTTTTTTAACCATCCATGCAACTAAAAATCTCTCTAGGCTTGAGTCCTTCACTGCAATTACTGCAACAACCTTTTTCTGTCCTTGACAAACACAGTTGTATCCAGCTCACACCAACTCAGAATGCTGCTACAAAGATAGTTTCCACTGTCTGTTACCTATCTCCACTGGCTCCCTTTTTTCTGTTGTGTCAGATAATGGCCAACCTGTTTGCACTTTCAAGCCGCTTTATGACTTATCCATATTATCATTCAAGCTTTCTTCTGTCCCTGCAGGGCTTTCTGTAAACTTCCACAAGGCAACCTCATGATCCTCTTGCAGTTCCTCCTTAAAACTCCCATAACTGTGAAGCTTCTGAAAAGTTTGACTGTGGTTAGGCAGTACTGGATTACTGCTTACCATGATGACTAATGCTGTCTCATGGCCTCTGTGGACTTCCATGTCTATTGCTATATGTCTGTTGTCCCTTGTATTAGTTCTAGATTCTGAATTCATTTTCTGTGCACAGCATTTAGCA
Source organism: Crocodylus siamensis (assembly GCF_052110815.1). Taxonomy (NCBI): domain Eukaryota; kingdom Metazoa; phylum Chordata; order Crocodylia; family Crocodylidae; genus Crocodylus; species Crocodylus siamensis. The sequence continues at coordinate 235,158,999 of NC_143396.1, read as the reverse complement.
CAATGGGAATCTGGGCCGTGGTTAGAGCTCTTGTGGCTGCAGTAATACTAATAATAAGTAGTAAAAAAGAGAACACGAGTTCACTGTCAAGTTCTCCATGAATGAATGTGCCTGTGAGAATGTGTTATCTCCTCAATAATAAGAAAAGGAAAGTATAATGACATTAGACACTAGCTGGAAAGAGAAAGTGTCAATCAGCTTCTGAATGGCTAATTAAAGCTGGCGCTATTTAATTCTGAGTATGTTGGGAAAGGTGAAAGAAGCGGAATAAAAGCATAATTCTCCAGTGAGTGTTTCAGCTGCAGTTAAGAGGCACTCTTAAAGATAAATGTAGACAAGGATTTGAAGTCTCGGAGGACAGGTGACATGTTTGGAGGATGTTTTGAGACTGCAGCCAAGAGTTTAAAGCAGCTTTCTGTTGAAATTACATTTCTCTGTTAAAAATGCGACACCCTGCTTCCTGCCCATAGTGTATCACTACCATCACACCACTATCCTCACCAGCAAAATGTTTCATAGATAATAATTAGATATTTAAATCCAATACATATTGTTTGCATTCTCACCTTGCTGCTGAACATTTTTTACAATGTTCCTATGAACCATTTTCCTATGATCCACTGCTAAGTGGTTCGACCGTCTCTCACAGATTAAAGGATGCCAGTATTTTCATCATCTTCACTGCTAAGAGCTTTTGAGGCAATAAAAGGTTTAAAGCAAATTTGAGCAAATTTTATATGAATGATACTTTCATCGAGACAATTAGAGGATGATTCTAAATGACTCAAAACGACACTGTTATTTTCACTTTCCTTCTCTCTAAACATTCAGGTTTGCAGCTAACCACAGCTTCATTCCTCCCAATGGTATACTTTTGTCTACTTTTACCTAAACACATACTCATGAATTTTCCTGGAGGTCAGCCAAGGGGAACCAAAGTAGAAAAGACAGAATCCAACAGATACAAATTCTCAACCTGCTGCTGGGGGGATGAGGTGAGAGAGGGTATGAAATTAGTAAAACACAGCTCACATATTTTCCATGTCATGTTATACATTATTTTAGGTAGAAAATGTTTTTAAGTGCAGAAAAAGACAATACTTATGGAAGAAATTAACCTATTACAATGAAAAGAAAACAATTCTGGGGAAGCAATAAAATCATGTGCCAAAGGTCTGAAAAAAACACATAAAAGAGAAAGATGTTGTAAGGAAAACAAAGTTAAAATTGCAATGAAAGTTTTTCTCATGCAAAAGAATATGAATACCTACCAAATTCTTACCATTATACCATTGTCTGTTGATTTGTACTGGCAATTGGAGGATACACGCCTGTGCCTATATAACCTGTGATCTCCAACAGCAGCTACACAAACTCATAGTCACCTACAAATAAATAATCAGGATCATGTTTACTGGTTTTGCATTCACGCATGCTCATTTTCAGATACAAATTTGCATGTGTTTGTTTGGGCAGAAGCGGTCTATTGTTATGGTCTTATCTTTTGTAAGCAACTTTTGAAAATCTGGTATACTGATATTGTCTTCAAACAACCTTTCCAACCCCAAGTCACAGTGGATAGTATAATGCTATGCCAGCTAGAATGTGTGAAATGTTGTTTCAAGTGGGAGTGATCCATACTTCCATGGTAAATAAAAGGGATTCTATGCCGTCTTCCGTGCATAGTGGCCATGTCGCTCTATATGGATGCTGATGTTTCTTTGACATTTAAGAATTGGACTGCATCATCCTTGAGGTCCTTTCCATGCCTATGAGTGTATAATTCTATGATAATTAACACTTTTCCTTGCTTTCTCTTGGCCCTTAAATATTTCTCATAGTCCCATTATTGTAGAGTCTTTCTTTGCATTAGTTAGTTGAATCCAGCATGCCAGCCAGGCTCTTTGAATGTCAATCATAGCAACTGTGAAGAAGGAATTGCAATCCCTGACCATTGTATCACGATAGCATCTCATTATGTTCATCAACGACATTGATATAATACCATATATGCACAGTCATTTGCTGTGGATAACCTCTTTTCAGGGCCAGGACTATGGTAATGTGATGAGGGAAATTTTAAATGAAAGTTGTTCTACAACTTAAATCTCTAAGATTATTAGTTTTATCCCTTGCATTTTAGCAGCATAGATTTCATTTTACTTGTATGGGAATACAAATAATGAGAACATACAGTATTAAAGTATGGTCTAGCTTCTCATAACTTTCCTACAAATCTTAGCCATTTCCTAAATTCAGGAGTAGTGGTCTATTTTTAAGTCTGAAAACCCAAGCTTTTAAGTTAATTGCCCCTTTCCCATAATCTCTCATGGCTGAAAACACCGTAGCCGCAGTTAGATATACTCTCCCTATTTAGCATTCCTTATGCAGAAAAACTCCCACTGAAAATGATAGGGGTTTTATTTTACAGGGACTGTAGGAATTGATGCATGGATATATAGCCACACAAGCATGCAACATAAATACAGACTCCTTCTGTCCTGTATATTGTGCAGTAAATTGATCAACACAAACAAAAATTCAGCCTATACAGCATCCATGAGAAACCAGCACCAAAAATCTAAGGTGTTCATTGTTGAACTTTTCTCTAAGAACTATCTTCTGGCTATTACATCATGTGCTAGACTGTTTTTACCAGGCAGGTATGTAATAATACCCAGAGCCTGGAAACATTTACTTCAGTGTAATTTACATCAGCATCAGCTTCAGCATCCCAGTAGATACGAGACCAGGGTCCATAATGAACAGAGGACCATCTCACTCAGGGTAGCTATCTGCAGTAGGTACTATTCCAAAACATTGCCAGCATTATATAGACTGAGCAGAGCAGAGCTACCGGCTAACTGTTTCAGGTACAATCATGGTCCTATTTTTAAAAAGGCAAACCATTTTTTAAAAGTCTATTTTAAAATTCTATTTTAAAATAACAAATTTTTGCAAAATCCCTGTCAATTTACAATGCAATTGTTATTTTTTAACTGAAAATTCCAATCTGTTTTACTCCTACTCACTACAGTATCCTGAGAGCTGGTTTTATCAGCCTTATGACCCATTCATGGGATGAAATGATAACTTATTTTGTCATTTTTGGCAGCAGGTTAATGCCTTATTTTTTATATAATACAAGTAAAATGCTGGAGGCAACAATTCTTAAAGATCTGGAGAAAGATAATTGGCTGTAACCCATCTGAATGACCTTTTTTTGGCTATGCTGTTATAGAATGAATTATTTAAATCTAAACATAATTTATTCTGGAATAATTTGTCCCAGATATAACATATGTTTGTTTGCTATGTGCTTCATAACTGAATTGGGAGAAAGGGCAGTGGGTGGAGAGGAGGATTATTCCAGTGTAAAAAAATGTAAACACTGATATATATTATATATTGCATGCACAATATAGAAGAATGCTATTAAGGTTATAAAGTCAAGAACTCAAGAATTAGGGAAGTGCCAGAATCAAAGTTGACTGAACAATCATAATATAGTCCCATACATCATAAGAGTCTTTAGTTTCACATTCACAAGCTGTTTTTTCCCACAGGACCCCCTGCTTTGTTCAGTATATGGGATCAACCGGTTCTGGATAGAACCAGAGTTGCCTGGAGAAGTTGGAAGGCATACAGGAAAAGAAGCAGTTGCTAGAATAGTCCCATGATTAGGGCAGTTAAATGCTACCTTGGATAATTTGATTTAGCCCCTGTCTTTTCTGTCCTACTATCACAGTACTTAAGGTACACATGAAAAGTTTAGTTTATTTTCTGGTGCCTGACTTGAAGCCCTGCAGCCTGTTTTGCAGCTGCTACAGAAGTCAGTAGTGTTCTCCTCTGAACATGCCAAGTGCTACATAATGCCTCATGCTTTGAAATATCAGGCCCGTAATCTCTCTAAGATTCTGTTCCCCAAAAGTAAAATATAGGGATAATCCTACCCTCTGCTTTCTTAGGATGACTGAAAACATAAATTCATAATAAAATTAATTCATACTTATGAAACCCTAAGAAACTGAAGTAATAAAAAGCTCATGAAAAACATAAAAATTCTGTCTTCAGGAGTTTGACTAGTATCTAATACATGATGCCTATGACAACACATTGAATGATAAGAATAAAACAAAACACTGAATAGCAATTCATTAATTGAATGCTGCTCATTCATAGTTTCATAGTTTCAAGAGTCGGAAGGGACCTGAGCAGAACATCTAGTCCGACCCCCTGCCATGGCAGGAAAGAGTACTGGGGTCAAACAACCCCAGCAAGGTGTTCATCTAACCTCCTCTTAAACACCCCCAGGGAAGGAGCCTGCACCACTTCTCTTGGAAGTTGGTTCCAGATCCTAGCCGCCCTGACTGTGAAGTAGCGCCTCCTGATATCTAACCTAAACCTACCCTCTGCCAGCTTGTGACCGTTATTCCTGGTCACTCCTGGCAGTGCTCGGGGGAACAGGGACTGTGCACTGAATTAAGCAGGGGTCCTTGGGCATGATTATGATTATGATTGCCTGATTATGAGCATGTAAGAAAACACTGTTGTAGTGCACACTCCTAAGGGAGATGAATCAAAATTCCAAATGCAATCTTTAATTATGATATTGTCTAACCTTCTGAGTACTTGACTTGACAACCTGAATAATGTTGTATTAACATAGATTTGTGGATAGACAGCAATCTGGGAAAGAGAGAGTGAGAATAAAAAGTGGAGTGTGTACAGAAGAGAAAGATCTGAGCAAGGGTTGGAATCTAGATCCGTGCAATAGTAGTCAAGAGCCTAATGGTCTCCACAGGCTCTGAACAGGGGTGTTCTAGAACAGAGGTGCTCAACCCCTGGCTTCTGGGCCATATCTGGCCCCCAGGGCCATGCCATTTTGCCCACAGGACTTCCCACAGATCCAAGAATTTGGGCCCTGCATACTAGATAGGGTACACAGGATAGTGCAGTCTGATCCCAGTGCACAGGGCTGGGCAGTGGCAAACCCCAGAGCCTGATCCCAGCATGTGGAGCTGGGTTGGGGAGTGTATGCCAGATCCATGTGTGCTGGCATTGTGTGGTCCTGGTGCCGTAAGGGTTGTTTCCATCACGATTCATGTCCACCAGTGCCATGTTGCTGTAGTGACAAGCTACATCACCGTAGCTCATTGCTACAGTGATGTAGTATCTCGTGTAGACATGCCCACTGAATACAAAGCTAAAGCCTGGTTATGGAATATTTAGGCAATTTAGTTGCAAAACTTTCCTGAGCATCTTCAAAATCTATGTTTTCAAAGACTTGTTACTTGGCCAACTATGGGCACATTGAAGAAATATCTCCATTTAGTTAGGTCATGAAAGCTTGTAAAAATATATCAAGTAAAAAGCAGGGTAGATTTGCATCTTATAGGGCCCTTCTATATGTGCAGATAAAGGCACAATGGAGTCTAATCTGTCATCCACACAATCGTGCCTCCTACCATATCACATGTGCATGGCAGGAAGGTACGATTGTGGGATTGCATATTATATGCCATTGTGCCTTACTCTCAGTACAGGGCAAGATTGGGATCAGCAAGCGGTAAACTCCCATGGCTGGGATCCCCACCTCCTTCCCAGTTGAGGAGTTCCCAGCTGCGGTGTCACCTCTCACTAGGCCAGTGCTATGCTATTCAATTTAAGATCAAAGCAAAACCAAATATAAGTGTATAGGAGCATGTACTGATTTACTACATATATAAAGCGTGAAAAAAACCACAACAAACTAGATAAAAATAGTGAAAAAAATAAAGTTTTATGAGTCCAATTGTACCTCTCTTATTTAGATTCATCAAACAAAATATGGCCTTCTTGAGCATCATGATAGTGCCTCCAACATGTTACTGTCAGTCTTTTCTGCACATGAGTTAATAGTATTGCATCAAAGTTAAGGTTTCTGGTTAGACTTAAAAACAGTCTGCAAGGCTGTGAAATAGAAGACAGACAGTCCTAGGAATTTCTTATAGATGGCAACACTGCAGAAGAAAGGAGAGCTTGGTTAATGGAACATCAAGACCATGAAAAAGGAGAGAGGGTCATTAGCACCTGTGGAATGAAGAGAGATTAGCAAGAATCAGGGAGATGACAATGAGCCGTGAAGTCAGTTGACTCCCTCATTGCTGCCTAACTAGGAATGCTGCTGTACCTCCCAGACAGGTGGTTTTAAAGATTGGGTGAAACTTGAGTTAAAGGACGGGGAAGGGGGTGGACACCGCACCACTCCATCCCCACTGGATCCACCTCTAACAAGAACCCTGCTGAGCTGAATGATTTCATAGATTTCATAGACATTGGGCTGGAAGGGACCCTGGAGGATCATCGAGTCCAGGCCCCTGCCCCAGGGGCAGGAAGTTAGCAGGGATCATAGGATCCCAGGAAGATAAGCATCCAAATGTGTCTTAAAGGCATTCAAAGTGGGTGCTTGAACCACCTCTGGTGGCAGTCTATTCCAAACCTTGGGGGCTTGGACAGTGAAGGAGTTCTTTCTTATGTTCAGCCTGAATCGGTCACAGTGAAGTTTGTAACTTTTCGATCTTGTCATCACTTGGGGGGCTCTAGTGAACAGTCATTCCCCCAGATCCTGATGAGCACCCCTGATAAACTTATAGGTGGCCACCAGATCACCCCTGAGCCTGCGCTTTTCCAGGCTGAATAGCCCCATGGCTCTCAGCCTCTCATCATAAGGTCTGTTTTCCTGACCTCTGATCATGCACGTGACTCTCCTACGCACCCTCTCAAGCTTCTCTACATCCCTTTTGAATTGTGGAAACTGGATGCAGTACTCCAGTTGCGGCCTCACCAAGGTCTAGTACACTGAGAGAATGAGGTCCTGGGATTTGCTTGAGACGCATCTATGGATGCAAGCCAGCGTTTTGCTTGCTTTACTAGCCGCAGCATCACACTGAAGGCTCATGTTCATCTTGTGGTCAACCATGACCCCCAAGTCCCTTTCATCTGTAGTGCTAACCAGAGTAGCACTACTAAGCCTATAAGCATGGTGCAGGTTTTTCCTCTCAAGGTGGAGAGCCTTGCATTTTTCGGTGTTGAACACCATTGAGTTCTCATCTGCCCATTTCATGAATCTGTCCAGATATGCCTGGATCACCCTCCTTTTCTCAGGTGTGGATGCTTTACCCCAGAGTTCGGTGTCGTCAGCGAACTTAGCCAGTCTGCTTCTGACACCAATGTCCACATCATTGATGAAGATGTTAAACAGTATAGGCACTAGGACAGAGCCATGATAAGATGGAGGTGAAAAGGAGAGAAGGACAGAAATAATTCAAGGCTTTTGGCTCTTTAAAAATAACTTTAAAAGTTCCCTTTTCAGTTATTCCATGGCCCCCTTTGTCTTTATTTAATAGATTTTTTGTTATGTAAATGTTGAAATCTTTTAGCTGATGAGGGGGAATTACTAGGCTAGGTCAGCATTTGTTTTAGGCAAAAATATTGATCATTCTGAACACAGAAGCAAAAAGTTCATAAGAGCTAAAGCAGAGAGCTTTTCATACTTACACTACAGTTATTCAGAAATAAGCTTTCGGTGAGTAAGGAATTCTACACATTCTGGCTGCTAATGTCTGTCAGAACCTTTGGGTCTGAATAATGTCTACACAGTTACTGCATAATAACCATACAGTCAGTCTGTACAGCCGCACAGAGGAAGTTCAGGAAAAATCTGTACAGTTAAGAATAGGTAATTACAGAGCTGCATTCTGAGTAGCCTAGACTCATCCATTTCACTGTAATAAGAGATACAGAGCAGGAAGTGATATTTATTTATCATGGACATTCATTTCCTAAATTAAAGAGGCGTGTGTTGTAAGGGCACGTATTTTTCAAAGTTCAAAGTTCTGTATATGAAAGTACTGTACATCCTTTCACAAAATGTATGAGCCACAGGAAAGGGAAAAGTTAAGTAAGTACAGTACATCTTTAGGCCCAATGGGATATAATGCGTGGTCTACGCAATAGTGCCTCCTGCCATGCCACATATGCATGTCAGGAGATGTGATTATGGAGGTCTGAGGTCCAATGCTTGTCAGGAGGTCTGATGCAGGAGGTCTGATGCATGCCAGGTATCAGATCCTATCATGCCGTATTGCTGGCAAAGGGGGTGACTGGGATCACTATCCTGGGCTCCTTCTGTACCAGCAAATAGCAAGCTTCTACAGCTGCGAGTACCACAGATGGCAGGACTCTTGATCCCACCTGTGTCCCATGGCTGCTGAGGCTGAGAGTCCTGCAGCTGACAAGACTCTCACCCCCGGCTTTCATGGGGCACCCCCATGGCTGGAAGATTGTTGCAGTTGTGGTACCCCACCCGTGGGGAGGCACAGGCTACATGTACAAATTAACTCTAGAAACCAGCTATAAAATTATTACTGGAAAATGTGTCATAACTGTATAGTTGGTTGGACCTTTGTAAGGTGTCATAGTTAATTTGCATGCATAGCCAGTCTCAATAAATTGCATAATTAACCCAGGTAATTGTGTAACAGATGTACCATCTGAAGGGGGCCTTTGTCTCATAAAAACTAGACCCAAATGCAGTAGATCCAACACATAAATATGGGCAATCTAATGTTATTTTAATGTTGTCAATTTCCTCCAAACTTGGTTGGAAAAATCAGATCACATGATGGAACATGCCCAATACCACATTATACTTCCAGTATGAAGCCTTGTTTTTGTCTACCTAGATGACTCCAAAATACTTTCCACTTATTTGCTCTCTGATTCAAATCTCATATCCATTAGCAACTATTACATTATATATTTTCCAATGCTTTAAATCTTTTTTTAAACATTCTTACTGTTTCATCTAAAGTATTCTTAATATTTGGTATTCCTTTGACATGACTTAAAATTCAGCATTAGCAAAATTAAATAAAAATAATTTTATAAAAGTGCCAATTCAGTCAAATCCCTGTTTCGGAAACCATTTAAAACCCATTGGAAACCATTAAAAAGAAAATAATCCAAAGGAATAAATAATCAGTCTTCAGCATGGAAAATGTTTATTTAAATTATGTGACAAAAATGGTATGTAGCAAGGTAGCAAAGTTTGCAAGCAGTTATTTAGGGCTTTATTCCATATTGCACTCAAATGTTGATTGGTATTAGTGCTAGCTCGAGTTTGGAGCGATCACATCTTAAGAACTTAAAGCTAAAAACCTCCTCTAACTGTCCCCTACCTCCACAGCTAAGACTTGCCACTAGATAGCTGGCAAACCTGACAAGGTAAAGGCATGTGAGAGATGGGTTGGGGCAGGGAGGAGGAGGGTAGGAACATGAAGCTGGAAGGCAGAGAGTTAATGAGATAGGTGTGGGTAATGAAATAGGAGGTGGAAAGCAAATAGGAGTGAAAGAAAGGTGGTGAAATGAAGTCAGCCAGCCACTGAAGGATAAAATAAAATGAAGGATAAAATAAAATACAAATGTAAAAAGAAATTAAGAGAAAATAAATTAAAGAGGACCTCATGTTTTAATAAATTGGGATTTTGGATTGGGGTATAGGGAGGTGCTTGTCAAGTTTTCCAGGGTGGCTGGGAGGAGGGAGCACTAAGGAAAGGTACTTTTGGAGGAGCCCCTGCCCTGGGAAGGAAGTCCAGCTCATGGGGACCCAATCTGGCTACCTACCTTGTTCCTTCCACCCTCCTTGACCCCACTCCTGGACCTGTTCATGCCCTGCAACCTGGCTAGCTTGCATGTGCTCTGCAGGCTGTTTACATGAGATTGCACTCCTGGGGGTAGGTAGTTCACACCCCCCAGAGTGGGAGAGAAAGTCAGCTTCGTGCCAACTCAGGCAGTAGATTTTAGGGAGTGGAAAGTTTGTCCACACAGAACAGTGGGGTGGGGGAGGAAACCCTTCATCCTGGGATGCTGGAAGACTGCATCTTAAGCAGCTTATCTGTGGGGAGTGGCCACACATTAATGGAACATGAGCTTGGTACCACAGATCAGAAATAAACCTGCCTTGCAGTGGCATAACTTTAAGCCACCTAAAGTGTGCTTAAAACTAGTTTCAGGCGTTAATATGTGGACAATCCAGGAGTCAACAGCTCCATAAAATCAACATTTTACAAGTCCTTTAGGTTAAACAGGCCAAGAGTAGAAGTAACTTCAGGTAATGCTAATAAAACTGGATGAATGGTAAGTAAACAAGGAAATGAATGTGGTAGTTCTATTAACCAAAATATGCTGAGAAAGGAAGGAAATAATAGAAATATTTCCATAAATTTCTGAGTTCTCAGTTAATGATACCTGCTTAAGTAAAAGTATCAAGTTCATTGCTGGCAAATGAAAATCTCAACAGCTATTAAAAAAGCAAATAAAACTTCAACTTTTCTAAAGAATACTGAAAATATGGCCATTGTTTCCCATTATTCCCATTAGTCATTACTGTGCAGTCATCTAGTAGTTGTATAAACAAGTTATATAAACAAGTACTAGATGACTGCACAGTAACCAGAGTTACTGCACAGTAGTGTCATCAAATGGCTTTTTCATGACGCTCACCGCACAGTAGCCTGAGACTACTGCGCAGTAGTGTTGTGTCATGCTTTCTGCCATGAATTGCTAGCTGCATAGTAGTCACGGGCTACTGCGCAGTCAGCATCTTGTATAGACACAGCCAGAGAGTAGCTCCCTGTGGCATCAAGAGGCAGAAGAAAACACAATAGAAAGGAAGATAGATAAATAAAGGAAGCTGAAAACAAGTGGTGGTAATCTATGCAAAGAAAAATAGAAAAAAATCGGACATTTTGAAGGATTTTCCAAATGAGTTTCTCTGAAGTAGAACATTATTCTTCAGCAATGGCTGATGGAGAAAAACAAAGTTCTAAAGAATAACAGCAAAAATGACTTTTAATCTTAAAATATTACATTAGGAAAAACTTACCTATGGCACCAATCACATCTATTGAAGACTCATTTCTTGCCAGATTTTGTCATTAAAAAGCATCTAGACTGAGATTATTGACAAAAAGCATGTTCAAGTGTCAAATGTCTTAAGGGAGCCATTTTAAAATTAATTTTAACATAAACTAAGATAGGGCTGTCCAACTTACAAGTGGCCAGGGACCATACTAATGCACACCAAGGGGTCCTTTGATATACCCCTCAACACTTTATTGCACATTCAAGCAGCCTCACCCTGCCACAGCACCATGTGTGTGGGCAGCCCCCTGGTCACTGCTGCCCCCCACACATGGGCACAGCCCTACCCACACGTACATCACTGTAGCTTGCATGGTCAGCCTGTTGCTCATGCACAGGAAATCCTCAATTCAGCTCCCACGCTGCACCCCGGTGCAAGCACCATGAGCTGTGCCACCCTGCCTTCTGGAGGAGCAGGGAGCAAAAGCTGAAGGAAGGAGTGGGAGGCAGGAGGCCCCCGCTGCAGCAGCTGCCAGAACAATAGGAAGATGCCAACCAGGCAGGAGCACAGGGACCACATATCAACCCTGTGCAGGCGTGATGTGGCCTGTAAGTCATTAGATGGACAGCCCTGAACTAGATATTAACTTATAAATCCATTAAAAATATATATATTCTTGTAGGCTTCAGCACTGTAATTTAGGGAAGGAAAAGCTATATTCTTCATAACTGTATTCTTCATAACAAACGGCATAAGTACAAAGTCCATCTCAGTCCCAGCTATGGAGTTGCAACTGTTGTCTTCATAATATCGGACCAAGGAGACAATCATTGACAGTGACAAGTCTAGAAGAGATCAAATTTTTTTTTTATAGAAGCATAGACAACCTGAGATACCTTTTTACAAAAAAGAATCACTGAGGTCTACAGCCTAATAGGAATAAAAAAAAGGAACAGACATATACCTCAATAATAAGAACATCTACCATTATTTTACAGAGGATAAAAATACTATATGGGAACACAAAAGCTCAGACTTTAAAGTTTATATCTATCAGTAAATTACTTCCTACATGAGTAGGTCATTCTCATATTTGGGATAGAGAGTTTTTTGGTCAGGGTGGGGAGGAGATGGTTGGGGGTTTCTTGCACTACCTACTGATCATCTGGTACTGGTGACTGTCAAAAGCAAAACAGTGGATGAAAAGGGTCAAATGATTCCCAAAATTAATCTTCACTCTCCACTCCATAGTCTGAGGAGGAAATGGAATGGTAGGAGAGATCTCAGTCATTTAAAGTAAATCAATAGCAAAAAACTGCCCTGAAAAATCAGTAGTTTAATTTAAGTTTACGGCAGTAGTAGATAAGTCTCTGATTTCATTAGCTCCCATTAGCTCCCTTTCCATGATTCATTTCCATCAGATAAACCATATAAGTGAACAAGTACATTGCAATTGTAATTAATTATGTTTAAAACACCAAAATCAGAGTTACATCACTGGTAAATGAAGCAAATGGTTCAATAATGTGCATATTCCAGAGAGTAGCCTTCTAACAGACCTTTAGGGTGACAGATCTTAAACACTTGCTTACAGTTAAAGCCCTAAACTGGTGTCCATATTTTATGTATTACTAATGGAATTACCACCAAAGCATTTATCTCAGACCTTTGAAAAAGATGCATCTGCTTAAATAGCTATAAATCAGCTCAAAGTGCACAGCCAAGTTTCAGGTTTTATGTGGCGTGCAAATGATTAACATGCTGGTGATCAGATTGCAGTCCTGTAATGATCATTCTAAAAAAAGATTGGGTGTTTTTACAGCAGAGTTTAGAAAATGAAGTTCACTAACTCTTGCATTCTGTGACTAATTAGAGATAAAACCAATGTAAAACCCACAAAATTCCAAGACCATTTGGAGGCCGTCATAGCAAGACAAAGGAATCTGACAGTTCCAGAAAAAAATTCAATTTCAGGGTAATACAAGGAGAAAGAAACACATGCAGTGCATGCATATATAGAGGGAATCGTCAGTTTGAGTCTTGGTAAAGCATATCAGATGGTCTGAGAATGGCCTGATCCTGAGCTCTGAAATGAGACATGCACATAAATTGACAAGCTTTGCACAGAGAAGTGTTTCTATTAAAGAACTAAGAGTCTTTTAAAAAAACATGACTTCTGTTAATCTGCCTAATATCCTCTCTCTGCATGGACCACCACATCCTTGACCATACCATATCATACCATACCATACCCTTGTAGAATAGGATGAAATTATACAAATTCCTTACTGAACTGGTAATTTTGTTGAGTTACTTTTGGAGAGGTAAAAAACAGCAATTGAAGTTAAAGGCACATCGTTGCAAAGTCATATGGTTTAACAATAGCTTCAAGGTTAGAAAAAGATAAAAATAACAGCTCTGATATTTCTGGCAATCTGTTATTAGAAAAATGTTAAGTTGTGGTCCAGTAAAGCATCTTTGCTATATCCCTTGAACTTTCATCTGCAAGGCCCTTTTGTGTCTCCCAATTGGTGGCCAGACACCACTGCAGACCTAATGATTTAGTGGACTCTACATATCCGGTGTTTAAGCTCACTGTGTATATACTTCCTGGACATTAACTACTGCTGAGACTTAAACCAAGACCCTTGTGGTCTGAGCATAGCAACTCTACCTGAGACAGAAGAGATCCTTGCTCTGAATAAATCAGCAGGGGCTGTGTTAACTAAGTTAGTCTCATCTGGCAGCCTTTTGTTGCATATCTTGCTGGTCCCTCCCAGAGAGCACAGAAATATGCTGGCAAAGAAACGATGACTGAAAAAAGGATTCTTTGTTCTCCGAGTTCCAGTACAGTTTGATAAATAGATATAAAGATACCCTTATACCACTGAAGTTTAATATTTCATGTGGCATTGTTATTGATTTGATATATGAATAGAAAAACCAATGTGCAATTGCATGAACAAAGTGGAAGAGCTCTGCCACTCCAGAAGCTAATGATAGTAATAAATAAATAAAGATAACTTTTGGGCGGTGTCCCAGCTATTATCCAGGCAGCACTCTGGACGGAAACCAACCATTTCTGGATACTGAGGCTGGACAAAGATTGTTTTTACGTTTAGTTTATGCACTTAATGCTAAATTCCAAGTGCCAGTTACTTGGGGCTGAACATATCAGCTATCCACTCACTTGTCCAAACATCTTTGCTACCCAAAAGCAAAACAGTTTGCATATTATTAAAACACAGTTCCAGAGAACAGGATGTGTTTGATCACATGGTCACTTTCCAAAGAATAAATGAAAAACCCACAAAGAAGTTCTCAGCCTAATCCACAGACAGAATGGATAGCTGATTTTTTTTTTTCAAATTAACCTCAGGCAGTGCCCAAAGTAAACAAGACATGGACGAATTATTTTTTTAAACATTTTTTTTAATTAAAGGTGTTACCCTGTCCTCAGTACCTGTTAAAAATTGGAATTTTTTATCCTTATTAAAAACAAAGAGCAAATTACTCTCATTCTTTTTTGAAGAAAGTAACAGTGGTATTATGATTTCATAGACATCATGATTTCATAGACATCAGGGCTGGAAGGGACCTCAGGAGATCATCGAGTCCAGCCCCCTGCCCAAAGGGCAGGAAGTCACCTGGGGTTATAGGATCCCAGCAAGATAAGCATCCAATTTACTCTTGAAGGTGTTCAGTGTAGGTGCTTGAACCAGCTCCGATGGCAGGCTGTTCCAGACCTTGGGGGCTCGGACAGGAAAGAAATTCTTCCTTATGTCCAGCCTGAAACGGTCTTGCAGGAGTTTGTGACCGTTCGACCTAGTCATCCCTTGTGGCGCTCTGGTGAACAAACGTTCCCCCAGATCCTGGTGGTCACCCTTGATAAACTTATAGGTGGCCATCAGATCACCCCTGAGCCTACGCTTTTCCAGGCTAAAAAGTCCCATGTCTCTCAGCCTGTCATTGTAAGATCTGTTTTCCTGACCTCTGATCATGCGCGTGGCTCTCCTCTGGATTCTCTCAAGCTTCTCCACATCCTTTTTGAATTGTGGAGCCCAAAACTGGACGCAGTACTCCAGCTGCAGCCTCACCAAGGCCGAGTACAAGGGGAGAGTGACGTCCCGGGATTTGCTCGAGAAGCATCTATGGATGCAAGCCAGCGTTTTGGTCGCTTTACTAGCCGCAGCATCGCATTGCAGGCTCATGTTCATCTTGTGGTCAATGATGACCCCAAGTCTCTTTCTTCTGTAGTGCTATCCAACGTAGCACTGCCGAGGCTATAAGGATGCTGCAGGTTTTTCCTCCCAAGGTGGAGAACCTTGCATTTTTCGGTCTTAAACACCATCAGGTTCTCGTCTGCCCATTTGCTGAGCTTGTCCAGGTCAGCCTGGATCACCCGCCTATCTTCTGGCGTGGATGCTTTGCCCCAAAGTTTGGTGTCATTGGCGAACTTGGCCAGTCCACTCCTGACTCCAATGTCCACATCATTAATGAAGATGTTGAGCAGTATGGGTCCAAGGACAGAGCCTTGAGGGACCCCACTGGTCACAGGGCACCACGATGAGTGACTGCCATCAATTACAACCCTCTGGCTCTGACCACGGAGCCAATTTCCCAGCCAGCGGATCGTGGTGGAGCCAAGGCCACAACTGCCCAGTTTGGCCAAGAGGTGATCATAGGATACCAGATCAAAAGCTTTTTTGAAGTCAAGATATATGACATCAATCTCTTCTCCCTTGTCCAGGTGATAGATCACCTAGTCGTAGAAGGAAATGAGATTGGTCAAACAAGACCTACCCACAACAAACCCGTGCTGGCTATCCCTTAGGATGTTAGCCTGGGCCAGTCTATCAAGGATGGCCTCCTTAATAAACTTTTCTAAGATCTTCCCCAGGATAGAAGTCAGGCTAATGGGCCTATAGTTAGCCGGATCCACTCTCCACTCTTTCTTGAAGATCGGCACCACATTGGCCTTCTTCCAGTCTTCGGGCACTACACCAGAGCCCCAGGAGTTTTCAAAGATCCGTGCCAGGGGCTGAGCTATGACGCTCACCAGCTCCTTGAGTACCCTGGGGTGCAGATTGTCAGGGCCGGCTGACTTGAAGGTATCCAGCTTCTCAAGGTGTTCCTTCACGAGGTCAGCATTTATGGAGGGTAGGGGATCCCCATCACCCGGATCTCCCTGTCCCATAGCAGGCATGGGCATCCCATGGGACTGAGGAAAGACTGACACAAAGTACCTATTTAATAGGTTGGCTTTTTCCTGGGCGTCAGTTGTCCCATCTGGTTTAGCAAGGGTCCAACGTTGCCCTTGCTTTTCCTCCAGCTCCCCACATATCTGAAAAAGGACTTTTTGTTGTCCTTGATGCTTGAAGCTAGTTGGAGTTCAGTTGCAGCCTTGGCTTTCCTGGTTTGCTCCCTGCAGGACCGGACCAGTGCAGAATAATCCTCCTTGGAGGTGAATCCCATCCTCCAGCCTTTGTAGGCTTTCCTTTTTAGCCATAGGAGGTCCGCTAGGTCCCTGGAGAGCCAGGGGGGCTGCTGTGCCTTCTTGCTGCCTCTTCTCCTTGTTGGAATAGATTTAGCTTGTGCATTGAGGATCGCTTCCTTGAGAAGCAACCACTCTTCTTGAACTCCCATCTCCCTGGGGTCATGGTCCCTAAGGGCCTGACCGACAAGCCTCTTGAGCTTGTCAAAGTCGGCTTTTCTGAAGTCAAGGACTTCTGTGTTGCTGACTGACTTGCCAGCTTTACAGCGGATGGTGAAGGTGATCAGCTCATGGTCGCTGTCACCCAGCTTCCCATCGATCACTAGGTCACCAATTAGGTCGTCCCCCATAGCCAGTACCAGGTCGAGCAGCGCTTTGCCTCTCGTTGGCCCATAAACTTCTTGAGTCAGGTAGAGGTCATCCACGCACGAGAGAAAGCTTTGCGACTGCTCAGATATTGCTGAGTGATCTTCCCACGAGATGTCTGGGTAATTGAAGTCACCCATGACAACCAAGGTCCTGGAGCAAGCGGCCTCAGTCAGTTCCCGGGCGAACTCCTGGTCAAGCTCAGGACTTTGAGTGGGAGGTCTGTAGTAGACTCCCACCGTTGTGTCCCCTGTGCCGTATT
Organism: Crocodylus siamensis; assembly: GCF_052110815.1. NCBI lineage: Eukaryota > Metazoa > Chordata > Crocodylia > Crocodylidae > Crocodylus > Crocodylus siamensis. The sequence continues at coordinate 235,141,971 of NC_143396.1, read as the reverse complement.
CCCCACGAATTTTTACCCAGAGGGTCTCTAGCTGTCCATGCTGGTCGCCAATGTCAGCTTGCAGGGACATGTAGCTTTCCTTCACATAAGAGCTACACCCCTGCCCCTTTTGTCAATACGATCCCTCCTGTACAGGGTATAGCCCTCTATGCCCGTGGTCCAGTCATGGGTGGAGTTCCACCAGGTCTCCGTTATCCCAATGACATCATATTTCTTTGCACTGAGCAGGAGGACGAGCTCGTCCTGCTTGTTGCCCAGGCTCCTGGCATTAGTGTACAGGCAGGCAAGTGTCCCCTTGGGGGCTCTTGCCTTGCCCACAGATTGTGCCAGGGCTGGGGCAGGGGTGGGCTCCCTTAAGTGCCTTGGTCTGCTGGCTTTGCAAGGGTTGCTCAGCGGGCCAGCAGTGGCAGTAGTCCCCCCATCCCCCAGCGGGCTTAGTTTAAAGCTTGGTGGAGCAGGTCAGCCAGCCTGGCTGAGAAGAGCCTCCTCCACAGCGGGGAGAGGTGGAGGCCATCTCTTCCCAGCAGCTCGCTGCCTCTCTCGCCAAAGAGCGGGCTGTGGTCATGGAAGCCAAAGCCTTCCTGATGACACCAGCTCCACAGTCTTTGGTTCACTACATGGATCCTCCTCTCCCTCCTCAGCCCATAGCCCAAGACTGGGAGGATCTCAGGATGATGTCAGGACAGATTTTGTTTTAACTGAATTATTATAATACAGTTAAACTCTGTATTGGCATATGGATGCCTCTTCCAAGTAGCCCAAAGCCCACACATTGTAGTTTAATTTCTTCTCCTCTCTGGAATTCAGCATTAGTTACATTGGAACAACATTCAGCTAAAGTCTTCTCATTTTGTGCTGCATGTAGGGTTCCTGTCTCAGACCTGCCAATGCTATACCTGATAACTTCCATCCAGAAATCCAATCCTACCTTCTCTATATGCTTGGTTAAAACAGATTGAAACAAGAATAGGGAGTTCGCACCATGCTAGCCAAAAAGACAAGGTATTGGAAAGTAACGCTTACCAACACCAAGGAGAGGAGAAGCTCCCTCTCTGCTTTAAGCAAAGGTGAAAGAGCTGCTCTCTTGTCACGTGTCCTTCCCTAACTTTAAAGCAATGCTTATCAAGGTGGATATAAACAACTGCTGCTGTGATTCAGCAGAACACATTAAACTTTTCCCAGCAGCACGAGCTAACAGGGAGGAGACTGCAAGTAAACACATCTATTACAGCAAACTGGGAGCTGCTTCTGTATTTTGTAAGAAAAGAAGAAGGAATTAAAAAAGAAACTGCTGGTATAAGTTCCAAATACACATGTGCATGAAATATGAATCTACCCCTAAATAAAGCCCGGACATGACAAATTTGCTATTTCTGGCTTTTTAAGCAATATATTATTCAGCCTGCCACTTGAATTCATGGGACTTCTGCATGCAGATCAAAAGAAAGATATAACCCTTAGGTGGACTGAAATATGGAGAACATGCTTTTACACAGTTACATTCACCCTTGCACAGAGAGACACCACAAGGATTGGAGACAGGATGTGGGAGAATGAGAGGTCACCATAAGAAAGTATAAAGTGAAGTGGCAATTTGTTGTGCACTACCCAGGTGGACCATTGCCTAAATTATTTATCTCGGCTATGGAGGAAATCCTTTCTATGTTAACCAGCCCCCCGTGATTAATAACAATGAATCAACATGATAAATTATTTCTTTAATAAAATCAAATGACACCACATCTTGAACTCAGAGAGAAAGGACACAGCTTTCTTTAAAAAAAAAAAACCAAACCAAAACAACTAAGCATTACACCCATTCAGTTAGAGTCCATACATTCTTCCAAGCAAATATAAACCATTCCTTCGCTGTTGCCGTAGCCCCATGACCGTCGGGAACAAAGAAAGCTCTCCAAGCATTTCATATTACCAACAGCAGCAGAACAGTCTAGAATCATTTGACAGCATCAAAACCAGTAGGTCACAAAGTCATAAAAGGAAGAAAATACACTAAAACTACCTTTTGCAGAACTGATATTAACTTAGTGGGTGCATGTACACGTGTGCTTTACTGTTGAGTAATTAGCTCTGCAGTAAAGCATCACAGTCTACATGTGCACCAGTATTAGGACACCATAAATTAATTAACTCTGTTGTAGAATAGTCCTGTCAGGGACAGCACTATCCTATGGTAGAGTAATTGCATGTGCTGAAATGCACATGTAGATGGTGACAGGGGCTGACTGTGGTACAAGGATGCTAAAGAGTGTGGACTACCTGCTGCCTAGCCCCACACCTTAGCACCGTCATGCCTCAACCACCATCCCCTCCACCGCCCAATGCCATCATTTGGAGACCAGGGCTGATCCCATAGCCATCCTGGGGCTCCTCTGCCCCAGCTCAAAAGTGCTGCAGTCCCAGGCACATGTATAGATTCTGCACCCAGGAGCAGTCAACTCCAGCACAAACTGCAACAGAGTTTATTTCATCGCCTTAATAGCACATGTGGATGCGCCCAGTCTGCAATTCACCTCACACACACAGGCTTGGAAACACTCTTTCCTCTCATTTTCTCTCTGCCTCCTGTGCTAAAGACCCTCCACTTAACCTCATTTACTATATCACAGGATCCAAACAAGCCTTCTCAGGATCCAGCTCAGGTTTAGTCAGCCTAGTCACAGTAATTTTAGGTGGCTTCTGGAGCTCTTAAACCCTGGACTGGCTGCACATTAACACCTTTTAAGTGGCTTAAAGCATTGTTTTTTTGGGTTAAAGTTATGATACTCCAGGGCAGGGTTATAGCTAATCCACCCAATTTTGTTCCTGCTTCGTTAAGGTTTGGCCACTCTAGACAGCTATTCCACCCAAGCTGAAGTCCTCCAGCATCCCAGAATGCAGTGGCCCCTCCTGAGTGGGGATGCTGGGGCACAGCAGGGACAGGCATGGCACCTCTGCCCCCACATCACTCACTCTGCTCAGGCCCAGCAGTGGAGGGGAGGGGGGGGACAGGGATGGGACTTCCCAACCCTCCTGGGGCTTGGTAGGTAGCTGAGAGTGGCACAGACTCTCTACCTGCTCTATGCAGCCCCAGCCCAGACGGGCAGCACTGAGCCCAGTGTTCTGTGCCCAGAGCCATCAGCTGCCGAGAGTTCAGGGGCTTTAGGCACCCACCAACCAGTGGCTACAGCATAGCAGGCTGAGGCCAGTTCCCACTGATCCCACGCTCCACCAGGCTGCGCAGGGTCTGGCCACCAGCTCCCCCTGCCTGGTTTACCTAGCAGTGACTGCAGTTAGCAGGCACCCAAAGCTCTAAGGGGCACAATGCTTTTCAGACTTCAGGTAGCACCCAGCTAGTCAGCAGCCTGGGTCGGGGCAGCACAGAAGGAGACGGACTCCAGAGAAACATGGATTAGGCCCCTCAGAGCTTAAGCAGCAAGCAGGTCCTGCCCCTAGCTCCTAGACCTGCCTCTGTTCACCAAGCCTCTGGTGGCAAGTCACAGATGTTCAGGTGAAGGACAGCCAGAGATGGTTCTTCACCTTAAGGCGTGACTGCTCCACTACGCCGAACAACACTAATCTGACTAACATTTGTTTGGCTTACAGCATAAGGTGTAACAAGGCCCTTAGTTTAAGACATCTAAATGAGAATTGGGATCTTCAGGTGCAAAATTTTGACACTTGCTGGGAGGAGGCGCATCTTACTGAGAGGAGGTGCAGGCAGTCAGCAGTAAGTTGAGGGGGAATTGGGCAGGGGGCAGGTCTGTTGGGGGGAAAAGGTGTGACAGATCCAGAAGGGATAGTGAGTCCAGCAGGGAGCTGCCTAGTCTGGAGGCAGGCTGGTTTGGTGGGGGTGCTAAAGATAGCCTGGTCAGGGTCAGCAGAGAGAAGGGGGGCCCTGGGGCTGTGAAGAGTGGCTGGGCTTTCTCAGTCCCAAGCACAGCTGTGTCGGAAATACACAGAAGTTTTCATTCGGCTGGATTAACCCCTTCAGGCTGACTTAACCCATGTTGACAAAAAGTTGATTCTCATCTGTTTAAAACTAACTTTTGTTCAGGCCCACCATAGGGTGACCTTAGCCCTGTGAACGCTTGCAGACCTGGGCATTTAGTTTGCCCTAAGCTTGGTCAGAACGATCTAAATGTGACACTTATACCCACCCTGTCTTGCTCTTGTATGAGCCATATATCTGTCTGTCATGTCTCTTCCCCTACAATTAAGTGGAGAAAGACGGTTACAGCCACAGCTACTGAGGCAATGTCAGAAGGTAGGAGCAGGGCTCAGCATGTGAATATTACTCCCTTTTGTTTCTAAGATTCCCTCTCCTTTCCCTCCTCCCTCTTAAGTTGTATCCTCTGCCTCTTTCTTTTCTCTCCACCATTAATTTAGCTGCCTTTTTATCTCTCCCCCTCTGTTTTCTCTACCTTCACTTTGAACAAGCTAGCCCTATTTGCCTTCCCTAGTCTTGAACCCCTTGGCCACATCCAGATGAGCATAGACGTTTAATCCCTGCACACAAGGTGTGCCACTGCTAGTTATCCCCAGGGAACACCCGTGTCACGTATACTAGTGCATGGCAGGTTACCACAGGTGAGGCAGGGAAGGCTGGGGCCAGCACTGGGCTGGCCCCAGCAGCCTTATTTGGGGCCCGGGGGGGTCTCCTGGGGCTACAGCAACAGTGATTCTGCTGCTCAGAGCCTGGCCAGCAGCTGCAGCATGGTTCCTGCTGCTCAGGCTCCAGTTTTCAGTGGTGCATGCGGCCCCCACATGCACCGTTCCACTTTTTTTGGCATGGATGTTTTTGACCCCTGGATGTCCAGGGGTCAAAAAAACCCTGTGCTGCTGCCTTGCACTGCAGAGAACAGCCGAACATACCTCACATACATATGTGGTGTTGCATACCTCATAGCTGTGCTCATCTGGCCCTTTTGTCTTCCATTTTCCAATTTAATTACCACTGTCTCTTCCTCTCTCTCCCTGTTTGCCCTCTACTCAATTCTTTTTTCTTCCTCTCTGAATTTCATATTTATCTCCAGTTTGCTGTCCCTCACTCTTCAAAACCCATACCTCTAGTCGGTGCCCTATTCCTTCACTGACTCTTGTCCCCACTTTGGCCTTCCTTTGGTCCCACATTTTTAATTTATCCTTCAGTCTTTTTTGTCTTCACATTTCTGTCTGCCACCCACTCTCTCTCTATTTGTATTACAATGCAATGGGTGACTGGACATATATTACAAGTTATAGACAAAGCTCCGGACATTCATTACAAGTGTCCTGGTGGGAGTCATGTGTCTAAACCTACAGAGGCTTGAAGAGCAACGAAAGCCTCCAACAGTTCAGTAGTCTAACTCCAGTGCACAGATGATCTTGATACACATAAATATATATTCTTTCACTCTGTTGACTTATTTAGACACAGGACTGCAGCATGTAAATTAACTGGAGAGGAAAAGGCGATGAATTGATTCTGGTGTCACTTTAGGTCTCCTTGGCAAATAACTCCACATTGCATTTGTACAGTTGCAAACATTTGTTTATCAGTCTGCGTGGGCAGTGGGAGGCCTGAAGATGAGTATAAGTACCCAAACCAGCACTGTATTCCTAGAGAGTCATGAGAAAGGAAAATAAATTGGGATTTTCCCAGACTTCTCCCTGTCGGGAGCTTCTGTTCTGGGACTAGATAAGCAACAATAACTTGTCCATTTACAATCCAAAGTAAATTAATTATCAAGTCAGTTATCCTTGAGTTCCTTGTAACTCTTAATGTGAGTAGAGATTTAAGAATCTTCTGTTCCTTTAGCCTTTTCATCCCTCCATCGTTTGAAAATAGAAAGAAAAGTTCTTGGGAGGGGGGACCTCCCAGTCTGTGAAAGGTCACAGGCCCATGAAGTTTTCTTTAATCTGCCTCGCTGACATTGTATACATGGAAATGAAGCAAGGGGCAATAAGATGCGAATGAGATGGAGGTGAGGGAGGTTTGAAGGAGGAATAGGGTAGATGCAGCAGTCACACTCACTCCGCATGTTTTCAGATACTCCCAAATGTTATGTACCAAACTGAGCCACGCATTCTAGATCTTCAGATTCTATACAAGAATATATGTTTGGAAAGATTAAAACAGGTGAGGAGGGGGATCTTAGAATACAAACTTTATTGCTGATTAGTATGCATTTTGGCAGAGAAAATCTTATTCTATGGAAAGATAGCTCAAAAAAAATCACTAATCAAAATGCACAGTTAAAATTACATCAGATATATTATGCATCTGCCAGTTAACAGTTGCCTCTTTTATGACATGTCACTCGTCATATCCAGACTCAGAGTAAAAAATGTCTATGTAGATATTTTACCTGCATAACATTTCTGTACTTTATTGTCATCAGTGAGAATGAGCATCAATGAAGGCTGTTTGTACCTGAAAGCTTGCAAAGAAGAATTTTCCCAACTATTTTAGTTGGTCTAATAAAAGATATCAGATTTACGCAAAGAACCTTGTCTGCCTAGCATCAATGAAGGTACTTTTCAGCAGTTTATTTCGGTTTTCTATTGACCTTTGTCACTGAGAGAAGCACCCATGACTTGAAAATAAATCTCAAAACATTTCCTGAAGTGTACATTTGCAAGATATATTTGGAAGTTTTTATCTGTTCACAGGTTGTAACTGACAGTCACCCTGATGGAGCCACCTGGCTCGACAGGGAGTCTAAAAGAATTTGTTGCAAAATTCAACTTTGCAAAGATATGAATATTCCGATGAACAGTGAAAAACTGCCAGATCTCCATATTTGGAAATACGGTTTAAAATAGCTGAGGACATTAATAAATGTGTTGGGTAATTTTGGTCAAAACCAAAATTCTTCCCAAATGGGCTGCATGTGCTGTTATCCCAGGGTATATGTACCAAGAACGACATCAGATGACAACTTCAAGTAAGCTGTGCTGTATCAGTTACATCCACTTTAAATTTTTCAAGATCTTCCTTCTTTACAAATGTGAGTTCTTAAAACCATATTTAAAAAATAAGAACTTAGTTTCTAAAGCACCCATTCAATGTCAAATAGGTACAATAAAAGATTCTGTTACAGATATATATGACCACAAACTTCACAATACAGGGTTCGAAAAGGAAACTGGGGGCAGCCTACAGTTATATCAGGTTTTCCACACTCACAACAGTCCTAACCTACTCCACTGATTAGTGTCCCTGGAAGTGTGAAATATCAGCTGCCTCTGAGGTCTGGGTGCAAGCTTTATGTCATGGCCTGCAAGGCAAGCTCTATCAGCTCTCCAATCACTAGGCCCTTCAAGTTCCAGGCCTTGGTAGGGTCTCAAAATGGTTTGTGCATTATGAGAAACAGAGGAGTCCTTTATGATGTCTTACAATAATAAATGGTGTACATAGTCAAAGCACAGACAAATCCAACAGCTTCCAACTCAGCTCTGGAGACACTTCTTAAAAACATGCAAGTAGCAATCTCAGTATTAATTCCTTCTCACTGTTCTCCTGCCTTCAGGCAGCTGCCTTTTCTCCAGCAACATGTTTCTGGGTCTAGCTCCTATGGCCCCTAAACTTCACCTCCCAGTTTGCTTTGGCAGACAGCTCCCTTGCTGCTGGCTCCCTGGGCTGGTATTGCACTACTCAGCCTTCAGCTCTTTCTTAAGCTTGGTCATCTCTGAATCCAGGCTGTGCTGCGTTCTCTTGTATTCCACAGGTAAAGGAATAGCTGAATTTTGAAGTGGGTAGTAACAGTACCCAGTAACAAGGCAACAGAAAATGCTGCTTCTATCAAATGAAAACATTTCACAGGAACCAATAAATATTGTTGTTTTTTATGGGAAATGATTGAAAAAATTTGTGCCAGAAAGGTCAATAAGTAAGTAAATAAATAAAATATTGTATTTCTATAAGTTCAAACATTTCACCGTTATCATTTCTTACAGTCTAGTCTATCTAGTCTTCAAAGAGTTTCAGATATAATATTCTACTATACTATGCTATACATAGGGATCTACCAAAGTTGAGGCAACTGCTGGCTGATTTCATGGGCAGATCATGGGCAGGCAGCCATTTTTGTGGGCAGAGAGTAGTGGCAAGGGGCAGAGCTATATGATGGACAGACCTCACAGGCAATCAGTGGCAAGGGGCAGAGGTGGCAGCCATATTATCATGCTGGTAGCCCATCTCTTGCATTCTCCCCCCTCTCCCCCAACCCCAGTGGACTGCACAGCCAGGCCACAGCAGCCTCAAGGACTGCTGGCTCCCCAGAGGGTGTAAGCATTTTATTTTCAGGGTTTGTTTTTTTTCTGGGAGCCTGCCAAAAGCATGGATCCCATGCTTTTTTGGGAAACCTACCCGAAATCACAGTTTCTATGAAAATCGCAAAATTGCAAGTTCAGTAGGTCCGTAACTATGCAATATAATGAAAATCTTATATTTGAAACTGTTTCCATAAGACCAAAAATAATATTTTTGAATGTTTTGTTTCACAAAGATTTCTTCATTTCTATTTTTTGTCAATGAAACCTCAAAATCTTGAAATTTATTTTAACATAGAAATTCTGTAGCTGAATCAGTTCTAAGGAAAAGAAGAAACCCTAGTGACAAGCAAGTAGAGAATGCAGCCAGAAAAAGGAAATATTTTAAGACAGGTAGGGCACACATTTGCTAGTTGACTGGAGGATATTTTATCACGGTTAGTCTAACTTTAAGCTAAATCAAAATGCCATTACTTTTAAAATAATTGCAGGAGTTGACAACAATGAACTCATGTTTTGTGGCAGGATATTGATTTTTATCACTATACCCCAGATCTCATACTTCAAGCTAAAAATACAGGCTAGCAAATCCATATGGTATCTATCTTACAGTCTCTGGCTTAGGTTTTGGCATGCTTAAAACTTAGGTACCTAAGGCCACATTCAAAGTAGTTCAGTAGGTGCCTAGACTGGGTGGAAAGCATCCTGTGTACCTGTATCTCTGTTTCTTCAGTACACAAATGCCTGATGTAAAGTGGCTCAACAATGCTGGGCAAGCAAGAGGGAGCCTGCCTCTGTAGCCTACTACATGTGGCATTCCCCAGGAAGGCAGGAGTCCTGGGTCCTGTTCTCTGCTGTCAGGACTATTTATTCATGATACTCTTCACAATCATTGTTAAAAAACAAAAATAAGCCTGGCAGCAGAGTCTGATACACAGGACAGAAGGCTGAGAAGGCTGAGAGGTGATCTTGTGGGGGTCACAGCAAGGGATTGGAGATGCTCTGTTCACCAGGGTGCTTCTTGGGGTAACAAGGAACAATGGTCACAAACTGAGAGACAGCAGATTTAGGCAACATATCAGGAAAAACTTCTTTACAGTAAGTACGGCCAGTATTTGGAATGGGCTTCCAAAGGAGGTGGTGCTCTCCCCTACCCTGGGGGTCTTTAAGAGAAAGCTGGATAGGTACCTGGCTGGGGTCATCTGACCCCAGCACTCTTTCCTGCTTAGGCAGGGGGTCAGACTTGATGATCTGTTGAGGTCCCTTCCGACCCTAGCATCTATGAATCTATGAATCTATGACACTCCCCACCCAGTGAAGCCAAGGACTGCCCCCCACCCTCCCACCCCCAAGGAAAGGCTGTGACCTCCTGACTATACCGGTCAGTTTTAACAGGAAGGATGGAAAGTGTCTCCTTAACCTACAACCTGGGCCATTCTCATAGGAAGTGGAATACGTGGGTTAATAATTATCCTAGGACAAGAAGGTCCAGAAAATCAGGTCTCCTGTTTTCTGAGCAAGTGCTGTAATCACTAGGCCATTGGGCAAGAGATAAGAACCACCATTATCCTTGCCTTTATTTCATTCCTCGCAACATAAATTAGCATGTCTCCCTCCCCCTCCTACCCCCCTCCCCAATCTACTGGCCTAAAGCTCTCCAGGGACCTCAGTAGAGCTTAAGTGCTTTCCAGGAATAAATCTGAAATATAAAAAAGTTTAGGCATGGATATGGCCCTTCTGTGCCTAAGCACTCAATATGAAAGACTCTGAGCATGTTCATAAGCCCTGGGGTAGCCATTATAAGAACATTGCTGTCTGAAATGGAGGTACCAAATGAGTTTTGTGGCTGCTGGTAGAAGGCCAATTTGAATCATTCTTTGGACTGTGTCCTATTTAGACAGCTACAGAACCATTTTGAATCCTGCCCCACCTGGATCCTGGCCAGGTTTCTTAAATCAGACTCCCTTGAGCCAGCCCTTTTTCCAGTCATTCTGCATCCATCCAGAGACAAACCAAAAGCAATTGTTCATTAGACTGGGAATATTGTGTATTCTCTCTGCAGAACAGAGAACACACAAGGAAGAAAAATAAGAGCACTGTGCTGTACTGTGAAGTAATTTGCTTTCCTGTGTCCTTGGCATTGGAAAGTACTGCTGTGGTCCTCACTCCCCAAGTCCATTTGTATCATTGAAAGGTAAAGCACTCTTTACTGATATTTCTTCTGCTTCTGTGGTCTGTATTGCATGTTACTTACTGTCATGACAACAATGTTTATAGGCACAATTGCCTGCTAGAGCAAGTAGTGCTTATCACTAAGGAATTTTATACATGAATCCCAGCAAAGCTACTTAAAATGGTATGTGTGCTGAAGTTCACATGCCATGATTCATGGGCACCTGACTGTTTTTCCACATCCTCCTAGTGCTGCAATGAATGTTAGGCTATCATCATATCATTTTAAAAGTTTCACTTTGTTTCCTTCTTGATTCAGTACTTCAGTAAAAAAAAACCAAACATAGGCCACGTTTACAAGCTTCACTTTCTTTATACAAATAAAACCTTTCTACCAATCATCTAAAACAAACAAAGAAAAAATTAAGCACATTGCTATTCTTGTGATATTGGGCATGCAGAGGTGTGTACAGGCAGTCTTCAGACTTACGACACAATTGGTTCCTGAAAACTGCATCTTGAGTCAAAACGTCGTAACTCAGAACCAATTTTCCCATAGGAACAATGTTATAAATGGGGGATTGGTTCCTGAACCAAGGTCTGATACCCTATTTTCACCAAAAATAACCCAGAATTTTGTACTCCATCAATTATACATGAGTAATATAGCTACATTAATGTATTTATATTGAAAATAGCAACCATACTGATTTGGAAGGACTTTTTTGAGGTGACTTGCTGGACTTTTTGAAGGGTTCTTGGCTGGAGTCTTCTCAGGAGTCCTGGCTGCAGGTTTTCTGCAGTCTTGCCTGCTTTCTTAAAGAAAGCGTCCAAGGAAGTTTGGACAAATGTTCTCCAGGGGGATGGGACATGCAGCGAACTTGTTCACTGGCATGGCGTGGTGTTTGAGCAAGTGTCGTAAAGTCAAAACTGACATCAGAAAGTTGAAACAGTGTCAATTTATAAACGTTGTAAGTGCCATTCACTGTAACTCAAAACATCTTAAGTTGAGGACTGCCGGTATTAAAATGGGAGTAAGCTTGGCTTCAGGCTTAAGTTTGAAGCTTAGAGCAAAATTGTGGAGCCCTTAATAGCTTGATCAGCACTTCTTCAAGGGAATAGGCCAATTATGAACATTTTCTAATACCTGGTACTCTTTGGGACTATTTTTATGGGTAACTAATACCCACTTTAATGATTTGGATTGTAATAGTGCTGCTAATTGTTGACAGAGGGATTACATTCAGACTGGAAGCACATCAGAAAAAATTGAACCAATCCTGAATCACTTCATTTCAAGTTCAGTCTAGTATCTAGACATCAGATGGCGCACACAACAGAAAGCAATTGAATTTACTCATCTCAGACTGGTTCAGCAAATCACTAATGTCAGTTAACATAATGGTCCAAATAGTTTTAATGAAAGAAAAAGTGAATTGTAAAAATGAAATCATTTTCCCCTCTTCCAGATTCTTGGCTACCACTCTGTATGACATCTCAATACAATGTATAGAGTTTATGGAGCTGAACAACATCTTTAGAATAAAAAAAAAATCATTGAAACTATTAACAATAATGACATGTATTTTTTATCTACTAAAAACATTCTTTTCCAAGTAAAACATTTACTAAAAGCTCTTGTAGTAAATGAAAAAATTAATTTTCAAATAAAAACTTCAATAATGTATTTGTTAAAATGTACGCAAATACTTTATTAAAAATAAAACACCTATTAAATTTCACACTTGTGATCTTTTATTTTTGGAATGGTTCCAATAATTTATCAATATATATGACTTGATAAATAATCAAGAATATTAGTAGAGTTATAGCATTCTGTTAACCTAACAGATTCTTTCTGTGTCTATTGTAACTTGAGTTAATTGGAGATGAGAAAGCTCATAAATAACAATTGAATAATTGCCCCTTCTTAGGTTGACAAAACTATACCATAGTAATTAAAGTCAAACAGTATGGTATTGAAAGCCAACCAATTTGTTATTATTAAACCAATAACAAATTTCTCCATAAAAAGCTGAAAATAATCTGTACTGCCTTAATAAATTAGAAAAGTAAGATTTTTATTTATTTATTTATTGGTGCACAATTTTCCTGTAAAATTGTGTTTTTGACAGCTTAGAATTCTACATTGCTTGGTGCATACTACACATTTTTTGTCTGACGTGAAATGAGAAACAGATATCAAAGCCAAGCCAGTCTAAAGGAGCTTTGATCTTTTATGTTAGATATGACCTGAAACAAGGAAACTAAATTGATTTTTCCCCTGTGTATGACTAAATGACAACCTCTGCCAGGTGGTAGAGATTGATTCTTCAGTTCTGAATGGCAGTGTAATAGCAGCACTTCACTGCCAGGTGGAAATACTCTGGAAGGGTCCAGTAACATTTAAAAGATAGAAGATAAAATTAAGCTTTTCTGCAGACCCACAGAGGATTACTTGGTACAGGAATGATGAATTTGTACTTCACAAAAAAACAACAAAATCCCAGACTATGTCAGAATCATTAAACTAGGCATGATAACGATCATTTTATGAAGCTGCAGTTCTCAAAAGCAGATTAACACAAGTAAAATATTACTTAATGAAGTTATAAATTAACTCTTTTGATGAATTTTGGTGATCCTGAATTTAAAATTTTGTGTCCACAAAAATTACAGCTATTTTTTAATGATTTACATTTACTTCATTTATTTTTACTTAGACTAGTTAGGTGACATAAAAGTCCAGTTCTGGAAAAGGGGTCAGGGCACTGGCAGCAGGCAAACTGGGAAGTGGTCATCTCTAATACTGAAGGGGGTTTATATCATGGAGGAACTCTCCAAGCCAGTTTGTTCCCAGATACTGCCAAATACATGCCAGTCTAACACTTTATTTTCCACTAATTAGTTCTACAGGAAACCAACACAAGTGACAACATTTGGATGGTGATAGAAACTTCCCTCAACTTCATTCTCATGTGGTGTTTGATTAAAACATGTATGGCAATGTAACTAAGGAAAGAATTACTAGTTGGGCAATTAACCCAGATCTGCAGGACTCAATTCACTGCACAGGCCTGCTCAGGAAGTGTTTATTTATGAAAATAAAATTATAGCTAGAAATTCCTGACTTTGTAAGATAAGGTGAGTTCTGTACAGCAATGCCATTGCTAGTTTGGCTGGGGGGTGGGGTTAATCACCTTTCCTTTTTAGTCTGAAGCAGTGGTTTATCTTAGGCAGGATATAATTTCATTAGGAATCCCTGGGGTTTATATCAAGTTCTAAATGTTGCCTCTGTTCTGGTGTGAAAGAAGAGAGATATTTATGGAAGCACACATGGGTTTAAGAATAGATGGCTATGCAAAAGTTATTATTCTGGCTTGTTCCGTGGAAAACCTTCAAATCAGAGGCAAGCACTGGTTAATAACTGAACTTATCAACATACATGTCAAAACTAATCTCTTTTTCCATACCAAACATGGGATAAGCATGTATTTGTTCAACAGTGTTAGCTATTCTGAGCATAAATCTCAGCTTGGTTTTGAATTACGTGTGGAAGGTAACAGTTTTACAAAACACAGAATTTTTCATAATACATACATCTGTGCCAATCCTGCAGGCCCAGAAACTGGCACAAGAAGCAAGAGAAAGTCCCCACTTTCACATAGAAAATCGTAGAGGTTAGGGTCACAAGTCAATGGGTTAAAGGGAGGGAACAGGTAAAAGGTAAAGAAAAATCAACACTGTGTAGGCTTACCATATTTCTAGTTTCGAAAAAAAGGACACCTGTGGAGAGGGGGGTGGGGAAAAAAGGAGGTGTATGGTTTTAGGAGAGAGATGATATGCCTGTGCCCTGTCCCTGCCACTCACTCCCAAGCCACAGTCCCCAACCTTGCTGGTGCCTCTCACACCCAACCCACAGCCCTCCCCATCCCTGCTAATACCTCTCACTCCTAACCCTCAGCCCTCCAACCCCCCCTCATTCCTGCCAGTGCCCCTCAGTCCTGACCTACAACCCCGTACCCCCCACGGCCCTGCTTTCGATGCAGCTCCCTGCTGCTCCCGAATGATCAACTCTGTGTGGCAGGGCACTAGGATGTTGTTTAAGAGAACAAAGAGCCTGAGAGGTTGCTTGCAGATGTCAGGGGGAGAGTTAATGAGGGACTCATCCGACCAGAAGAGGGCTATATAAGCTCAGAGCCTGCATGGGTCAGGTAATTTCTATCCCAGCAACAACAGGTGGTGGAAGGCCAGGGCTAATGGGGCCTAGCCCTCCCAAACTACTTTTGCAGCGGCCAGCAACAGCAGCAGCACCATGTCACTGCTGTCCCACGGCGCCACCACCCACAGCACCCCAGCACTGTGCCCGGTGCCCCCAGCACGCACTCCTCTGCTGCCGCCACATACCGCACCAGCACACGCCAGCCCTGCAACAGCCCTGCAGGAGGGAGGGACGGGGGCTAGTCCCCCCATATAATATTTTCTCCTGCAGTCTATGCCAGCAACTACAAAGTGAGGAACTCCTAGGTGCCGGGCAGCAGAGCTCCTAGACAGATTTGGATGGAGTGAAACAACTCTGCAGGCCTGGAAACAGAGGCAAGTTCCCTGGGCAGAGAAAGACTGGTTTGCAGACAAGTGACTTTTGTTTTACATTAGCCCCTAGAGGGTTTAAGGGGCCTACCAGTGGTCCATGTGCCCAGGGAAGGGCTGAGCCAGGACCAGAGGGTCCAAAAGCCCAAGCGGGGGTGAGTATATAGGGTATAGCTCCAAGCTGGAAGGAATACCTGCTGGGAGATAAGGAAGGTTTGCTTTCTTAAAGGGACAGAGGTTTCCTTCTCCTGTATGTGTCTCTGTTACAGCCCAGGGGCTTATGGCTTAGATTACTGTTTAACCTGCGGTTTGGGTTGGGACAAAGGGCAGTATTGGAGTTTCCATTAGTGCCTGTGAGGCATGCAACTGCCTTGAGCCATGCTGGAGGCAGGCTAAAGGCCTGTGCTATTACTGAGCCCAGAAAGGGGCAGAGTGAAGGAGCACAACGAGAAGCACAGCCCCACAGGGGCCCAGGGCCCAGCAAGCAGGGGCCAGGCATCCAGTGACTGAGGGTGATCAAGTGAAGCTAGTGCCTTGAAGCCAGGTCTGACACAGTCGGCCTAGGCTAGAAGGCCTAGTGAGACTAAAGGGGCAGATGCTGAGGAAGCTGTGGCCCCAACAGAGGGAACAATGTTACCATAACACCAGCGAGGCATTGGGCACGGTGTAGGGAAGGATTTGGAGCCACACAATTAACCCATAAGGCTTAAGGTGCCCTGAGCGGCACAGTTATGGAGCGAGGCCCAGCGAGGGGGGCCTGAGGACCAGTAAAGACTAGTGGGGTGCCAGGGAACCTTAACAGGGATTCAGGAAAATTGGGGCCATGCAAAGGCCCTTGGGCAGCCTCCCTATTTATGTATTCCATCAAGCCATGGCAGATGAGACAGGAACGTACCCTAAGGGCAGAGTGGGCATGGTTGCAAAGCCACCAGGGGGTGTCATGGCCACCCCTGGCATCCCAAACTCCCACAAAATGGCCAAATGATTGCAAATAGTTTAAAAGCAATCAGAATTTTCAAATGAGTTTAATTACATGCTGGATGACACCTTTGAGAGAGAGGAGAGAGATCTGCATGCTACATGACAAAACATGAATCAAAGTGATGCCCCTAATAGCCAATGGTCTTCTTTATGTACTTAGAACGTAATGAACAATAAAGACAAACAGTTTTAAAAAACAAGATTTATTTTTAAAAGTTTGAAATAAGTTTACTGTTTAAAAATGAGGATCAATTTTAGGAAACAATCACAGAAATCTTAGTTCAGAGCACTATTAACAGCAAATACAGGCATCAATGCACATACACACTTGCAGAATATCTTTGTCCCTAAAACTTTTTCAACTGTCCCTTCAGTTTTAAATCATTCCAGCATGGTACAGTGTTTCCTGGTGATTACTAGCATTTAACATTGACAACTATTCTAAGTCTAATATAAAATTATTAATTCTAATATCCTGTTCATGACTGTGGTGCATTAGTTGAAAAATCTGCATTAGTACATGTATTATGAGCTCCCTCTGTGTGTCACCACAACCTAATTACTAGCATTTTCACCTTTGCTTCAGATAGCCATGGATCCAACTCTTCCCTTAAATATGGATTTATATTCTACTGTGACAAAGCAGTTCTGTTACATGTTAAAAATGCTGAGCTTCACTTTCCTCTGATTTAGACTTGTTATTTGGTTGACTTCAGAAACTGGATTACTTCATTGCTACTAGCATAAATGAAAGAAATCTCAACCCTGCTGTTCTTTACATCAGACATTAAAGAGAAGACCCCTTCTGACATTCTCTTTAATGTCAGGCTGATCAGAAGTTAATAATCCCATAACATTAATGAAGAGATCCCAGGATAACCCAGTGCCCCGACCAGTAACCCCTCTCACTGAAACAGATTCTAATTAGGGCATTGTAAACCTGAATTGAAATATGACAAGGCCTAGGAACAAAACAGATTTCTGGCTTCTGAGGTTCATGTTCATAGCCTGGTGTAACATACCAGGAATAAATTGACCCTGGGTCTTTAGCTAAAACTTGGACTCATATTAGATCACTAATAACACATCCTATTTTATCATGGATATTGTACGAAACCCAGTGCCATGTCTATAGGGAAAAAGCTCCAAATGACTTAAATAGGCTTTGATTCGGGACCTAATTGAAAAGCTAGCAACCTACATGACAGTGGCCATGTCTACATGAGTTGTTTATTACAGAGCTGACTACACTTGCAGTCCTATTAGGCTTCAGTAAACTAATTAACTCCTCCATAACTTGGTGCTTGTGACTAGATACAAGTACTACCCTATGGTGGCATTCTTTAGTGCACAGCAATGCACATCTAGATGCTGACAGGGCTGGTTGGGGCACAAGGATTCTTCACTGTGGGGGCTGCCTGGCAGCTAGCTCCACACTGGAACACCCCTTTGTGCCCTAGGCCTCTATTTCCTAAAAAAAAGGCATACTTGATATTTATATTTCAGCTCCTGTGTATACTAGACCCTACGGGCTTTTTTATATGTGCAAGCAGCGCAGTGCCGGGTGCTTTGAAAAGCACCCGGCACCGCAATGTGTGCAGTTGTATAAGTGGCAAAATGCATGTCAGCATAAAGAAAATGGTGGCGGTGCACTTTTAAACTAAAGCACCTCAGAGGCAGCACACTGCACATCAGCTCGCGTGTGCAGCAGACTCAATTAATCACATCTGCTCTGAAGCGGCAGATCTCCAGCACATTGCAACACAAAAAGGTACGTGTATAAGTGCCCTGTGTGTATTATGCAGGAACGGAGAACAATTTCTGTTGCTAAAGAGTGTGAAACTACTGAAACATCTAATTTTTCCATTATTTCATAGTTTCATAGTTTCTAGGGTCGGAAGGGACGTGAGCAGATCATCTAGTCCAACCCCCTGCCATGGCAGGAAAAAGTACTGGGGTCAAATGACTCCAGCAAGATGTTCATCTAACCTACTCTTAAACACCACCAGGGTAGGAGCCTGCACCACTTCTCTTGGAAGTTGGTTCCAGACCCTAGCCGCCCTGACCGTGAAGTAACACCTCCTGATATCTAACCTAAACCTATCCTCTGCCAGCTTGTGACCATTATTCCTGGTCACTCCTGGCGGTACTCAGGGGAACAATGACTCCCCCAATGCCTACTGATCCCCCCTGACTAGTTTATAACAGGCCACCAGATCCCCCCTCAGCCTTCTCTTTTGGAGGCTGAACAGGTTCAGGTCCCGTAGCCTCTCCTCATAGGGCCTGCCCTGCTGTCCCCTGATCATGCGAGTGGCCCTCCTCTGGACCCTCTCCATGCTGTCCACATCCCTCTTGAACTGTGGTGCCCAGAACTGGACGCAGTACTCCAGCTGTGGCCTGACCACTGCCGTGTAGAGGGGGAGGATCACCTCTTTGGACCTGCTCGAGATGCATCTGCGGATGCATGCCAAGGTGCGGTTGGCCTTCCTGACTGCCCCTCCACACTGCCGGCCCATGTTCATCTTGGAGTCAATGATGACCCCCAGATCCTTTTTCGCCTCCGTGCTGACAAGAGGGGAGTTCCCTAACCTGTAGGTATGGTGCCGGTTGTTCCTCCCCAGGTGCATCACCTTGCACTTGTCTGTGTTGAAACCCATCCTATTCTCGTCCGCCCACCCTTGTAACCTGTCTAGGTCTGATTGTAGCCTGTTGCATCCTTCTAGTGTGCCCACGTCCCCCCACATCTTAGTGTCATCAGGAAATTTGAACAGGGTGCTTTTTACCCCCTCGTCCAAATCACTGATGAAAATGTTGAACAGTGCAGGCCCGAGGACTGAGCCCTGCAGAACCCCATTGCCCACGTCCTTCCAGGCTGAGAAGGACCCATCCACTACCACCCTCTGGGTGCAGCCCACCAGCCAGTTGGCGACCCATTTGACTGTGTGGGTGTCTACACCACAGCCCCCCAGTTTCTTAATGAGAACAGGGTGAGAGACAGTGTCAAAAGCCTTCCAGAAGTCCAGGAAGACTATATCCACTGCTACTCCTGCGTCTAATGATCTGGTGATCTAATCGTAAAAGGCCACCAGGTTGGTCTGACAGGACCTGCCACTGATGAACCCGTGTTGGTTGCCCCAAGCATGCAGTCCCCTGCTGGCCCCTCCTGGATGTGTGCCAGCATAATTTTCTCAAACAGCTTGCCTAGGATCGAGGTAAGACTAACCGACCTATAGTTTCCCGGGTCATCCTTCCTGCCTTTCTTGAAAATGGGAACCACGTTGGCCCTCTTCCAGTCCTCCGGTACCTCACCAGAGTACCATGAGTGCTCGTAAAGCCGTGCCAGGGGACTTGCAATGACCTCAGCCAGTTCCTTTAGAACTCTAGGGTGGAGATCATCCGGGCCAGCTGACTTGAATACGTCCAACCCCTCCAGAAGCTCCCTAACTAAATCCTCGCTAACCCGTGGCCCAGGTGTGCCTCCCCTGGGGCCCAAGGGGGGCCCAGCAGGGAGGTGGCTGTTCCGGTCCTTACTTAGGAAGACAGAGGCAAAGAAATCGTTAAACATGTTAGCTTTGCCATCTGGTGTGACGACCAAGTTTCCCAACGCATTCTGCAAGGGCCTCACATTACCCGGGACCTTCTTTTTACCCCCTATTTATTTAAAAAAGGACTTCTTGTTGTCCTTAATCTGGGAAGCTAGTCCCAGTTCCATCTCTGCCTTGGCCTTCTTAACTACCCCCCTACATCCCCGAGCAACTACAGAATAGTCCTCCCTGGTGATGACCTCTTCTTTCCATTGGGTGTAAGCCTCCTTTTTAGCAAGGAGACATTCCCGGATGCTTTTGGTGAGCCATGGAGGCTTGTGTGCTCTCCTGCTCCCTTTGATCCTCATTGGGATTACCTTCCTTTGGGATTACCTTCCTTTGTAGCAGGCCACATATTTTGGAGAAGATTGAGATATTTGAGGCACATCAAACAGTTTGAAAATATTTCTCTCTCTGCAGGTTTGGGAGTTGGCAGTAGGATTTGTATAATTTTTAAGGCATGAGTTGACAAATTAATTCAAAGTAGTATCATTTCATTTATTCCCATGATAAAAAGTGTGTTTACTACTTGCTTATGCTATAACCTGCCACATGCATTCCATTGTGTTGTCCAAGTGAAGTTGGTAGGTTCTTCAAGTCTGATATACAGACCACTTCCTGGACATTTTCAGAATAAAGTATTTTGAGAATTAGAGTAGGAGTATTGTTTTGGAAAAGGAGGGGATTCCAGAAGAGCATCTGTCTCTTACCAAGTTCTTTGCTGAAAAACCAAGTCAAAGAATCGCTGGTTTAAAGCATTAGCCATGACAGCTTTAGAGAGATCTACATCCACACATAAATAAAAATACACATTCAAAATCAGCAAAATGAGATCTTAGGTTCTGGGCACATCTACGTGAGATGCTTTACTTAAGATTAAAGCAAATTACTGGCAGTAAGTGTTACCATCTATATGTGCAGATGCATACCATGCAGTAATTTGCTCTAATTGTAAGTAAATTTGCTACCTGCAAATACAAGTAGCAAATTTACTTGAAAGTATTTATTGCACAGTACAACACGTGTAGACAGCCAACCAGGAGAAAATGTGCTCCCAGTCAGCCAGGCAGCAGGGGCAAGAGATTGCTCTCTGCCCCCAGGAGCTATCTGCTGCCAGGGCAGTCTCTGCCACCAGAGCCCAGGTGAGGCCAATGTCCCCCTGCCCCGGTAGCAGGGAGTTGCCAGCCCCTGCTTCACAATTGCAATTCTTATGTCCCAAGCCCCCCTCCGCAATCATGGGGGCTGGGAGATTCTTATACCTTCTAGCCCCCACTCTGTAATCATGGAGCAGGGGCTGGGAGCTCCCCCTGCCCCAGCAGCAGAGATATTGTTCCTGATTGGACTCCAGTGGTGGTGCCAGCCCTGGCAGCTCCCAAGGGCAGGGGTCAATCTCCCAACCCTTGCCAGAAGACAACTGTCTCCTGGCCTCTTGCTGCCTGCCAGCCCAAGAACTAGCACCCAGGGGAAGCCTAGAGCTCCCACTGGCTGCTGCAGGGCCGGGGGGGCAGAAGTAGACTGCTGCCATGAGCAGCAAATCTACTCCCATTTCCCGGCACATGTCCATGCCTGCTTGGGGTGGGTTTACTCTAGAGTAAATTACACTAGAATAAACCCACCCTGGTGCATTTGCATGGGTAGACACATCCTCTCTGTTATAATCCCAGAGAAGTCTTAGTCCCTAAAGTTGTTCTTTATGTTGTTCTCTACTGATTGACTCTGGGAGTAACAATAATGAACTTCAGAAGGCACAGTGCGGGATTCTATTCTCCTGGCTTAGCTGCATTGCCAAAGGGTTGATGGGGAGAGTTGAAAGAGAATAATATTGTAATAATATTATTAATAAGTTCAAAAGTATTTAGGCAATCTCTTGCTCTTGTTTAGCAAAAGCTCTCAAGGCTCTGCCTCAGCCACAAACTGTTGGCTTGCTCATACTTTTCTGTTTGTTCTTGCCATTTTATAGTGTATCCTTGGGGCATTACATAAACCATGAGGGGTTTTTTGCATATAGACTTGTTCTAGAGAAACAGTATTTGTTTGCTTCACAGAGATTTATGTATATTTTTTTCTGCAGTTCAAGTTCAAGTGAGCTTAAGAAAATCAAAATGAAACTCAGTCAGAACTGTGTTCCCCCTGATTCAGTTGTACTAACAGGCTAGATACAGCACATTTCACAGTTAAAATGGAAATATCATTCATTGAGGGATGAAGTAGGCAGATTTGTATAAAGTAACTGGCAAAACCATTGTCCAAAACTGCTAATCATGTCCTTTTTGAGGCTTAGGCAAACTCAGAAATCATTTCTATTTTTTATTTTTGAACTAAATAAATATCTCCTCTTTCTCTCTGTCTCTGAGATAAACAGTGGAAATAAAATTTCCATGAGAAAGTCTGTTCTTGCGAATCCCTATGTTCTCATAAAAAATGCATAACAACATACCAAAAATTAAAAGTGCCTCGATAATTCCTAAATACAAGTCAAAAACTCCTACTCAGCATGAACACTTACCAAGTTACAGCACAAAATGGTCCCTTAGAGAAAATCCTAAAAAGCAAAAAATGAAGAATTGGGGGGAAGGGAACCTACTGTTTTGTGTCCCTTCCTCCCTTCTCCCTCTGTTTTTTGTTGTTTTCTTTTCTTCCCCCTTCTGTAGTGACTGAGTGACAGGGCTGGTTCTATGTGGGGCTGGTTTAAGTAACTGATGGGTTGGGCTAGGATAGGTAGCCTTATAAAAAGACAACCCCTAGCAAACTGTGGAAGCAACAAACAGAGGGCAGCAAATAGGAAAGGAGTTTGCCCAGGGAATTCACCCAGGAGGGAGCCAAGGAGCAAGACACTCTGTGCATGCAAATGTGTGTGGGTGGGAGTGTGGGCAAGGACCCTGGTGGAGGCATTTGTTGTGCAGGTTCTTGTCATCTATACAGCATAGGTGTGCTCCAAGGAGCAAGGGAGGCATACATGGAGTCTGGGTCAGCTGTTGTGACCTGCATGGGATATGTCATGATCATGTTCATCCTAGAGGATCCTGCACGTGGGCTGATGTCTGCCCTGCAGGACAAGATTCACAGGTTGGATGTGCAGGAATCTATGCTGCGTTATATCTGGAACCAAGAAGATTACTTGGACAAGAGTTATGAGAGCTTGGTACTGGAGGAGCCAAAGGGCAATGAGAAGTAGCAGCATATGACTACTGAAAGAAGGAGGGCTCCCTGAACTGAAGAGGAGTAAATTGAAGTCTGCAACTGCTTTCAAGCACTATGCAATGGAACTGATGAGGAAGAGGCAGAGAAGAGGACATCTGCAGGCATGAGGAAAAGGGAGCAGCAGCAAAGTAAATTTAGTTGCAGAAAAGTTGCAGCACAGTACATTTAGATTGGATATCCAGAAGAACTTCTTTACTGTGAAAATAGTGAGGCAGTGAAATAGACTGCCTAGAGAAGCTGTGGACTCTCCATCACTGGAAATATTCAAGAAGACTTTGGACAGACATGGGGATGATCTAGTCCTGGCTATGCCTATTTTCCACCATGGGTATTTCCCATGCTTCTGGGCTTTGCTGGTCGCTCCTGCCCTACTTTCCGCCACCCTCCCTATTTTATGCTATATGTGTCAGGGTGTTTTTAAGCCTCCCCAGAGGCATTGGGTGTTGGCTACAGCTTTGTCTGGGGACTTCAAGTTGCGTGTGCTGAATCTCCTGCTAGGAGATAAACTGTAGGTTCTGAGCTACAGGGTCTTGCCCCTTCACTCAGGGTCAGACCAATCATCATATCTGAGGTCAAGAAGGAACTTTACCCCCTGGTCAGATTCGTATGGACTGTGGGGGGTTTTGCCTTTCTCCGTAGATGGGTGCTTGGACCTCTACCCAGGACCTCTTGAGCATATTTTGACAACATTTTATAGAAGCAGGACATTGTCTACCATGGCTCCCCTGCTTTACCTGTGGCAGATTAGGGTGTTAAGTCTATGTTGGGTCAGGGTTGAGGGTGGATTTATGTAGAGTTTAGATTATGTTTGTATAGAATGGTTTGGGTAGGGATGATCCTGCCCCTGGAAAGGGATTGAACTAGATAACCTCTGATGGGGTACTTCTCTGTGTTTATTACTATATGAGATGTACCTCAATGGAGATTGGTAAAAATGTTTCATCTAGGCATGGGACTAGATTTAGGCTTTGGAGCTGAACACTTGAATTTTGAATTTGGATATGCATCCAGATTTGCACCTTTGGCCTAGTTCTACTTTCATTGGATCCTCAGGGAAACAGGAGGGCATCAGCAAATAATGGGAACATGGAAGTTTCCTGTCAAACTATAAAGGATCATATGAAGATGAATTTGTGGCAAACAATAAACTTGCCCTCTGCTATAGATGTTGCCACGTAGGGTTCTGTATAGTGCTCAGTTACCACCCTCCTTGCTTCAAAGGTAACTATAATTTTAACCTCTTTTCACTAGACACACCACCACACACCTCCTTTGACCTCGTGAAAGCCTTTGACACTGTCAGCCAAGAAGACCTATGGAGGAACCTTCTGAAGTATGGATGCCCATCAAAATTCCTCACCATTCTTTGCCTGTTTCATGATGGCATGCAAGCAGTGGTCCTCAATAGAAGATCTATCACAGATCCTTTTGAGGACCACTGTTAACGTCAAAATTAAGCAAGGCCGCATCAGCGCTCCAACACTCTTCTCAATATTCCTTACAATGATGCTACATCTGAGCACCAACAAGCTTCTAGTTGGAATGGAACTAAACTACCAAATGGATGATAAACTGTTTAATCTCAGCTGACTCCAAGCCAAAACCAAGACCACCCAGACCTCAATCACTGAGTTCCAGTATGCTAATGGTGCTGGAGTGTGTGCTTACTCAGAAGCAGACCTTCAGGCAATCATCAATGTTTTTACCAAGGCATACAAGAAAATGGGACTGATGCTTAACATTCAGAAGATGAAGGTCCTCCGTCAACAAGTTCTTAATAAGCAGTTGCTAGTGCTAGTAATTCAGATTCACAGTAAGACTCTGAAGAACACTGAGTATTCTTGTACCTTGGAAACAGTCTCTCACAGAAGGCTGACATCAGTGAAATCCAACATTGCCTGAAGAGTGCATCTTTCAGACACCTGAGGAAAATGAGTATCACAACATCAGATCCAAAACCAAGCTCATGGTTTATCAAGCAGTCATGATCCCCACCTTATTGTAAACAACTGAGACATGGACAATATACAGGAGACACCTCAAGTCCCTGGAGAAGTACCATCAATTCTTCTGGTGAAAGATCCTTCAAATCCAGTGGGTAGACAGACACACTGACATTAGCATCCTCTTGCAAGCAAATACCATGGGCACTGAGGTGGTAATCATCCAGCATCAACTGTGCTGGACCAGCTACATGATACAGATGTCTGACTCCAGATTCCTAAAGCAAGTTTTATTCCTCCAGCTCAGTCAAGGCATACACTCAAGAGGAGGGCAGAGAATCCACTTTAAGGACATCCTCAAGGCTGACTTGAAAAATGAAACGTCAATATCAACTCATAGGAGACTAACACCCAGGACTGCCTAAGATGGAGGAAGAGTCTACTGCAAGAATCTCAGTACTTTGAAACCTTATGATGCCAACAGGAGACAGAAAAGTGGGAGCAGCAGAAACAGCATCATGGACAGAATCAAGAATCCAGAGCTACCCACTCCACATGGAAACACATGCCCAAGTTGCAACAGAGTCTGTCAATCCTGGATTAGCCTTGTCAGCCATCTTCAGACTCACAGATAAAACAATCATGGGTCAATCATTCTGGACTGTGAGAGATTGCCGTGATGAGACACACCACCAGCTTCCATCCTAACTGCACCATCCAATCCATCATCTACATAACTGTTATCTGCTCTGATACCACTGACCAGGATGCACACCTTGGATCTGGAGCAGGAATTCCTTTGCTTACAATACAAACCCCACACCATAACCATTCAGATCAACAGAACCATGTTCAAGCTCCATTCTGACCTACTGTGGTACCAGCCTGTGACAGGGAACCCTAGCTCTGTAACTAGAGAGCAGTGCAGCCCCTGTAAGGGGCAGAGTCTTTATAGCACAGGCAGCCAGCAGAGCGGGGGTTGAAGGACAGCCCTGTAGTCAGGTCAGCTGACTGGGGGGGCATCACATGACCAGAAGAGGGCTCTGGCCAAACCTACATAAACCCTGGGATTGAGCCAGTCAAGAAGGCCAGCCCTGAGAGTCATGGAGTGTAGTGCTTGGGGCAGCAGCACAGTGGGACCCTTGAATCTACAGTGGGGCTGGAAGAAAGCAGTTCTGCAGGCCTGAGAACAAGAAATAGCTACCCTGGGCAGAAATAAAGAGAGATACTTGTTTTGCAGGCAAGTGGCCTTTATTTTATATTAAACCCAGCAAGGATTTGGGTGTCTAACAGGAGGCTGAAGTCCTTTAATTTAAGTTGTTCTTGTGGCTTAGGTTTGGGACTAAGGAGGTAACTTGAAGGTCCTGTTCTAGGGGTGCATGATTGTCTTGAGCCTGGAGCAAGGCAGCAGTGGGGGCCAGGGACCCAGCACCTGAGAGGGGCAAAACCAGGGCTGGGGCCCAGAGGCCAGGCCTACAACAGTGGGCCTCTGCTGTGGGACCAGCCAGAGTAGAGGGAAGTGTGAGGGAGAGAAGGAGCCTGCAGGCTCCGGGGCTCCCCACCCAAGCGGGAACCCGCGAGTCATGTGCTCACAGGCCCAAGATGTGTGGGAAAGGGAGGGGCCGGTACTCCGGGGGCCAGCATAAAAGAGAGGCCGGGGATGACCAGGAAGGGGGCGGAACCGGAAGAAGGCAGCAACAGAGCTGAAGCCGGCCGGAGCACGTTGCAGCAGATGCGAGCAGCTTTCAATTGTGGTAGGAGGCTTTGGCGAAAGGGAAAGCCCCAGCGGGGCTTTTGAGTCCAGGCATCTATCCCTGCAGGGCTTCGGACTGTTGTCTTGACCAGCCAGGAGCGGCCGGGACTCGGCAGGAGCCGAGCACCTTATAAACTCTAGTATAAGGGCACTCTCTGACTGTGGCTACCGTAGTCCCTGTAATAGGGGCACAGCTCAAGAGTGAGCCCTAACTGTGACCAAGGGAGGTCGACTAAACCCTCACAGGGGGCTCTTGGGGAGCCAAAGAGGGGGTTCAAACCCCACGGGGGGGGCAAGTTTGTATCGGAGGATGACTGCAGGTGGCGGGAGTAGCCGCTCCGACCGAGAGAACCGTCGTGAGCACAGTGCCGGTTTTGATTTGCATCTTTCTTTTGTGGCCTGCCTGAGTGACGGGCAGAGACATCGCTGGACCGGACAGTTGGCCACCACCCAGTGGAACGGGTGAGGGTGTAGGAGTGGCGGAGCCCTCATCAACGCGGGACCCGCGGGACGCTGGGGAGTCTCATATTTGGACGACACGCACCGGACCATCAGAACGAACTCTATTAACATCAAAGTCATGGCAGGCGAGGCAAGCGCGTGAAAAACCCCCAACCACAGGTGAGCGGAGCCTTGGCACCCAGTAAGTGGCCCCGACGCAGGGAGGCGTTCGAGGCCTTACCCCGACAGGGAGGAAGCCAGGAAGACTAAAACCCCAACAAAGGCAGGAAGGCCTGAAGTGGCCTGGAGATGTGGCCTGAAGTAGTCACCTGTTTGGTGACTCAAAACACCTGTGAGGCATGGGGTGTGGTTTAGGGAAGAAATGGAGCCACGCAATTAGCCCCTAAGGCATGGACCCCTGACACCTGGGGATCATTAATGTAAGATCAGGACAGCCTCCAGTGCTTTAATAACCATTTATACCAAGGTGTGGTGGATGAAAAAAGGGTGGATTTCCCCGAGAGGAGGGTGTAAGGAATTTGCTTAGCCTCTAGGACTTTATGGTCACCCCTGCAGATGGCACCCTGTTATACAGCCCTATGATGATAACAATAGAATCCCTCTTGTCTCCAACAGCCCCCGGTTTGAACATCTTGGATCCATCATTAATGACCTGCAACCCCTCCTGAAAAAATGATGATTATCTCAAGGAAGCCTTGGAGACAAGCCTGTCTTACCTTACAGGCAGCCCCCAACCTCAAATGACATCTCTCCAGAAACAGAGTATCTAGCTCCTATATTCACCATGGCACCAGGTATCATTCCAGACCCAGATGCCAGCTGTGCCCCCTCATCAACTTGGATCACATCATCACTAGACCAAACCAGAGGGATTATAACATTTGGGGTTCATTCACCTGCTTCTCTACCAATGTCATCTGTGCTGTCATCTGCTTACTATGCTGCTCTGCTATCTACATTGGCTAGATGGGGGTGATCCCTACACAAAAGAATGAGAATGAGTAGACACCAATCTGACATCAATTCCAGAAAGATACTGAAGTGGCAGAATACTTTAATCTCCATGGATATTCCATCACTGATCCCCAAAGAGCTGTTCTTAAACAGCAAAACTTAAAAAAAAAACTTGAATTCAAAATTGCAGAACAAGGCATCATGGACAGACCAGGTTGTATTAAATATGGTGTCAACAAAGACTGTGGATTCTTACCCCATTATCTGTTCTAGCTTCTATAACACTTATGTCCCTCAGTGGATTAACTACTTTGTTTATCCTATTTGATTTCTTCAACCCATCGTCACCTTTCTCAGCAGTGCCTCCTTCCCCTATCCTGTCCCCCCTCTTCCACCATCATTTGAATTTAAATAATTTTATTCCTCCATATTTAATACCCCCTGCTCTCTGCAAGTCCATTCATAGTATCTAGTGTAGGCTGTCACCTACAAAAGCTTTTGCATTTCTGAATGAGGTGCTACCCTACCCTATCTTCTTCCTAACCTTCCCATTACTACCCTAAGCTGACTTCAGACATGAAGCAATAGCTATTGCTTCATATGTTCAGTGTGTTTATATTTGTTATGAAATAGATTCATTCCTATTATGGAATATGACAAGTTCTTTTCTTTCATTTCATTGTAGTTGGCTATAAAATACCATTAATGCTTAAAACATTAGGGCTTTCTGTGGTAAAGGAATTACTCTGAAGTTAGAGAAGCATTGCCTGTCTCTCTGGAATGCCAATACAGTGCACAAGCAGGAGTGTAGGTAGTTATGTCCCCTGGTGCTGGCCAGTTTGTATTCCATAGTCAGATTACAAATTAGAGCCTTTTGTATTAATAAACTAAAGCCAAAATTACTATACTTTTTCCTGCCATGGTCAGACAGCCACTGCATTCTTCTTTTAGTTCATTCTCTCAGAACTGAATACCAGCTCTTATAGCCTCATCTGTTTTCGTTAGTGATGCAATACAATTACCTGACAAAAGGGAATGTGGACATAAACTACAATATTGACGTAGATTCAGACAATTTATCACAATATAATACAATAAACTTACCAGTTGGAATTGGTCAGTTTAGAGAAAATGGCAATCAATTCATATTTTGTCTCAAAGCAGCAACTAATTTCAAAGTTTTGAAGGATGTAGGCCAGTATTTTCAAAGCTGGGTATTTAGGGTTAAATAACTACATCCATATTTAAGTATTAAATAAGGGGCTATTTTTTTTTTTCAAAGGTATTAAGCAAGCACTCCCAGTTGCATTTGAAGTTTTCATGCTCACTTCTGCCCAGCTTTTTACTGATCATGGGTGCTAAATTCTCAATTGAGCTCTAAATGAATGATTCAAAGATTATTGCCAGGAAAATCAGTAATTTTAAATGAAGCAACCATTTAACTTTTAAGATGGAGCAAAATGATATGGGAGAGGAAGTTGACTGTCATCAGTCTTAATAAAAGTTTGGTAGGGATTATAATAGGACACCAGGGTGATAGTCCCTGTTCTTATTAATAGTATCCTAACTGACAACAAGTCAGGGCCTTAGTTTTATGTCAGTTCTAAGCAATTTGTGTGATTACTGTGTTCCCATTATTATTATCATGAACTTATATGTTACTTTGGTTCATTATGGTTATGACTGCCATTTTTTTCCATTCTGATTAATTTTACCCAGCCCACAGGGACTGGTTCTCACTCTTGCATGGGAAAGGAGCCATAAGGCAGGTATCTATACAATTCAGAAATCCACTAAAGCTCATCATCCTGTCAGAATGTATAAAGAGGCCTTAAGATAAATGAGAACCAGATCATCTGATTGTGCAATGTGATGGACCAGGAATGTGTAAAAAGTGTAGGGATGGGTAATGTGAACAAGAAAGTAACATCTGAGAACCATAAGGCAGACAATACCTCTGTACTGGAAGGTTCCTACTTTTTTCTCTTTACCATGAGTCAATATAAAAAGCAAGCAATTACGTCAAGTATTAGTTATGGTCCAAAACACAATTCCGTTGTCCTAATGACATCACAGACATTTAGGACTTGTCAGCATGTCCCCTGTGCTGAGCCTCAGACTGGGACTGACAAGTGATCCCTGCCCAGTTGCTCCTCCTTAGGATGATACACCAAACCTCCAAAATTAAGCAATGTAGTGGCTTAGAATATATCAGATCGTGTAACCCAGCACTACTCTCAGGTTCTCTGTCTGGCATGTGCTTCTTGGTGCACCTTCAAGGTCACCCTAACTAGCAGGGCTGTGCGAAATTTCACCGGCAATTTTGTTTCAATGCTGTTTTGACCTATTTTGAGCTCAAAACAGCGAAATCGAAATGAAACAGAGAGCTTTGAAACAGCCTCACAACAAAATGAGGCAAGTTGAAACATTTTGAAATTTTCTAAACGTTTCGAGTTTCGAAGCTCAAGCTGGCTTGCCTGCAGGGAAACAGAAACTAAAGTAAAGAGAGGGAGGAGGAAGCGGGGTGGGGAGGACTGCTCTCATTATTGACTGTGTAGCTGGCCAGCGACTGTCATCCTTTCCTGAGGTCTCTTCCAATCCCAGTGCTCTGGGGGAGGGATGGAAAAACTGCATAAAAAGCGGCATTATTTTGCCTGTCAGCAGCAAGAGGTGCGGGGTCCCAGAACCCAGACTCCGCCTACACCTATCTCTTGACAGCTGGCAGCCTTCTTGGTCTCAGCAGGGCCTAACAGGCCTGCAGTTTTCACCCCCCTGTGCCCCAAGACAGACACAGTCAGTTTCACAAGCACCCATATCATGAGTTTTGCCTGTCAGCAGCCAGAGGTTCAAGGCCCCAGAAGCCCCTGCTTCTATCTCCTTGAAAGCTGGCAGGCTTCATGGCCTTAGCAGGGGCTAGCATGCCTGCAGTTTTGACCCTGCTGTGGCTTAACACATACACGTGACATGAATTTTTTGCTTTCAAACCTTGAGGTGCAGTTTCTCTGAAACCCCTGAATCTCTCTCCTTGAAACTCAGCAGGCTTCATGCACTCAGAAGGGGCTACCATTTCTACAAGTTTCATCCAAATCAGACCAAAAATGACAATGTTATAGGCTGTTTTGAGCTTCCCCATTATAGCCTCTGGGCAAAACAGCGAAACTGTTTCGATTAAACAAAACAGAACAGCGGTTTCAAATCAAAACAAAATTTGAAATGAAACGCTGTTCCATCGACATGCAAGTTGAAATGGAACAGGACCATTTCGCACAGGCCTACTAACCAGTCACCTGAGTTTTGGCAGGTGCTAAATGGAAGTGGGTGGACAGGGCTTACCTCTCAACAATAATCCTGGGCTAAGCACAGAGACAGTGAAGATGTGGCCTAAGAGTATTTTTTTAAATCTATATAGAGACAATATTTGAAAATAAAAGACATCCGGTGCTCTGCTAATAATTAAATAAAGCACATAAAAAAGATAAAAATGAGTTCTGCTTTCCATGTGCTGTTTGGTGCGCAAGCAGTTCCAAATTGGCTCTTTTTTTTTTCTGGTCTTGCAGACATTTCTGTGAGAGAAGAAAAAAAAGGAATTAGTCTCAGAGGCCAAGAGCAAGTCATCTGCAAAGCCCATTTTAATGATGGAATGCAGCTTGTTGTTCATTCACTTTTTGTATGGGTTCTGCTTCTTTTCACCAAGGTAAACATCTCAGGAATGTCAGGATTGAATATCCAAAATGTCATTTCTAACCATTGCCTACAAATCTGACTGCTTTGTTTATCACAAAGCGACTAAAATGAGCAGCATGTTTGTCAAAGCTGGTAATATGAGTGCAGTATCTCGCATATTTAGTGCAGGTCTGGTCAAGATGACTATTCCTCATGCAGCGTCCTTGAAGACTCCCCTTCCCCTATTTCCCCTTTTTAAATTCTCCTCATCTAACATTTTTAATCTCAAAACCATCAACTCATCTCCCAGATCACATTTTTTATGGAAAAGGCAGATTTGTAATTATTCTTTAAACCACTCAAACTTTGCACACAATTATCATAAAACACACAACTGAAGAGATGCAAAAGACCCTGTATAACAAGTTGCCTCCTCATCCCAAAAATGTAATTATCCCCTTGCCCACAGGAAAGCTTAGAAAAACAGATATGTTTTACAGCATATCCTGTGGGACGCCAACTCATTGATAAAAGAAGATTCTGCCTATAATGATTTAATTTTGTCAATAAGAATTTTGTGTGCATGATAACCACTGGGTAGGAGAAAAGTGACCTAAGGCATTCTCTGCCTTCTCTAACTGTTCTAGGCATTGTGATTTTTTTTCAAGAGAGATAATGCTGGTACTACTCACTCTGATAATAAAATAATAAATAGTAATACTACTACTACCACTAAACAGGACTCTCACTGACAGCACAGACTGATACCAGGTCACATCATCCACAGGTGACTGGTAAGGGGATATGGGGGGGCACGTGCTGCAGTTTTTTTGATGCGTGGGCAGGCAGCATGTTGGGGGAAGGGGCACTAAGCCATGACATAGAAGTACAGGAGTAGATATGGGGCTTTTGGCCTGCCCCCGGCCGCCCCAGACTCAGGAGACACCCCTGACATCATCTCTAACAGGGAAAACTCACTGTCTTATGCCAGCTATAGACAGAATGAAAGAAAAAAGAAAAAGCTCACATCCCCTCCAACCCCCAAGCCCAGCTATTCATTATTTTTAGCTCTAACAGACTTGTTTTTAATGTCTAGGTTGCCACATGGTTCTCTTAAATCACCCTTAAATCTTACTTTTGTTGCTATAATGATGTAAGCACACTTAAAGCAGCAGTTGCCCTTATAGCAATACAAAAACACTTATATTAGTGTAACTTATCTTGAGTCAAGAACCAAAACAAACAATGCAAGTATAAAGCATTTTACTTGTTAAACTACATCTGTTAGGACTTTTACCAACATAATGATGTTGCTAAAAAATCACACCACTGGCCAATATTGAAATCATAGACCAGTGCCAACATGTCCTAAATCACCTTTATATATTATCTCTGATTAATTGAGCAGTAACCAAGAATAATAAGCATTGAACTTTGCCTTGGTAACTCAGTCCCCACAGTTGTCAGAACTGATATACAGTATTTCTAGAGCCAAGTTACACACAGGTATATATGCCACCGCTGTAACCAACTTGAGTTTATCAAGAAGCCAGAGAAGAAAAATGTAAACAGTTCTGAAGAAATTAAAGCTTAGAAATGAGTTTATCAAGTAAACCATGTAGCAAGTAAATTACAATAGTCTAATCTCTTCAGGTTATTAGAACGTGAACCAACACCTATAAAATAGGACAATGTGCTTCATTCAATGTATGCCCTTTTCAAGATATTACCAAAAGACCTTCTATTTTTTCAGAATGGTCATTAAATTCAAGATCTGGTTCATTCAAGGGATTTGTACAATGTACACAGTTTTTCTCCTTAATCCCAGCTATTCTCATTACCTTTTTAATGTAACCAGGTACCTGACTGAAATTAACAGCAGTTGTACATCTAAATACCTTGGAAGATCTGAGAAGTGACTTGCTTGGGTCACACAACAAGTCTATATTGACACAGGGATTTGAACCTGGGACTTCCAACCCAGCCCGCTTACTGCTGAACCAGCTCTGCTATTATAGGACTGTATGAAAGCTGTTGAGTGGCTCAGAAGTTTGATGGTTTCAGCCTAAGTACTAGTGAACAAATTACAATTTTTTATAAAACTACCAGTTACATTTTATCACAGCATCATGCTCACCATCTGTTTCCCTAGAAAGACTTAGGCTGTGGATGCACGTTGCATTTGTAGTGCTATAAACACCCATGTAGCCCTCAAAAGGTGAATGTGCTTATCAGCAGTGCCACAAAATGGGAGGATTTGCCACAAAAATGAGAAGGGCAGCAAACTGTGAGGCAGCCAGCACTGCCCCAGTCACCAGCAATGTGCTACCCTCCAGAGGAGACTGACAGCCTGCCCAGTCTTCCCTTCCCTTGCAGGGATGAGAGCAGGCTGTCAGTGACTGTGCTCCATGACAGCTCCCTTGGGGCAAGGGGATGGAAGAAGCAGCCCCTATTGCCTCCTTGCTGGACAGCGTACTTTTTCAGTGACTGTGTAGCACTCCAGCCAGGTGTCTCTGAACATGCATACACTCTAATTTGTGTAGTGCTACAAAGCAGAGGCAGTTGTTTTGAATGTACGTCCAAGGCCTTAGGCAGACTACACTTTGGCCTTTATGACTGACCATCTGTACTTTCCAAAATAAAATTCATTTAAAAAGCCTATAAGAAAGCATTGACAAATATAGACAAGATTCATTGCTCTACATAGAACCAGCAAAGGGATTGTGAGCTGCTTAAGTCCCACTTAATCTTTATTTTAGATAGTTAGTGGAACTGATGTGGTAAATGGATGGTGTATCTACACATGCAAGTAGTGCACATGAATAAACTCTGGAGCTTATTGCTCAGGAGTTTTTTTGCTTCTGAGCAGAAGAATTGAACATGGGCCTGGGAGTGGAGCAAACAAGTCTGGAGTTTATTCATGCACAGCATGTGGAGTCTGGTCAGAGCAGACCCAGCTAGCAAGGGGCCCTGGGGGTCAGCTTCTTAGCCTGGGGTTTCTCTGACCAGACTCAGTGTGCTGCAGAGGGGCTGGCTGGGGCACTGGGGTGTTTCAGTGTGGGGTTAGCCAGCAGGCAGCCTCACAGTGAACCACCCTCGTGCCCAGCCATCAGACTCAGCATTATATGTGTTACTGTGCATGAAAAAACTCCATAGCAGGGCAGTAATTGTAAATACAAGTACTACCCTGATGTGGAATTTATTACTTTCCTGCACCTCAATAGGGCCATACATATAGATACCGAGACACTTACTGTGAAGTTAATTAGTAGGCCTGTGAGAAGTGGCTAGTATTCACTTCGGATTTGGATTCAGCCAATTCGAGGGACAGTGATTTGATTCAGTGACTTGAATCACTGTCCTGAATCAATTCGGCCAAATCCAATTTGGAGATTTGGCTGCTGTCAAATCAGCTGACTCTCCGAATCACACAGGCTCCATCCCATGCCCACTCTCCTAGCCCTGCCCAGCCCCAGCTCCTCTTTGAAAAAATAAGCCCATACTCACCAGCTCCTGCCCAGCAGGGGGCAATCCCCACTGCCCCACACTGCCCCATGCCAAGTGAGGTGGCTCTGCCATGAGCCCCCAACCCCCACCCATTCACCCATTCTCCCAGCCCCCCATGGCTGCTCCACCCACCCCAGCTACCAGCCCTTTTAAAAAACAAAAAACAAAAAATCCCAAGGTCACCGGCTCCTACCTGACAATCCCTGCTGCCCCCCACTGCCCACGCTGCATGGGGGCCTATGCCATTAGCCCCCAAAATCATCAAAGCTTCTGCAGGATTTGGTGAGTGTGGAGGGTTTTTGGGGGGGTTTTTTAAAGGGCTGGGAGCTGGGGCGGGCAGGGCAGCCATGGGGGGCTGGGAGAGCAGGTGAGGCTTGGGAGGCTCATGGCAGAGCTTGTGGAAGCTCAGAGGGGCTTGCAGAGCAGGCAGTAGATGGGGCCTGGCTGGGATCCCCCCCATAGTCCCCTCCCACCTCCTCCAGTCCCCCCTCCCCTGTCCCCTACTTAACAGCTCAGAGTCCAGGTCCAGTTCCCTGCTGCAGTGGGTGGGGACTGCCCGAATCACCAAAGCTTTCCGAATCGATTCAGAGAGCTTCAAATCAATTCAGACCTTTTAATTGGTCCCCTGATTCAATTTTCATTCGGAGATTCATCCACTGAATCGGGCCAAATCTCCTCCGAATCGAATCAGTACCCAAAGCTTCACACAGCCATACTAATTAGTCAGCTCCACATTAAGTGTCTCACGTAAACTCACCCACAGACCTTGAATTACCCTTCTACACTGCGGGGAGGGGAACCCTTCATTCTATTATTTTAGATCCACAAAGGCGTTTGAGCATCTAATTCCCATTGACTTAAATAGGAATTAAAGGTGCCCATAGATGTGCAGGATACCTGCTCCAATGTGCTTTGATTACAGGGCATCAGAGCAAATTTGATTAATCCCTGAGCCTCAAAATGGCACTGGGGGCACTTTAATTAAAGCTTGTTGAATGAGCTTTAGTTAAAGCACGCCTGCTGTCATTTTAAAGCGTGGGACACTGAGTGCACAAGACACTGCAGGCTCTTTAATTAGAGTGGCTACCAAGAGCTGCTCTAATTTAAATGCCCTTCCCACCCCTAGAACATTTTAAAAGATGCCCTCAGTGGCTAAATATCTTTGTGGATAAGGTCCTAGGCTCTACAGAATGTAGCCATTGTGGTCTCAATAACTGTAGTCTAACTAAATACCCAAAGGACCTCATTTTGTAAAAGCTTCCAAAGAACTTCTTAGCCATCACTTTATCAAAAAAACTTTTGCTAGAAACAGCAAGTTGGAAATTGGAAGACAATGATTGGAATAGCAGAGTAGAAGTGGTGCATTTTCACAGGATTAATAATTGCTATTTCCAAAACAACTGGAAACTGACCAGGAATAAAAACATCCTAAAACCCACAACTGTCACAGACAGTGATTCTTTCATAACACCAGGTACAAGAAAGTATCTGAAGAAATGGCTGGATACATTTACCAAAGCACTTTAGCAAGCTTAAATAGATAAACAGTGAGGTACTTCTATAACAATTTATGCACTTAACAGCTGGGTTTGGCATGCTGGGCCACAGAACTTTAATGAAATTAGTTTTTGTGCTGTAAGAAATTATTAAACTGCTCACCTATCACCCCTGAAAAGAAGATAGCATGTGCAGATGGAAATTTGGGGCTCTAACAAGGAAAATATTGGGAAAAAACTAATCACTGGTTTATGTTCCCCCATGTAGATGAAAAATGAAAACCGAAAAATCTGGCAGTATCCAGGCATTTTCTATTACTGGATGCACAATTAATTTTAACATAGTGATATAAATATCTAGTTTTCCATGTATATTCAAGTCAATGGTATTGTCCCAGGGCGCGGCAAAGGCACAAACCCTGAAGGGTCCAAGGGGAGCCCTGGGGGGCAGCACACCACGGGGAAAGGAAAGGGGAAGAAAGAATAAATGAAAACAACTTACTGGCAGCAGGAATCGCGGCGGGGCTGGAAACAGCGGCAGGAATCGCGGCGGAGCGGAAAGCGGTGGCAGGTCCCATTAGCCACGGTTTATTTAAAGGGGAAACAGCTGGGGAAGTGGGGGAGGAGAACCAGCACATGAGGATAAGAAGGGAGAGTGAGTAGGCAGAAGGGGAGGAGAGGCGGCAAGAGAGCGTGGGGAGAAGAGCGCCAGAGCACACCAGGAAGGTGGAGGAGCCGGAGAATGTGGCTGCAGTCTCATGGGAGGAATCTGAATTCTGCCCAGGGGAAGATGCTGCCGTCGGTCCTGACGAGACCCAGGTGTCTCGACTGCATGTAACCCTGGGGCGCGAGAAGAGCTGAAGTTAAAGCCTTCATTAACACAGAGGACAACGGACATAGTAGTTAAGAGGGGATCCTCAAAAGAAAGAGGGACTGAGACCCTACGGCGGGGATATAGGACCTCGACCAAGACTCATGGGCAGAACATTCCCTTGACAGGGAGCTTAGCTTATTTTGTGGGAGGTGATCCTTCTAGTCTTGTGGTTAAGTTAGCATTTTTCTTTTCACTACTAATGTTGCTTGTTTTGTTGGCTTTGGTCTCTGTATTATTATTGTTCAGGGCTATTGAGTTAGAGGGAGCCTAGGACTCTACAGGTTAGACTGGCTGAGAAGGAACCAGGGCTTCCTGGGCCCCGGCGTAAGCCTAGCTGGAATCCAGAGGGACCCCACATCAAGCAGAGGGCCAGCCAGCAGCAACCCCTATAGCACACTGCTGAGGTGGGGTCTAGGGCAAGGTGCTGGGGAGGTAGAGCCTCACGAAGATCATCACACTTCGGCCTTGGGGAGGTAGCCAGCGTCAGGCGACCAGACCCCTCCACCACTGAAATATCATCGAAGTCATGGCAGCCGGGATACGGAGGGGAAGACCGCGTGAAGCGGAAGATCGAGGACTACTCCCGTAAGAGACGGAGCGGAAGGTTACCACCAGGCCCCTGGCAAGGAGGCAAGGGACCGAGTAATCGAGGCCCGGAGGGTGCAGGTATGTCCTGTTTATACCATCTTTAAAGCGACAGGCTATGAATGATAAATAATTATCCACATATAGGGTGCATCTACATATGCATTTAAGCACAACTAAATTTAATGTGCATTAAGTGATTTTTTTGGCAGGTGTCTACACTTGCAGAGACTTGGTAATAAAGTTAGTGCACTAATGCCAGGTCCCTACAGCCCTGCCATATGCCCCTAGTGGCTGGGTAGATCTGGCACTAAAGTTAGTGCTGGGTTGCATCTACATGTGCATTAATGCACTTTAACTAATTGCGACTAAATTTGATACTTGCATTTGTAGGCATCAAATTTAGGTATGATTAGCCTAATCTGGCCATTTTTTATGCACATTAAGGGCACACATGTGTAGATGTATGCCTGTTATGCCCATTAAATTAGGCTAATGTGCATTAATATGTCTCATGTAGACGCACTCATCGGGCAGTACATTCATGTAGAAGTATTTTATTGTTGCCTAGAGATTGTATAGTATTCATTAGTAAATTACAGCCACTTCTCATGTAGAACTGGGCAGCTAACACTGTTTTGGAGAAGGACAGAAGAAGGAATATGTATATTTACTCTTTTGGAAATTACAGGGGAAATTCCTGGTAGAGCTGAAGGGTATTTGCAGAGCGGTATTTGGTGAAGTAAAAAGAGCTTTGTGGAAGGAAAATTAGGATCTCCAGTCTCACCACTGGAGACAGCCAGGGAAGTAATTCATGAATAGAACCTTTGTAAAACCAGATTATATCTTCTTTTAAGACTTGCTGGGTGCATCTACACATGAAGTTAATGTGAAGGGATAAACTCTGAAGCTGTTTGAGCAAGAGTACACTGCTCCCAGCCACAGCATCTACAAGTGCACCTAGGACAGCAGCAATTTCAGCAGCCTTGATGGAACAGGCCTGAGCTGGCAGTAGGCTTGGGGGATCAGCCCAGGTCTCTGGGAATCACCATACTAATATATGGCAGTTTTGGGCATGTCTACTCTGTGTCATGTGTGAAGAAACCTGATGCAATGGCAGAGCAGTTACAGTAACTTGCTATAGCAGATAAGGCCTTATTTCAGTAACCATATCCCACAGCAGTAAATGGATACCTGATCATACAGGACATGGAGGCATAGGCAGCCATGCCATACTCTTGTGTTCTGCTAGCTACAAAAAC
This sequence comes from Crocodylus siamensis, assembly GCF_052110815.1. NCBI lineage: Eukaryota > Metazoa > Chordata > Crocodylia > Crocodylidae > Crocodylus > Crocodylus siamensis. The sequence goes on along the minus strand of NC_143396.1, from coordinate 235,102,691 downwards.
TAGACACCAATGTGATGAGTTATTCAGACCAGGTACCTTTGACCTTTATGGTTAAGGCCCTGGTAAGACCATATTTGGAGTATTGTGCATAATGAAGAAAGGCAATTTAACACCAGTAGCAAAAAGCTAGGCCCATTTAACATAGAAAAATGAAGGCCAGAGTAACACAATTGTTATCTATAAATACACCCAAGGAATGCTGCCAAACATCAAGGAGAGAAAAGGCACTATTTAAATAATGGCACAAAAATAAATGAGTATAATCTGACCATGGATAAATTTGAGCTGGAAATCAGAAGGTGACTGGAACCAGTGTCATAACCAGGGTGGGACAACTAGGGTAGTCACCTTGGGGACTGACTTGAGAGGGGCCAGAAAAAAAATAGCTACTGCCACTACCACATTGTCTTACTGGTGGTGGTGGTAATCGGAAGTTGCTGCTCTCCCTGTGTGGGAGATATCGTAGGTGCCTGGACATGTCATTACACTTCTATCTGGAACCGTCTTCGAATAACAGTAGTGAGGGCAACAAATCTAACTGTCTTTAAGACAGAACTTAATACATTTATAAAAAGGGGATTGAAATGTACTAGAACATCATTTTTTTAGTCCCATTTTTTGGATTCCTGATTATGGTAAAGTTTGTAAGGCACTACGTGGATATTAAATATTATTAATTTAAATGGAAATGTATGTGGAAAGCAACTAGGAATATAGAAGAGAGACTGGTTAAGCTAATATTTAGGGTTCAGATCTGAGAGGAAGTCAAGACTCAAACTTGTATTCAGTAATACCAATGGAAATGTTACAAGTTTGTCTCCTCTACATAAGATGCTGACTAGTGTTGGCTGAAATCTCAAAAATTATCTATTTGTTCAAGATTTCAAACATATCTGAATCAGAGCTTGGATTATAGGCTCTTTCTCTGTAATATTTGAGCTTGAATTTAAAACACAGGAACTGGTTTAAATCTTGGGCTTTACATCTAAGCCTTCAAAAGCAAAGGCATATGGATTTGATTTAATTATTGCACAAAGAAAAGAACACAACAGATATATAGAAACAGAGAGAGATGAGAGAAGAAACAATTGCTGCATTGATTTCAAACACAATGAGCAGAAAAGTGTAATTGTTTGTCACTTTTTCTATTAAAAAAAACCTGAAAGATTTGAAAATGGGACTTTGATACACAAATCATTTAGGCAACTTTGAAAATGTTATCCCTTCTGCCTGAATTTGTGATAATAAAAAAAGAAAATAATCTGAAAATTCTGCATTTAATTGCCACAAAAAAATATAATATAAGACATCCCATAAGAAAATAACCTGTGACTGATCCTCATGCCCACCAGTGCTAAGCATGTTAACTGTGGAAAGTCCAGTAATTTATTATGTCTCTTTTGCTATTGTAGAAATGAAATACTGTTAGCAGAAGAAATCAATGGAGCCTGACACATACAGCTATTAATTGGTCTGATCTATGAAAGAAGAAAATTATTAAGTAGCTCTCTACGTTAAGGAAAGCTACATGTTCCTGCAAGCTGATGTTGGCAACCAGGGTGGACAGCTAGAGACCCTCTGGGTTAAAATTCGTGGGGAACATGGCACAGGGGACACAACGGTGGGAGTCTACTACAGACCTCCCACTCAAAGTCCTGAGCTTGACCAGGAGTATGCCCAGGAGCTGGCTGAGGCCATGGTTGTCATGGGTCACTTCAATTACCCGGACATCTCATAGGAGGATCACTCAGCAAAATCCGAGCGGTCGCAAAGCTTCCTCTCGTGCATGGATGACCTCTACCTGACTCAAGAAGTCTATGGGCCAATGAGAGGCAAAGCATTGCTCGACCTGGTACTGGCTACAGGGGGTGACCTAATCGGCAACCTAGTGATCAATGGGAAGCTGGGTGACAGCAACCACAAGCTGATCACCTTCACTATCTGCCGTAAAGCTGGCAAGTCAGTCAGCAACACAGAAGTCCTTGACTTCAGAAAAGCTGACTTTGACAAGCTCAGGAGGCTTGTCAGTGAGGCCCTAAGGGACCATGACTCCAGGGAGAGGGGAGTTCAAGAAGAGTGGTTGCTCCTCAAGGGAGCAATCTTCAATGCACAAGCTAAGTCTATTCCATCTCAAAGGAAAGGCAGCAAAAGGGCACAGCAATCCCCCTGGCTCTCCAGGGATCTAGCAGACCACCTAAGGCTAAAAAGAAAAGCCTACAAAGGATGGAGGATGGGATTAATCTCCAAGGAGAATTATTCTGCACTGGTCCAGTCCTGCAGGGAGCAAACCAGGAAAGCCAAGGCTGCAACTGAACTCCAACTAGCTTCAAGCATCCAGGACAATAAAAAGTCGTTTTCAGATATGTGGGGAGTTGGTGGAAAAGCAAGGGCAACATTGGACCCCTGCTGAACCAGATGTGGCAACTGACAACTGACGCCCAGGAAAAAGCCAACCTATTAAACAGGTACTTGCGCCAGTCTTTCATCAGTCCCATGGGACGCCCATGCCCGCTATGGGACAGGGAGGTCCGGGTGAGGGAGATCCCCTGCCCTCCATAAATTACCTCGTGAAGGAACACCTTGAGAAGCTGGATACCTTCAAGTCAGCTGGCCCTGACAATCAGCCCCCAGGGTACTCAAGGAGTTGGCGAGCGTCATAGCCCAGCCCCTGGCACGGATCTTTAAAAACTCCTGGTGCTCTGGTGTAGTGGCCAAAGACTGGAAGAAGGCCAATCTGGTGCCTATCTTCAAGAAAGAGAGGAAAGTGGATCTGGCTAACATTAACCTGACTTCTATCCTGGGGAAGATCTTAGATAAGTTTATCAAACAGGCCATCCTTAATGGACTGGCCGAGGCCAACATCCTAAGGGATAGCCAGCATGGGTTTGTTGTGGGTAGGTCTTGCTTGACCAATCTCATTTCCTTCTATGACCAGGTGACCTATCACCTGGACAAGGGAGATGAAATTGATGTCATATATCTTGACTTCAAAAAAGCCTTTGATCTGGTATCCCATGATCACCTCTTGGTGAAACTAGCCAACTGTGGCCTTGGGTCCACCATGATCTGCTGGCTGGGAAATTGGCTCTGTGGTCAGACCCAGAGAGTAGTAATTGATGGCAGTCACTCATCATGGTGTCCTGTGACCAGTGGGGTCCCTCAAGGCTCTGTCCTTGGACCCATATTGTTCAACATCTTCATTAATGATGTGGACATTGGAGTCAGGAGCGGACTGGCCAAATTTGCCGATGACACCAAACTTTGGGGCAAAGCATCCACGCCAGATGAAAGGCAGGTGATCCAGGCTGACTGACAGGCTCAGCAAATAGGCGGATGAGAACCTGATGGTGTTTCACACTGAAAAATGCAAGATTCTCCACCTTGGGAAGAAAAACCTGAAGCATCCTTATAGGCTCGGCAGTGCTATGCTGGCTAGCACTAGGGAAGAAAGAGACTTGGGGTTCATCATTGACCACAAGATGAACATGAGCCTGCAATGTGATGCTGCAGCTACTAAAGTGCCCAAAAGGCTGGCTTGGATCCATAGATGCTTCTCAAGCAAATCCCGGGACGTCATTCTCCCCTTGTACTCGGCCTTGGTGAGGCTGCAACTGGAGTACTGCGTCCAGTTTTGGGCTCCACAATTCAAAAATGATGTGGAGAAGCTTGAGAGAGTCCAGAGAAGAGCCACATGCATGATCAGAGGTCAGGAAAACAGACCTTACAACGACAGGCTGAGACCCATGGGGCTCTTTAGCCTGGAAAAGTGTAGGCTCAGGGGTGATCTGATGGCCACCTATAAGTTTATCAGGGGTGACCACCACTATCTGGGGGAACGTTTGTTCACCAGAGCACCCCAAGGGATGAGGAAGCTGAACAGTCATAAACTACTGCGAGACCATTTCAGGCTGGACATAAGGAAGAATTTCTTCACTGTCCGAGCCCCCAAGGTCTGGAACAGCCTGCCATCGGAGGTGGTTCAAGCACCTACATTGAACACCTTCAAGAGCAAATTGGATGCTTCTCTTGCTGGGATCCTATGACCCCAGCTGACTTCCTGTCCTTTGGGCGGGGGGCTGGACTCGATGATCTTCCGAGGTCCCTTCCAGCCCTAATGTCTATGAAATCTATGAAAACTTCTGCAAAAAACAGCCAAAACTGCACACTAAGGACAGAAGTCAATTTTGCTTTACCTACATAAATGGCAGTTATCCAGCTGCATAGCTACCATTTTTGGCACTTACATAGTGTTGGATGCTATTTCATCCTGCATGTCTATTTGCTGAAATTGGAGTGGGGGGAGGAGACAGAGGAGGAAGAGGGCAACCTTTACTTTTTTAAGCCCAGTAGCCAAATGATTAGGGACTGATCCTGGAAGTGGGAGGCCCTAATTTTAGGCCCCTTTCCTTGAGGCAGTTTAAATAAGCATCTCCTGCTTCCCAACACATTCTTCTAAACAGTAAACCATAGGTTATACATTATCCAGACCTGGTTCCACCCCTCCTCTTGAAGCTGAGTCTCTCAACATGCATACATCTCAATGACATGGATGTTATGGATAAGAAGGGGGCCCTGGTTCTAGCTTCAGCCCTTACTCTGAATGGGGCAGAAAGTCCCCTGCTGCTCTTTACCTATTTTATCCAATGAATATTAAGTGCGCAGTGCAGTGGCTTCGAAGGAAGAATGGAGAGCGGCTGGAGAGCGGCCTAATACGTGGCCTTGTAGTTAGAGCACTGTGCTAAAAAGCAGATTATGCACTTTCAAATCTCTTCTGTGTGAGAAGGGTTTAGAGCCTGGTTCTCCTACTTCTTGGGCCAATGCTCTAGCCACTGACTTATTGGTCTAAAGCACAAAAGAGTCCCCCTCCTTCACCATCTACTACCAGGCCTTATGCTCATATTTAGGCAAATAAACAGTGCCATTTACCTGCCTACCCAAAGTATAGCCCAACTATACATGCTCAAGTAGACACAAAATCTTGTGTGCCGAGTTGAATCCCAAACTGTGTGTAAGTATCAAAAATGGCAGTTACGTGACTCTGCACATGCCTTTTAGTTGCCTAAAATGAAATAGGAATCTGCCCTGGGTGAACATCTTTTCAGGTCTTGAGAAACAGATTATACAAAGAAGCCCTTAGCTTCAGCTTAGCTGCACTGGGATGTCACGGCTATTAATATGCTACTGGCAAAAAGCATATTCCTTTCATAGAGTCAGACATATTTCCTCTAAAAATGCTTAATTACTTCGATATGTAACTGAGTAAGAAATTCTTATAATTAATAAGGTCTTGATTCAATGGTAATTGAGGTCAGTGAAAAGAGGGTTCAGTTGATTTCAGCAAGTACTGGAGTAGGTCCTTGTGGGAAACTGAAAAACATATCCATTTTTACTAGAAAAAATATGAGCCTGGTAAATGATTGTGTTAATTAGAAAATAAGAGTTCTTCAATTATGTAAAATGAACTGGGTATCAAATATAAAAGCTTGCTGATATCAGGATTTACTGGCTCTTTAGATGATAAGCTCTTGTGAAGGTCTTTGAAATATGAGGATTGTGCATTTTAATGTTTGAGCACAACTGATCCAAAAGCTAAATGATGAAAGGTGGTTGTTGGCTTTGTTTATCTTTCTGATATCTCTTTTGCAATATAACCATTTACAGTGTGTTTTCCTACTGCCTTAGAAGATCATGGGAAAATACACTTAATCGGATCATAATCTATAAGTTAAACACAGAAATTATAAAATAAAAACATATGTAAATGTTTCAAAATCTCCACTGATGTGAATATGGCAATTGTGTAGTCTTGGGACTGCCTTTTAACATTAACTCCATTGGTAAATCATGTCTGATGATACATTTTAAGAGAAGAAGATCTGATATGGAGACAGAGAGAAGCAGGAGATTTCAATAGCAAGTTTTAGACAAACACTGAGTGGTTTTGCTTTTTAAAACAATTTCTGGTTCAAACATGGTTGTCTCCAGAACAAATATTAAACTTACCTAAAAAGATTGGCTGAAATCTCCTCCAGGTCCCTTTGTCTCTGTAGTTATGAATGTCCTGTTTTGGTGCATGCCATCAATCAAAGAATGTGATTCCTTTCTTCTTCTCCATTTCATGAATGAATTTGCCTCACACCAAACATTTTAAAGTAATAGCTGTTAGCAAGCAAATAATTTTTATCTTGGAACACAAAACAGTAATATATTTTACTATCCAATTCAGAAGTTGTTTTTTTAAAGGTAAAATGATCAGGTTCATAGATAGGCTGTAAACTACGCCCGCCAGGGGATGGGGGGACTATTGCCACTGCTGGCCTGCTGAGCAACCCTTGCAAAGCCAGCAGGCCAAGGCACTCTAAGGAGCCTAACCCTGCCCTAGCCCTGGAACAAACTGTAAGCAAGGCAGGGGCCCCCAAAGGGACACTTGCAAGCCTATTCAGAAATGCCAGGAGTTTGGGGAATAAACAGGAGGAACTTGTCCTCTTGCTAAACACAAATAATTATGATGTCATAGGGATAGGGGAGACCTAGTGGCACTCCACCCATGACTGGGCCACAGGTATAGATGTCTATACTGTGTACAGGAGAGATTGAGTGGACAAAAGGGGTAGAGGTGTAGCTCTCTATGTCAAGGAAAGCTATGCGTCCCTGCAAGCCGACATTGGCATCCAGGGTAGGACGACTAGAGACCCTCTGAGTTAAAATCCATGGGGAACATGGCACAGGAGACACTATGGTAGGAGTCTACTACAGACCCCCTACCTAGGATCAAGTGCTCGACCAAGTTTGCCAGGGAATTGGCTGAGGCCGCATCCTCCTGGTGCATGGTTGTCATGGGAGACTTCAGCTACCCAGACATCTTGTGGGAAGAGCACCCAGCTGAATCCAAGTGGTCGCAAAGCTTTCTCTCATGTATGGACGAGCTCTAACTGATGCAGGAAGTCTACGGGCTGATGAGAGGTAAAGCACTGCTCGACCTGGTACTGGCAACCAGGGACAACCTAATCAGTGACCTAACAATCAAAGGGAAGCTCAATGACAGTGACCATGAGCTGATCACCTTCACCATCCACCATAAAGCTGGCAAGTCAGTCAGTAATACAAAAGTCCTCGACTTCAGGAAAGCTGACTTTGACAAGGTAAGAAGGCTTCTCAGTGAGTCTCTAAAGGGCCACAACCCAAAGGGGAAGGGACTTCAGGATGAGTGGTTGCTCCTCAAGAGAGCCTGGATGCTCAAGCAAAGTCTATCCCATCTCAGAGAAAAGGCAGCAAAAGGGCACAGCAGCCCCCTTGACTCTCCAGGGAACTAGCAGACCTCCTGCATCTTGAAAGAAAGATCTACAAAGGATGGAGGACTGGATCTAACTCCAAGGAGGAATATTCTGCACTAGTCCAGACCTGCAAGGAGTCAACCAGGAAAACCAAGGCTGTGAAGGAACTCCAGATAGCTACAAATATCAAAGACAATTAAAAATCTTTTTTTAGATATGTGGGGAGCTGAAGGAAAAGCAAGGACAACTTTGGACCCCTGTTAGACCTGATGGAACAACTGACAACCAACGCCCAGGAAAAAGCCAACTTGTTAAATAGGTACTTTGTGTCATTTTTTCACCAGTCCCATGGGACGTCCCTGCCCACTATGGGACAAGGAGGCCCAGATGAGGGAGATTCCTTACCCTCCCTCAATGCTGACCTCATGAAGGAACACCTTGACAGCTGGGATAACTTCAAGTCAGCTGGCCCTGAAAGTTTACACCCCAGGGTGTAAGGACCTGGCTAGCATCATAGCCCAGCCTCTGGCATGAATCTTTGAGAACTCTTGGTGCTCTGGTGAAATGCCTGAAGACTGGGAGAAGGCCAGCGTGGTGCCTATCTTCAAGAAAGGGAGAAAAGTGGATCTGGCAAACTACAGGCCCATCACCCTGACCTCTATCCCAGGGAAGGTCTTGGAAAAGATTATCAAAGAAGCCATCCTTAACAGACTGGCTGATGGTAACATCCTGAGGGATAGCCAGCATGGGTTTGTTGGGGGTAGGTCTTGCTTGACCAATCTCATTTCCTTCTACGACCAGGTGACCTATCACCTGGACAAGGGAGAAGAGATTGATGTCATAAATCTTGATTTCGAAAAAGGCTTCGATCTGGTATCCCATGATCACCTCTTGGCAAAGCTGGCTAACTGCGGCCTTGGCCTCATAATGCTCCTCTGGCTGGGGAATTGGCTCTGCGGTAGGACATAGAGGGTGGTGGTTGACCAAAGTCAATCATCATGGTGGGCTTTGACCAGTGGGGTCCTTCAAGGCTCTGTCCTAGGGCCTATACTATTCAGCATCTTCATTAATGATATAGACGTTGGTGTCAGAAGCAGACTGGCCAAGTTCGCCAACGACATCAAACTCTGAGGTAAAGCATCCACACCTGAGGACAGGAGTGTGATCCAGGCAGATGTTGACAGGCTCAGGAAATGGGTGGATGAGAACTTGATGGTGTTTAACACCAAAAAATGCAAGGTTCTCCACCTTGGGTGGAAAACCCTGCAGCATGCTTATAGGCTCGTCAGTGCTACGCTGGCTAGTGCTATGGACAAAAGGAATCTGGGGGTCATTATTAACCACAAGATGAACATGAGTCTTCAAGGTGACGCTGTGACTAGCAAAATGAGCAAAATGCTGGCTTGCATCCATAGACGCTTCTCAAGCAAATCCCAGGACATCGTTCTCCTCTTGTACTCGGCCTTGGTGAGGCCTCAGCTGGAGTAGTGCATCCAACTTCGGGCTCCACAATTCAAAAAGGATGTGGAGAAGCTTGAGAGAGTCCAGAGGAGAGCCATGTGCATGATCAGAGTTCAGGAAAACAGACCTTATGATGAAAGGCTGAGAGCCATGGGACCCTTCAGCCTGGAAAAGCGCAGGCTCAGAGGTGATCTGGTGGCCACCTGTAAGTTTATCAGTGTGCTCACCAGGATCTGGGGGAACATTTGTTCACCAGAGTGCCCCAAGGGATGACAAGGTTGAATGGTCACAAACTTCTCCATGACTGTTTCAGGCTGGACATAAGGAAGAACTTCTTTACTGTCCAAGCCCCCAAGGTTTGGAATAGACTGCTGCCGGAGGTGGTTCAAGCACCTACTTTGAACACCTTCAAGAGACATGTGGATGTTTATCTCGCTGAGATCCTATGATCCCTGATGACTTCCTGCCCCTGCCCTGCCCCTTCCTGCCCTGTTCTTCTGAGGTCCCTTCCGGCCCTCGTGTCTATGAATCTATGAAAAAAAAATTAGGCATATACAAATGGAAGAGTAACTTTTACCAACACATCATCTTCTGGATTGTCACCCATAATTTCTGAGGATCAAATCACCGAAGAACATTTTGTGATCAATGGTGAAACTATTTCTCAACCGTTGTATAAGAAGATCTTGCCAGGGTCATTGACATGTTCACATTTTAAAATGCTAGGAGAATATTATTTTTCCAACAAAACAGGAAGGTCCTGTTTCTGGAGCAAGAATATGACATCCTTTAAGTAAAACACAAGATTACAGCATAGAGATGTGGTTCATTTCATCTTGGCAAAACAGAATTTTGGAAGATAAATAAAACAAGAAATCCTTGTTTGATGACAAAGGAATGCAAATTATCTAACCACTTCAACAACTGTTTGTGGAAACAAAGTGTTCTTATTTGGGAATTCAGTTAAAACAAAACAAGGATTACCTGGCTCAATGGCAAAAATGGCCATATGATTTCCTTTTCTAAAATGGCTGCTTATATTTTATCAGAGAAAACAAGCCTCATTCTAAGGCCTTACTTTGAGTTTCAAATGGAACCCTAGGTATATTAGTGACACTACATCTCTCTCTTTATATACATAGTTAAAATTCATTTCAATATGGTTTTTAGAGTTCCTCAAGAATACCAAGAGAGTATAACATACAAAGTCAATTCTCCCCCTAGTGAACTTAACTGGACAATTCACTGGTTTGATCAGTATCCCTTTCCAACTAGCTGGTTTTCAATAATTATTATTAATTATTATTAAATATTATTAATTATTTTTGGCCAAAGCATACACATTTTTTACAAAAGCCACTTTACATAGGGGAGTGGTATACACAATGCACAGGGATGAGTCCTGTCTCTCCCCTTTTGGTTTGGAGGTTCTTCTGACAGTAAAAATCATGCAGTCTTTCTCCTCAATGAAAGGAGAAGGACTTAGGGGATACCACACAGAGACTCATATTCCTTTTTGGTGTGAAGCCCAAGGATATTGGGTTTCTCTGCATACTAGTGTATATTAGGGATTTGGGAGCAGAGGCATAGGATTCAGCCTCCCATTGAATCTCTTCCCAGTCTCAGGAAATTGACAGGATTCTGACTTCGATCCTATCTGTCAGGTTAGAGTAGCTTTTGAATTCAACAGTCCTGATAGGTCCTTACTGAGGTAGCAAAGATGACCCAGGAAGAATATTCTTTTCTTGAAAGGCTTTGTTTTGTTTTTTTAAGAAAAAGGTAAATCTTTTTAGACAAATATTAACAAAATTAAACAGCGCATCAGCTATTTACCATTGGTTCCTTAAAAATCCAATGAGGAATAGTACCAACAGCCTACAGTGAAGCTTCTCATTACATTCAAACTATGTTCCAGAGTTCTATAAATAAAAATTATTATTATTATTATTATGCAGAATAAGATCAGGCCCTTAGACTAATTATTTGCCCATTACAAATATCAATTATTTGCTCTCATATTTTACTTGTATAGTAAATATACAAGTTAACTAGAAGTATCTTTCATGCTAAATTTTCAGCCATAGATGATGCCAGTAGTCATTTCATTATACCACATGAACAAATGGAATAATAGCAATTGTATGAGAAGTCTCTGCAGCTAGTACTTCCATTGAAATACATACATACAGACACACATATACGTATGTCTATATGTATGCATATCCAATATATATATTTCTAGAAGGTTTCTTATTCACTATTTGTTTCACAAAGATGTTGAAATTAACTGTAAAATGGATTATGACAGCTAAACTGGAGCTATAATGTACAGGGCCACAAAATGTTTTTCACTAATGTAGGATCTTACATTGTCAGTTCCTGACATGTGTTAGGCAGCTGTATGGCATTTCCAGCTTTCCACTGGATTTTAAATTACATTTTTGTTGAGCATGCAAGGCTCTGAGAAACCTGTTTCTTATCAAATTAATGTAATTAGAGAAAATCTAACACATACATCTTAAATTGAAAACTATACCAAAGGGTTTGAATCATTTTAAAACAATAGGCTGACTAACATCCAACAAGGAGCTCTTGAGTAATTGCTAGATTAATCAGGATGTGACTCACAATGTATGTCCTCCATTATTTAGAGACTAAAATACCATCCCGCTGTGTTCAAAAGGAAAATACCCCATTTTAAATTCATCCCAGAAGGGTTTCCAACCCAAGAATATTTTTTACTGACAATCTTCAAGCTTTTACTGATAGCCAAACTTTTTTACTGCCACATGCTTTTACTGATATATGTTTTACATAATGTAAATATAACCCTTCTGCTAGGTCCTGCCCTGCTGCCAGGCCGCAGTTAGAAGAGCTGGGTTCAAATCAACTATAGTAAAAAAGTAAAGGAGTCTGGTTGTTAGCAAAAGTTAGCATTAAATTTTTAAAAATCCTTAGGTTGGCAATCCTGCTTGACTGCAGTGATGGATTTACACTGTGCTATCCCATACCCTGGGATGATGTCCCTGACTGCACCCTGCATCATTCTGCTCCCCCAAATCCTGGCATAAACTCCCCAAGAGACCTACTTGTTATCCAAGAGTATTACAGGCAGCCAAAGACACACAAACAATAGCACAGGGCTGAGAGGAAGTGTACCTGGTGCTGCACTCTTGTTCAGACATCAAGTAGTAAACCTGTACTCTGTCTACCAGTGCTTCAATCAAGCGGCAGCTGATACATGTTTTTACTGAAAACTAAAGGAGATTTTTTACCAACTTTACTGACAGCCATTTTTAGCCTGTTTTTCTCTACTCTCAGTCAGTAAATTTACTGACATTTAGCAACCTTGCATTCTAGTCAGTTCTAAAATCCATCTTAGATACAGTTTATCAGCCTCACCACTTTTGTCACCAGCAATTTCTCCATATGAAGATGACAGTTTTCCAGTACATAGGGAAGCTGATCTGAGATCCACATGTTCAACTGCAGATGTGTCAAATGGTTCTGAGAAGAAGGAGCTGATCCTAGTGATGTCAAGACACAGCTCTTTCCCTTTCTCTCTTTCCTCTATCTGCTTCCATAGTGAGATGAGTTTACTCCAAATGACAGATGCTTGTCCATATATCACGGTGCTGTTCAGTGCTTAAGTCTCCCAAGTATTGATGATAGTACAATATCTCTAAACCAGCAGCATAACTGAAGAGGTCAAATGGGAAGTAACCCCATGCATAGTATCTGGGAAGAATGGAAAAATAGCCATTGTAGAAACCAGTGGTGCCTCCTGCACTGTTGCTGCCCAGGGTGTAGAGTGGCCTATTACACTACCTACCATGTGGACCTCTGGGGAAGACCCCAGTGAGTCCTGAGGGAGAAGGTCCTCTCTTCTAGGACCCCAAGGAAGGCACCAATGCTACACCAGTGCCCGATGGGTCTCCTCGCCCCACCTCCCAGAAAAACCTTTCTACCAGTCCACCCTATGGCTCACACCAGAGGGGGTAGAGGTGGGGTCCCCTGACTGACAGGCCAATCTTGCTGGGGACCCCACGCAGACCTCCTGGGGTTCCAGCTCTGCCCTGCCATCTTGTGAGGGAGTCCCACCCCCACCCTTACCCCCGCTCCCATCCCAAGGGGCTTCAGAGCTCTCAGAACCCCAACCAGAATCCAGGGTTGTAGCAGACCAGGGGGTTCAGACAGTGCCTAAGGAGCCCACTGAACTCCAGAACCATGAGGAGAATGCCCAAGAACCAGTGGGCTCCATGGAGCCTGCGGACCTTTGAACCTTGTGATCCTCAGGGGTGAGCTACTTGCATTCCTTGCAGTTCGCCAGCAAGAAGCAGCTCTCCTTGGACTGCTGGGGAGGTTTTGACAGTGTCCTCAGCACTGCAAGGGCACTGGTGGGGGAAGGCAAGGGGGCCCAAGTGCTGCAATGTCTGGATCTATAGGTGGCCCTGAAGTTTAATAGATGCCCTCTATGCTTATGGGAGGGTGCCATGCAAGCCGGTTGTCCCATGTCAAGTGCTGAGGTGTGCAAGGCCCCTGCCAAACAGTCTGCTTAACCCCCACTAGCCATGAGGTTATTTAAGATCACAATACTCAATGTCCATGGCTGCAGGAAAGGTCTCTGGAGATGCTGGATGCTCTCCTTCCTTTAGGAGGTGGGGTACCCCATGGTATTCTTGCAGGAGACCCTGACTACTCCAGCCAACCAGCCTAACTGTTGGCTGGAGTGGGGAGGCAGGGTCTTTTATAGTCACCTCTCAGCCACCTCTTGTGGAGTGGCCACCCTGTTCTCCCTGGGCCTGCAACTGGAGGTTCTCCAAGCTATTGAGGTAATGCTGGGCTTCCTGCTGTACCTCTAGGTCTGAGTGCATGCTTGTGCACCACATGATCCACCATGCCACCTCACGTCTTGCCCAGACACTAAGTGGCAAGACCTGCTCAGCATGGGCATAGCTGGGGCACTCCAGTGGCTGAACCGGTACTCCACCCTCATCCCACCAGCCACTGGGGACCTCAGCTGGCAGCTCCTCCATGGAATCATCACCACAGGCATGTATGTGGTGAGCTTTACCAACACCCCAGTCTCCTGCCCCTTCTATGGGCAGAGGGTGACCCTAGTGCATATCATGCTTGAACATGTCAGGATGCAGCCCCTCTACCTCCACCTCTGGAACCTCCTATTGAAGTTCTGGATGAATTTTACTCCCCACCTTTTTATTTTTGGCCACCCCATCCACAGCCCCACCAAGTTCTGGGATCTTCTGGTCAACATCCTCCTGGCCCTGGCCAAGTGGGCCCTGTACATGACCAGGAAGGAGGCTATGGCCAGGAAGGAGCCCAGGGATTGTGGGGTCATGGTCCTCTTGCTGGTCCAGACATGTTTCCAGGAGGAACACTACTGGGCAGCATCCACCAGCTCCTTAGACATCTTTGAGGTCTGGTGGGTATCTCCCTGGGGGCTCTGCTCCGTATCCCTCTCAGAAGCACTCATTTTCACATTTTGACCTTTAGATCCTCACATCACTCCTGTCCTGTTTTTTGCCTTTGTTGGCCCAAGAATTCTGTTGTGTCATCCATCCATTGGCCCAATACAGTAGGAGCTACTAGTTATCTGGGTGGGCCTCAGGGCCCATGATAACTGGGTGATATAAATAGACAGGAGCTTCTGAGGCCCAGGCAGTTGGTATCTGGGGACAGTACCCCTTGTGCCAGCTGGACTGCTGAATCAGCCCCAATTGACAGTTCCCTGTACCCTCCATGCACTGCAGCAGTCTGGCAGTGGGGGTTGCTGCCTGGCTGTGACCTGCTGCCACCTGTGACAGCATTTGGCCCCAAGGCTGCATGCCTCCCAGACCTGCCAAACCCAGATGGGGACTACATGGCCACAGCACTGGCCAGCTGCCAGTGGGCTATGGCTCTACAGGCCTTTGTGTGGCAATACTGCCATGTATGCCACCACCGTGCCATCTGGGCAGCTATGCCCCAGAAGATGTTCTCAGTGTCATAGCCTGTTTAAAACTGTCAAAGCATGTCTTCTTGACTCCAAGTGGCCAGGAGGTCAGCCACTTCCAGCTGGATCCCACGTGTCAGCCCTGAGCATTCTCCTCAGCCTGAGTCCTGCCACTTGCCTCACTAGCATGAATTTTAAAAAGGCAAATCTCTGATTTAAAAAAAGCCCAAATTCATTATTTAAAATACCACAAAATCCATGTTCTTTCACAAGTAAAACAAAAGAACACAATTTATATATATATATATATATATATATATATATATATATATATATACACACACACTATGATACAGCCACTGCACAAAGCTATACACACACACACACACACACACACTAGCAAATTGCCCAACAAGCATGATGGGGGCGTGGACAGAGGCCTATGTCACCCCCCCCCCCCCACTGCCTTGGGTTGGAGTCTGGCTTCCCCCCTTTCCTTGCCACTGCCTCAAGTCCAGGTCTGCTCCCTCACTTCCCCACCCCCTGCTTTGGGCCTAGGTTCATTCCCCCCATTCTTTTAGATCCAGTTCCCACCCCCCCAACACACACACACACTGCTCTGGGTGCTGGCCCATGCACCCCCCACACTCCCTGCCTTCCAGGACTGGAGAGGGAGGAGAGCTTGCACATGGCACTGCCCCTCCACTCCTGTCCCTCCCTCCCCTCTTCCCCACTGCTGGCTGTGGTTATGAGGGGCCTGCTCTGGCCCCTGGCTCCAAGAAGCAGTAGGAGGCGAGGCCCACAGATCCCCCCGAATGGTCCACAGCTTCCCACTAAGTGGAATGGGGGCATAGCTCTCTTCCCAAGTGACATGGGGCCCTGGGTGACAGCCCAAGAGGGCTGGAGCTGCCCAAAGGTGCACAGCCCTGCACTGAGCTGGCCCGGGCCTGCACAATATAGCACAGGCAGCGCTGGGTGGCAGGTGGCCAGGGCCAAGCCACACTGCCCTGCACCACATGGGGGGCTGTGCCAGGAGGGCCCTGAGCACCCGGATGGTGGCTGCTGCTGTGGGTGAGCTGTGGGCTGTGGGGGGAGAGCTGTGGGCCATGGTGGGGGGGCATGTGGGCCCTGTGGGGGGGTATATGGGGGATCCACTCTTCCCAAGCTACCCTCCCATGATCCCCCACACCGTCACAGCCACCCCTTCAACTCCATCCCACTCCCTACTAACCTGGAACGGGGACTGGGTCCAGGTCACTGCAGCCTGCATTGCTGTTTGCCCTGCATAGGCAGGCAGTGTGCTGCAGCATCAGGGCAAGAGGCAGGCATAAAGACTCTCTCGCTGGCTGGCTACCAGAGTGTCTCTTTGGAGGACCCAAGGTTCTGGTTGCCTCAGGGCATGGTAATGTGCCATGCCCTGCTTTTTTTGGAGGTCGGAGGGGTTGATACCTGGATATCCAGAAATCAAATTTTGAGCCCGCACTGAAAATATGCAGTGTGAGGAACATGTTTTTGTTCCCAGAGTGCCTCTTGCCATGTCTCAAATTCCTTTGGGATGCAGCAAGAGGCATCTGTGGGTTCATTTGGATGTACCCTAAGGGGCTAACTACACCACATGGAATTTATGTGATTTTCAATAGCTGGCAAGCTACAAATGATTTTACTTGGACTATTCTTTCTTAAACACTTTAATAGTCCTGAGCAATACGGAAATATTAATTAATTGTGGGATTTTGTACTTACTGAGAAACCTTTTTCTGTTTTAGAAATCAAGCTAGTCCTTTGTGTCTTACGAATTTGCGGAGCTCTTTTGAGTAAAACAAGACAGTATAAGGATGGCCACATGAGGAAAAGACAGCTAAAGACACAGCAGAAGCCTTTATTTACAGGTAATGGAAATGACATTCGGGAAACCTGTTACAGTGAGCTGTGGGCTGTGGGGGGAGAGAGAGAGTTTAATTATTCTTCACAAAACCCCTCAAAAAAACAAAAAAAATACCCTGACATTTCACTGATTACATTTTGGTAGGGACCTACCAAATTCACAGGCTCCAGTGGCCAATTACATGGCTGTAACATGGCTAAGGGCCCTGATTTCATGGCCATATCATGGCTGAGTCAGCCATTTTGAAGGCAGAGCAAAGTGCCCCTCCCCACCTCTGTTTGGCTGAGGTGCTGCAAGTTCCACCCCTCCCAGGCATTGATTAAAAGCCCTAGCTGGAGCTGCCTGGCTTGTTAATTCAGTAATTAGCACCCTTTTCAAGGGGTGGTGGGTGATAATTACTGAGTAAATAACCAATTTAAGTGTTGCAATTAAACAGTTCCTGCACCCAGTTGTACTGTAAAGCTAGCTACCTGGCTAATATAAAGCAATGGAGACAAAGAGTTTTGATGGGCTTTTGCCTGCTCCCCTCCTCCCCCCCCCCCCCCCGCCCTCTTTCTGGAGTCAGAAATACAGGAACTTTTCCTTCCTCTCTTCCCCCAGCCCCCTCTGCTTCAGTAGATGGGCAGCCTGCCTTTTTTTGTGTCTCTGCTGTCTTCCTCCTCCCCCTGCTCTTCTAGGAAAAAGCTTTGTGCGAGCTTTTTCCCAGCTCTAAACACAGCCACTTCCCCATGCTTTTTCATGGGGAACCAGCTGTTTCATGGGAGACTGCCATTTACATGATTTCTGTGAATGTATTTGGTAGGTCCTTACATTTTGCAAAAGGGGAATCTCCTGCCAAGGCATCAGACGGTTTTGGCCATGCCATGACGTAATGTCATATGCTGCAAGGACCATAGTTCAGATTTACATATGCTCATTTTTGTTGCCAGAACCTAAAATTCTGTGGGTAGACTGACTATTATATTTAAGTTATTGAACATCAAAACCCTCCCTCCTGATGCTTGTGGAAAATAAGTACCATGTGTATTGGCTTCAACTCCCTTGTAAAATATAATACTAGAAATACATATAATTCCTTACACTTCACATAGAAATACGAAGTCTCACAATTGCTCTTAAGTGGAAGGGGCCTATGCTGCTGGAGTTATAAGGAGATGAATTCTGTCCTC
Organism: Crocodylus siamensis; assembly: GCF_052110815.1. Classification (NCBI taxonomy): domain Eukaryota; kingdom Metazoa; phylum Chordata; order Crocodylia; family Crocodylidae; genus Crocodylus; species Crocodylus siamensis. The sequence goes on along the minus strand of NC_143396.1, from coordinate 235,084,949 downwards.
ATTTGTAACTATGAAGTTTTTGAAGATTTCTGGCGTACACTACGTATCCAACATGCACATAGTCCTCACTTCACTAAAGTTGTATCTCCTCAGCATATTAGTTTTACTTATCTTAAATGTCCTTTTTTTTCTTTTTATGTTGGGCCCTGACTTTGCACTTCAGCAAGGCAAGAGGTTGAGATAGGCAAATGTTTTATGGTCTACAGTCATGGCTGTCATGAAGCAGAACCAGAAGTGCCCTCAGGTTTTAACTCCTAAACATAATGGATAATGGATAAAGACTCACTAGATTAGGCTAAGACATATTTCTATTTGGCCTTTCAGCTAAGATTATAGTTTGACCAAAAGTAGAGCTAGGTAGGAAAAAAAATATTGGTAAAATGAATTGAAGGTAAAATATACTTTCTAAATATTTTTTAAATAATTTTGAAATATATTAGGGTTCCCCATTTACTTAACAATATAAACATACCACTTAAGAACAAGCATAATAGGAGACCTATTAAATGTGATTATTAGAGTTAGCTGAATCACTGAAAAAGGTTATGTTCAAAATATTTAGAAATTCATTGTTATAAATTAGTTTTTCAGTAATTTTATTGGAACAATCTGGTAACTTCTGATGTTTACAATGATAACATAAAAATGTGATTTAGAAACAAATCAAAGAGTAATTATGGCTAAGGGTACCTCCCCACCTCATTTACTTCATTTAGCACAGCCCTCCCATCTGGTTTAAAATGTAACATGCCCCAAGTGTAAAGCATTGTTCTACTCTAAGGAAAATTGACTTTCAGTTTTGATACCAATAAAGTATATTACACAGGTAGAAGGCCGCCTAAGAACACACAAGCAGCTAACATGAACAAACTGCAGGGCCCGTATTATTGAATGAGAATTAAATTGGCACAGGACACTACTGATACTTAATCCCAACTACTTTCCTTTCAAGGACAGAGACAGTTTGTCCATGAACATAACAAAACCAGTCCCATTAGACCTTAGCCTGCAATCCTGATGCAAGACATTCACACACAGAAACTTTTTTCCTCTTTCAAATACTTTTTGTATTTGACTAATTTAATTTGACATTTTATTTATATATTTCAAACAATCTTTTTATTGTTGCATAAAAAGGAGTTATGTGAAGAATGGACACACATACCTAGGCAAAGAAAAAAAAAATCAAAGGAAAGATGCAGACCATTTACCAAATACCTAGACTGTGAGTCAATAGTTTTTTGGATGCTTCAAGTCTTACCAGTGTTGTGGAAATTGCTAAAATTGAAGACGGCAAGGCTACTGCTAGTAAATTATGGCTTAGAATTAAACCAAACTATTTGAACCTTAAATCAGTCAATTGGCAAAGAAAGAGATGCAGAAGTATACAACATGAAGTAATCCTGAAGCAAAATAGGTGAATTTGAAAAGAGGTCTCTATATACTAGTGAGACAAAGAAAACAAGGTAATCTTATCTAGCTGGAATGGGTGTTTGAAAGTCTATTAAATGGCCAAAGGGATATGTCTAGATTCATTTATCATTTTATCACTTCATGTGTCATATTATACTATGTTTCCCATATGGTTAGTAAACTTGCCAAAAGTTGACATTCTAAGAGCACAGAAAATATTCAAGTCCCAGACATATTTTCAAAGAAATTTCCAAATGTGGCTTCTTTGTATTAGGAGGATACAAAAGGGCAAGTGGATTGGATTATCTCCAAATTGGCTGCGATACCTAGGAGGAGTTTACCTCAAGCTCTCTGATTCTTTCATATGGTCAACTGGCAATCAGAGAGCAGTTGTTATATTTTTTATTTTGATTTTGATCCATCTAAAAAAAGAAAAAGGTAATGAGTTTAGCAGTTTAGAATCCAATGCTTCTGGAAAAATGTCCGCAAACCAATTCAACATGGAAATATTTTCTTGCTGGATAAATTTTTGCAGCTTTTATTGTAAAATGGAAAAATATAGAGCTATTCATTTATACCATAAAAGGACAAGGTACACATTTAGTAATGTCTGATCCAAAAATATACTCATTGCTCAATATAATATGACTCGCTAAATCATACCCTTGATTAAAGCTTGATTAAAGAGTGGCTTGTTTTGCAATGTCTAGTAAATGATCACAGCACTAGCTAGATTGTGTAGCAGGAAAAGGGTGTTTATAATATTTTTAAATGAATGATCCCTGTTAAAAGGAAACAAAAATATCTCCTACATTGCTGGAACTTTTTGTTGAGAGGTGAAGAATAAGCAAAGAATGTTTAATCCTAATGGTAAACAAAGTACTAATTTCTCTCAAGTTCAACTGAGTCTAAGGAAAAAATAATGATCAATTTCTGATTGCCCTGTAAAATGGTATCATAGCAGCTGGTTTCAAATGCTGTTGCAACGTCTTCAATAAAATCAAGTATAGATTAATTCATTTATTAAATGAAAAAATAATAAAGTCTAACATTTATGAAAGTTGCTAGATTGTCTGTGCTGGTGAATAAAATCAAAATAATTTTTCAAACCTCAAAACAATCTGTCCAAAGTCCTTTTAAGACACTTGTCCTCACAGTTTGAAAGTAACCTTAGATACTTATTATTTGTAAAAAAGTAAAGCATGGCTGCATCTATATGAGACACTAATGAGCAGTGGTTACTGCACATGTATTTAGTACTTGTTTATACAAGTACTAAATAATACAAATACTAACTATAAGTACATTATACAAGTACTAAATACATGCACAGTAACCTGAGTTACTGTGCAGTAGCACCGGCAAACACCTTTTTTGTGACACTACTGTGCAGTAGCCTAATATTACTACGCAGTAGCATCTTGTCACTTTTTTTTGACACATAATGCTACTGCACAGTAGTATTGGGCTACTGCATGGTCAGCATCTTGTATAGATGCAGCCCCTGAGAATGAGACATATATGTCCAACAAAAGTGTCTGTGGCCAACCCTGATATGGAAAGTTCTGTAAGGAACCCTCTGAGATTTCCAATAATGGTGCTAATCGAGCTACTTTTGCTAGTGATTTTGTATTGTGAACACCTGTTTAATAGGAAATGTGGTGAGATCATCAAGTCATTTCACAAATATAAACTAACAAATGTGAAATGGCATTTTTTTTTGGTTCTGAATTGCTAGATTCAAGCTAGTAGCCTTCTTTAGTATTCTTAGAGATGTCCCCCTATGCAGGGGTGTGCATTTGCTGCTGCAAAAATTGTGCTTTTTTGCCACTGTGCATGCCCCTGCAAGTCAGGTTTAGTGGGGGGCAATTAGTCCCGGGTGGGGTAAGGGAGACTGGGGCCAGCACCTGTGCTGGTCTCAGCGGCTTTACCTGGGGTCTTGGGGGACTCCTGGAGCAGCAGCAGTGCCGATCCAGCCGCACAGAGCCTGACTGGCAGCTAGAGCATGGCTCTGGACAGCCAGATTCTGGTTCTGGCAGCGCATGCCATTGCCACATGTACCATACCACTTTTTTGACACCTAAAATTTTGGCATCATGCTGCAAATTAGCAGTGCAACAAACACTTGCACATACGCCACGTGTGGTTTGTGGTGCCACGTGCACATTTGTCTGGACATACCCCTTGTGGCTTTCCATTAAAGTATTTTGGCTGTGATAATTTATTTTGTCTTTGTTTGTTTCATCATTCTGAGCTATTATAAGCTAACTAAAAGAGTGCAGCAGGAGATTAAAATGCTGTACATGGCTGGGGGTTTTATTACGCTCACATTTTAATTATTTGCACATAAAGATATTTTGTGGGTTTCTTCTTCTCCCTAGATTGTAATCAGTCCTCTATCCTGCTGTAACACAAGTGGTACTGACAGACACAACTATTGCAAAAGCAGATATAGAGGGTTATTTTAGATTTATTAATATTTTCCAACTATTTTCTTAATTACCTGCTAAACTTCTGACAGAAGAAAAAGAGAGAGAGAGAAAAAACGAAAGCTACAGGTTGTAGACATCTGCTCTGAAAATTTTTGAGAGTAATTAGTAAACCTGATACTTGTGAGAAGTAGGTCATGTCAGTATTATCTCCAGGTGGTTTGCTATAGTGATATTTACACTATCAGCACATATCTAATATTACTGTAGATTTTTTGTGTAGAAAAGAAATAAATTAGAGTCCTATATTAAACAAAAGAAAAAGAGTACAATACACAAGTCAAGTCAAACCTCTTCTCTGTTCATCTTGCATCCTGAAGGTAATTAATATCTATTGCATTTCTAAATCAGACTGCCATCTGCAGCTGTGAAAAGACAGAAAAAAATCATTTGCCCCCTTACTATAGAGGCACCATTCATGCTGCAATACAGATATGGCAAAGGGGATTTCTTTTTTTAAAGCCCCTCACGAGTGGTAGACCACAAATAAATTAGAATCAGATTAAAACAGCTAAGTATATGAGTTCCCTTCAAAGTAGCATGTTGGGGGGGATTCATAATTAACAATATGTTATTAAGTTGCTTTACTTTTAGCTAATAGTGAAAAACACAAGTTGGCAGTATTAAATGCTTTTTGTTCCATTAAAAGTTTAGTAAATATCTTATATAATGAGAACTTTCAAGTTATTAGTCCAAGCATACTGTAATATTTAAGAAGGCTATACTATTATTAGAAAATGGTTATGGAAGTTAATTAATACTTTTCATGTTCTGTATTTGTTTCATGACATATACTTCAATGCTATGCTAATTCACAAAATTGCATTAAAAGCAATATGACTACATTCTGTCACTAGACTTCCCTCAAAAAAGCAACACATGATAAAATTAATACTTGCTATTCCTAGTATGCCTCGTATAATATAGTATATGTAAAACATAGGGCTGTGCGAAGCTTCAGTTGCTGATTCAATTTAGAGAAGATTTGGCTCAATTCGGTGGCTGAATCTCTGAATCAGGAGACCAATAAAAAGGTCCAAATCAATTTGAAGCCTCCGAATTGATTCGGAGAAGGTTTGGAGAAGCTTTGGAGAGTCTGAGATTCAGGCAGTCCATGCTCACTGCCGCAGGGAGCTGGACTTGGGCTCCATGCCAGTAAGTAGGGGGTGGGGGCGGGGTGGAGGAGGAGGAGGGAAGGTACCATGGAGGGACCCCCACCAGGCTCCATCTCCAGCCTGCTCCCTCAGCCCCCCTGAGTGCTCCCCAACCCCCTCCCACTCTCCCAGCCCAATCAATGACTGCCCCACCCAGCCCAAGTGTCCTGGCACGTCAAAAAAAAAAAAGCGCCCCACACTCAACAGCTGCTGCAGCGGCTGTCAGGGCTTCTGGGGACTCGTGGCAAAGCCACCCCACACAGCATGGGACACTGGGGGGCAGTGAGGATCGCTTCCCCACCTGGCAGGAGCCCGTGAATGCAGGGCTTTTTTTTTTTTTTTTTTTTTAAGTGCCTGGGCACTGGGGCCGGGTGAGGCAGCCATTGATGGATCTGAGAGAATGGGCAGGGGAAGAGGCCTGTTTCATTTGGAGATTCAGCTGATTCAACGGCAGCCAAATATCTGAATCACATTTGGCCAAACTGATTTGGGACAGTGATTCGAATTGCCAATCAAATCACTGTCCCCTGAATTCGCCGAATCTGAATCCAAAACAAATACTAGTCACTTTGCACAGGCCTAGTAAAACACCTTTTAAAAGCTTATTAGTCCACAATACTGTGGTTAATATACCCTGACAACTTTCTCTGTAATGTTTTGGAGTCATTTATATTATAATGTCAATCCACTAAAAATAACATACCAAGTCTGAGAAATTCCACAGAAGGAATAAAATATAAACTATATTCTTAACATACAAAAAAAAACAAACCAACTCCACCTCCAAATACCAACCTCAGAGAAAGAATGAACAATGAAATAATCAACAACAAATACTATCATAACAACCTCTCCCTCTCAGAGAGAAGGGCCATAGAAGCTCTAAGTTCCAACCACCAATAGTAATAACAAATAAAGGAGGAGCTATAGTTATCCTTAACCATGAAGATGACATAAAAGAAGCCGAAAACCTGTGACACAAGCTACTACTAAAGCTACAGGAAAATGCTACTTCCCTTTTCACCTCAAAACTCAAAACCACCATCACATCATTTCCATATGAACTACAAGAAAAACTATAGAACTTACAAGTATCAAATTTACTCATGATTAGTTACAGTGTGGTAATGCACATGTAGAAACAACTCGGGAGCAAATTTTCTCCCAAGTCAGCCCTGCCAGTCGGGGACCATCCTGAGGCTAGCCCCAGAGCTCTGGGCTGGGAGCCTCTCCTGCCCCAAGGAAGCCCCTGTCTCAGGCTTTAAAAGCCTGCAGGCATTTTGAACTCCAGGCCTCTGTGTCCTTCCGGATAGCTGCAGGCAGCTTCTGGCTGTCAGGTCCAGCTCTACCTGCCCACAGCCCACCCCCAGCCCTGAGTTTGCAGGGGCTGCAGGGTATGGAAAATTTTTAAGTGTATGCTGCCAACACAGAAGGATTGAAACTGACATGCGCATTTAACTCTGTGAGTGGAAAGTTCCAAGGCTCACCCAGCTCTTGCCCCCTGGGTGACCTGCGGACTGTTAATCATTGTTGACCTACTTTCCCCACAGACACATGCTCAGACTGTGTCAGCTTCTGACTGAGAGCATGCTCAGTCAGAACCTGACATGATGTAATCAGACTAGAAATTTCTCTGTGGAAAGCGTTCTGATTGGCCACTAAATTCTGATAAAAGTTCAGTGACCCCCTCCCACGGGGGGAGACCCGGACCCAGTGTGAGTGCAGAGACTGCTGTTGGCAGAGAGTGTCTCACAACTGGGGAGACCCGCATAGCTGGAGACAGAGGCTGCTTTGGCAGGGACTGTCCTCCAGTTAAGCCCTTGGGCTTATCGGTCTCCTTCTTCATTTGGCATTTAGTGTTATTCGTTTCTACTGTATTGATCTGCTGGCTTACTTATCTTCATTCTGACCTTCGACCACGATTTCGGATCACCCTCTTGGACTCTGTTGATAACCCAGTTTCTACTTATCTGGCTTGGATTGACTTTGGCTTCTATCATAGATCATGATTCGGCTCATCCTTACTAACCTGATGTCTCCGCTGCATCACCTCCCAGTTTTCGACCTCAGCTTCTCCCACCAACCATCCGTTCATTGTCCATCACCTTGGACTGGCATCATGACGAGTTACAGTTTTGTTACTGTTCGTTCGTGTTTCCCATTAACGAGCTGTTGACCAGCCCTGAGACTAGCAGTGAGCAGCCAGACCTATCCCTGGGCTTGCACCAGGGGTAGAAAGCAAGGGCTCGCTGTGAACCTCATGGGCCAACAGACCCCTTCGTTGTTCTTCGTTGTATAATTGTTTTACTGTAACTAAAGAAAGCACCGATACCTACATCTCAGAAGCGTAAGTCTAATAAATCCTCTCTGTTTAAAACCCACTACGTATCCGTGTCTCAGAGCTCCACACCAGTAATCCCACCTGTTCGTGTCCAATTTGCCACCACTCGACCAACCAACCATTACCGAGACCGTGAGCTTGGCTCGCCAGCCGCGGATCCTCAACAGCTATAACAAAAAAACCCAATATCAATACCAGAGAGGCTCACGGACTATATAGAGGCCAACTGGCCTCTTAATTCCTGACCTCCCAGCCCACTCTACACCAACAGGCCCAGGCCCCTAAAGCTCCTAACTGGCCTTACCCTGGGTACACACTAGCCTACCGGCTACTACATTCTCCCCTCCATTCTTCACCCAGTCTGTGGGTTTGCCAGACCCTCGGTGGTCCCTCAGTCACATCTTCCCCACGTCCCCCACTGGGCAGCTCTACACAGCTGGAGCCCATCTTCCACAGCCCCTCCCACTGCTTAGGCTCTTCGTTCTCCACCTGGGTCTCTTCTTGAGCCTTCCTGAGCCTGTACCGGTCCCACCTGGTGAGACGTCTCTAGCTCTGCCAACCTCCCTGGCTCCTTGGGGGTAACTGTCATCGTCTCTCTCCTCCTGCTCCCTTTGATCTTCCCATCCAAATCCTCTGTCCACGTGTTATGCTTCCTCCCCTCCTCTCTCTGTGCCTTCGCCAGCATCTTCCCTGCAACGGACTTCAAAGCGCTCTTCAGCCCAGTGAGAGGCAGCCCTGCCACCTCTTACCCCCCAGTAGCGGTTCTGGGGATGCATTCTCTGCTGGCGACCTTCCAGGTCTCTCCCCACCTCTCTCTCTCATGGCTCTGCTTATATCCCCACTCTGGCTCCTGCCGCTCCTATCTTCAGCTGGCCACAGCTTTAAAAAAACACAGCTAATGAGCCACGCGGGTCCCACCACCATTTCCAGCTTCGCCGTGGCTCTGGCTACTAGTAAGGGATTTTCTGTTTTCTTGTCCTTTCTCTCACCTTTCCCAGCACATTCCAGACCCCAGGGTTCCCCCCTGGCCCCTCGGGGTCTGTCCCTTGAGTCCTCCCTGTGACATCGTTGTTTATCCCCCTTGGTATAAAAGTGCAATGATTCTCTTCATCTGTGGCATGAAGAAGATCAAAGCAAAGATGAAGACACTGGAACTGTTGATGCTGAGGATCCATACAATAACCGAATTAATCATGTGGATGATTGGATGGAACTGTTTGGGGCCAATACTTCTGATGATGAAAATGACTGAGGGATTTTAAATTGTGTTCAAGAAATTGTTCATTATATGTAATCATGGCTTCTGGTAGTAAGCATGACCATCATCAGAAACAATCATGGTGGCACTTGTTTATTCTGAATTCTTCCTGGTACAAGAAAATATGTACCATAGATGGATTTTTTAACAAATGGATCATTATAAAATGTGGGGCAACTTATACACTGGATCTATAAAAATCCGAACTTTTTCATCAAAATATGGGGTTGACTTATACACCACACAGACTTACACACCATAAAATACAGTACTTTATATTAAGGGTACATTAAAGGACCTAGGCAACTAGATTATCTTTTGTATTGTCTAACATTCAGGCATCAAGCCACTGCTTTAGGCTCCCCACATAATAATGATGACAGTTGAGTGTCTTAGAAAAGGAGGCAAACCACCTGGTACCTGACCCTGCAGCAACAGACCCAGCAAACCACCTGGTACCTGAGCAAGGAGTCACCAAGAGTTAGTCAATAGGAAAAAGTAAATTTAATGATATGTCTGAAGCCCCACGTATCTTAGGGCTGCAGGGAAGTGCCGTGTCCACTTGGAATCCACACAATAGACATTTCTTTTCTAAAAGCACAGGTTAGATAAAGTCCATAAACTGTCTTGGTATCAGGGACCAAAATCCAGGAGTACCCCTTCCAACTCTCTACCTGAGTGCCCTAGTCACTAGGTTATGGTGTCAGGCTTTTCCTGCTTTAGCCAAATAAATCTTGAAATTTTTCCAGCATAATGAACCAATTTCCATAGAAGGGCTGAAAAATGTCTCAAACCAGCATAGTTTGTAGCTTAAGGTATTCTCTTGAGAGATGGGAAATGTGGATTTGAATTTTCTTAGGCTAAGAAGGGGATGTATTCTGGGTCCCCAGCCACTTGGCTATTATACTAGGTGGGCACAAGTACCTTTTATTTAAAGAAAATCAGTGACCACACCTGCATCTTGTTAGGACCCAGATCCTGCTGTTGCATGCTAGGCTTGATCTTAGAATGCCTACTGAATTGTAGCGTAAAGCTGATTTACACAGAGGAACACCTTATTTGAATACAGTTAGACTCACTTGTTAGCTTTTCCCAGCCAGGACTGTGGTGGCTAGAGGTTATGGTGCCTTCTGCTCCTACCTGCCTTTCACCAGGGAGGTTTGTCGTCCTGCCATTTCCTGGGGCTGCTGCACCATTGGCAGTCCCACCCAGGCCTCCCTACTCTGTCATGGTGCAGTCTTAGATCATGCCCAGGATGATGTGGGGCCTCCTTCTCTGCATATAGCCCCAGCCCATATACCTCCAAGTTCTTCCTGGCACAGGAGCTCAGCAGGGAGATGTTCTTCCCCTGCTGGCTGGTAAGAAACTAAATTGCTACCTCCAGCTCTGAGAGCAGTGCATTAACTTGCCACCCTGTCCTGCCACATACATTGCCCCTCATACAGGCATGAGGGAGGCCTGCCCGGTTTCAGGCAGAGTGGTGCAGGGGTTTCTACTGAACTGCACCTCAAACAGCTGAAATTAAAACTCATGTCACTTGTGTGTGTTAAGGGGTGTAGGTTGTTTAAGGACATAGCACAGACAAGGTTCTTAGAGTCAATCTGAGATCTTTTATTAGACCAATGAAATAGTTGGAGAAATTCTTCTTTGCAAGCTTTTGGGTTTAAAAACCCTTTGTTATGCTGAGGAAGCACCTGCAGTTGGTGTATGTGCTTTTCCCGGATGGAAGGAATAGTAAAGAAGCCGGAGGCAGGCATACAATGCAGGCAAGAAAGCCAGTCAGTGAAAATGGAAATGGAGGAGTCAGGGGATGAGAGAGACAGGCTGGGGAAGGGGGACATAGCAGGTAAAAGTGGAGAGGTACCTGCTGCTACCTTGGGAATCAGATGTCAGTCAGGTCATAGAGTGTTGTAAATCCAATGCCTACACTGAGTCCATTAGTTTATGTATCTAGAAGGTTGATGGAGTGAAGTTCATAGCCCCGTCTGTACAAAGTGGTTTGTAAATTCAAGCAAGCACTGAACCTCACTTACCTCATTACCAGAAGCCAACTTCCTACAGCCCAAAACACAAAACCTACCAACATATCGCCAGTACCCCCACAAACTGCACACCAGAATCTATCAAAGACAAGAATATCCAACCACCTGAGGTGGCACATTTCTCACAAAAAAAAAAACCCTCTGTCTCCAGTATCTCAGGCCTGATCCTCAAAGGGAGTTTACAAACCACTTTTCACAAATGTGCCTATGAACTTCACTTCATCAACCTTCTAGATACAGAAGCTCACGGACTCGATATAAACATTGGATTTATGGCAGACTACAGCCTGCCTGACATCCAACTCTCCAGATACCTCTCCACATTTACCTGCTACATCCCCTTTCTGCCCTACCCCAGCCTGTCTCTCTCACCCCCTGATCCCTCCATTTCCATTTTCACTAACTGGCTTTCTTGTTTGCATTGCTTACCAGCCTCTGGCTTCTTTAGTATTCTTTCCATCCAGGAACAGCACACACACAACAACTAGATGCTTCCTCAGCCTGATGAAGGGTTTTAAACCCAAAAGCCCATTCCTTGTAGATGGCATTCCAGGCAGCTAAGCTGAGCTCACTTGGAGCCTCACAACTCCACTGCAACCAGCAAGCCTCAGGCCTATCAAAGATGTGACAGGTCTGGGCTTTCCCCAGCCAGGGCTGTCCATGCGTGTGGTGGCTGGTGATTATGGTGCCTCCTACCCACCTTTCAACAGGGAGATCTTCAGTCCTGGCATTTCCTGGGGCTGCCATGCCACCCTGGCAGAGTGCGGTTTTGGTTGTCATGCCCAGAACCTGGAGCCTCCTCCTTCCCCATAGCTCCAGCCTAATACCTCCAAGTTCATCCTGGCATGGGAGCTCAGCAGCAATATGTTCTTCCCCTGCTGGCTGGTGATGCAGTTAGTGCCCACTCCAGCTGAGAGTGGGACATTAACTGGTTTTTAAAAAACTCAAAAAAGGAAATTGGTGCAGATGGAGTGAGGAGGGTGGCACTCAGTCCATCTGCAGGTGGAGCTTGGGGAACCCCAGCAGTGGGAGGTTAACCTTCCGGAACACCAGCTGCTCCACCAAAGCAAGATCCAAGCAGGTGTTGTGGGGTGTCACAACATCCCCAGCAATGCTGAACACTCTCTCATTTGGAACACTGGTTGGTGGGCAGGACAGGTGTTGCCAGGCAACCTTGGCCAGATCCTGCCACATCTGGATGCAGCTTGCCCAGTAAGTCAAGGGACCACAGTCCAGTGGCTCCACATCCTCAGTGAGATAGGTATCCACTGAAGCGTCAGCGCTACCTGCCCAAGGCTGGGGTCTGGTGCATTTGGACTTCAGCACTGAAGCCATGCCCTTGGCCCACCTTGGCAGTGGCTGGCATGGAGGAGACTGGCTGGTGCTGGTGCTGGGGCTGGTACCGGCGGCAGTGCTGGGAGTGCTGGCATGGGAAAGTGGATAACCCTCTTCCACATCCCCTCACCTCTGCCCTTCCACCTCCCTGACTGATCACCAGCACCTGCATCCACTGATCAACAGTTTTGGTGCTGCCAGTGTACATGCTTCCCTTCACCATGGGGTTCCACATGCCTGCCAGCAGGTGGACCATACTGGACTGCAACAGATCCAGGCATTTCCTGACGCCCTTCTTTAGGTGCCTCACCAGTGTCTGCACATCTGGTGACAGCAGCTTTCCCCAGCCATGAACATTGATCCCCTGGAACTTCTCCATTCAGTTGAAGCCCCCTCACTACAGGGATCACCTGGCTAAGGAGGGCATCACCAGTGCTGAGGGTCTCAGGGGCCTCGAGGAATGGCTTGAGAACTGCCAAGGTCTAAGAGTTGGTATCCCACACTGCTTTGTTAAGAGGGCTGCTGATCCCAATCTCCCTGAGCAAGGCCATCTTATGGATGGCCTTCTGTTGCACCACCAGAATTTCCAGCATCAGGTACATGGAGTTCCACTGAGTCACCACATCCTGCATGAGTTTTTGCTGCGGGATGCTCAACTCTGCATGTTTCTCCTGCAACATCTTGCCCACCTTGATGCTGTGGTGGAAGTAGCCCACCGCCTTCCTGCATTTTTAAATCAGCTAGGTGGTAGTGATGGCACCATCACTGGCAGCCCTGTGCCCCTCCAAGGCATCCCTCACTATTAGGTGGAACTTATGTGCCACACAGCAGATGCCAAAAAAGTTGGCATCATGGACTGCCTTGACCATATTGCCATATTGCCTAGAAGATAGGTTGCAGATAAAGGCAAACCTGAACAGGCTAGAGAGTTGGGAAGACCAGAACCAGATGAAGTTTAACATTTCCAAGTGTAAGGTGCTCCATCTGGGGGCAAGCAACCCTCAACATACATACAGGTTCAGTGGTGACAGCTTGACTTGCACCACAGCCAGAAGGGACCTAGGGGTAATGATTGACTATTGCATGAATATGAGCCATCAGTGTGATGGCCAGCAGGACAAATAACATGCTGACATGCATCAACCGATGTATCTCATGTAAAACTGAGGAAGTGATATTCCCGCTGTACTCAGTACTGGTGAGACCACAGTTGGAGTACTGCATCCAGTTCTGGGCACCACACTTCAATAAGGATGTAGAAAAACTTGAGAGGGTCCAAAAAAGAGCCACCCATATGATCAGGGGCTTGCAAGGTAAGCCATACAAGGAAAGGCTGAGGGACCTGGGCCTCTTTAGCCTAAAGAAGAGAAGGTTGAGAGGGGACTTGATAGTGGCTTACCACTATATCAGAAGAGTGCATCAGGAGCTGTTCACTATTCACTAGGGCACCCTGGGGAAGATCTGGATCAATGGATACAAACTCCTGGAAGGCTGCTTCAAGCTTAATACCAGGAAAAACCTCTTCACAGTCAGGATGTCCAGACTGTCAAATAAACTCACTCCAGAGGTGGTGCAGTCACCTACCCTGATGGTTTTGAAGAGGAGACCAGACAGTCACCTCACTGGGGTTATCTAACCCCAGTTGTCTTCCTGCCTAGGGTGGAGAGGCTGGACCCAATCAACTATAAGGTCCCTTCCAGCCCCTAACAACCACTTCCAGGTTGAGGGTGGGGATCCTGCCTTTTCCCCCTCCTGAGCAGGTAGAGGCACAATAACAGGGGAAGCTGAGCCACCTGCCCCCACAACCTCCTCTGAGGTGCCTTTCTGAGAAGGAGATCTGGCTCTAGTGTTGTTTAAGGGGTGTGGAGCACAAACTCAGATTCCCCCTCAGTCCCCAGAATTTCTTTTGCTAGGGCACTCAGGTGCCCTGGTTCCAGATCCAGCTCCTCTGGCAGTGGGAAGTTTACACTGGGAGACGAAATTAGGCTGGAGGACTGTCATTCCACTGCTGGTGGCTATTTCTGGTGTTAGGGGAGGTGGTGCAGGTGCAGGTGCAGGGACAGGTATTGCTCCCACCTCCTTGCTCCCACTGGCTGCAGAAACCTCATGACTGTCAGGAAAGAGGATGCGTCTATGTTTGTGGGGTGGAACTTGCAGCTCAAGCTCTCCCTCTACCTCCTCTAGCCCTTCTCCCTCCCCTGCCAGAAGACCTGGCACTTCCCATTCCAGCACGCTTCATATTAATCTTTCCTGTGCTGCAACATGTGTCTCTGTGTGTGAGCAGCTGTAATATCTATGCTTTTCCTTCTTCTCTGATGTATGACTGTGTGTGACTTCTTCTGTGTTGTGTTTACTGTATTTGTGCATAACTAAAATAATATCTCTTCTTCTCTGATGTATGTGTCAGACTTCTTCTGTGTTGTATACTGTATGTGTGTGTACCTATATAATATCTCTTCTTCTTCTCTGTATATGTGTGTGAATGTGTGTAATGTATGTGCTTTCCTGCACAGTGATGGATCACACTGCCAGGAAAACACAGGTTTCTTTTTTAAAGGTATGTGTGGGGGGGGAGAGGGAAAGAACAAATAAGAGGTTTTGGGGGGAAGAACAAACTGAAAGAAATGGATTGGATAGGGATAAGTAGAGGGATTCTAGTTAGTAAGCTGTATCCAATCCTTTCCAAGAATAGAAACTAGCAAGAAACTGACTAGATAGAAAGCCAAGCCAGTCCAGTGCCTTTCAGATGCTGTTGCTCAGGCAGAAACAGCTCACAAAAGTCACAGAAAGGCTGTAGACATAGGCTTATATGCTGTTTCTATGTCCCTCCCCTAGAGCACTGTGATTGGAAGGGTACACAGGGAAAAATCACAGTCACTGGCCAGCTACAGATGTCAGTCTTTCCCCCTCTGCTTCCCCTCCCTCCTCTTCTCAGTTTCTGTTCCCCTGAAAGACTGCCTTCTGAGGCTCTGAATCAATTTGGAGGTTTTTTCCCTCCTGATTTGATTTGGATTTGGTGATTCAGCCTCCAAATCAGGCTGAATCATCTCCAAATCAAATCAGCGACTGAAGCTTCATACACCCCTAGTAGACACATCTTAAGTCCTTTATTTGTGCTAGCCCACATTTCAAAATGGTTATAACCATGCTTAAAAGACCTTTGGGGATGTAGAACAATATGTAAGAATTGATTCATCCGTTGTTAAACCTTTAAAGATAATTTAAAATATACTCTTAATAAGACTGTAGAATCTCAGCTGTGGCTGAAGTGTACTTAGAAGTACAACTGAGAAGGGAAGGTACAGGGTAACTTTAAGGTAACTGTTTTCCTTTATTACTAGGGCAGTCAAGCACTAAGCTGTTCCCTCAAAATTGTACAGACTGGCTATTTCTCCAGTTGGTCATTATGGCGACTAGTGAACCATGCATGTAACTTGCACAAACATACAGCGAGACTGGTTGGCATATGGAGCCCTACAATGGCTGGACATTATACAAGATTTCCTCTCACTCCAGTGAGATCCTACACTGGAATAGTACCAAACATTTTCCCAAGATAGTCACTTGAATTTAAAAACAAATCTTCTTAGCCATGTTTTTCCTTCTTTTTAGGATCATTTCATTTAAACAATAAATATTTCAATAAAGTTTGTTCATGTGCATAGTAAGAAGGAGGTGTTATGTATAGCATGACTCAGTTGAACTTGATTTAAGTTGAGAAAACTTAGTCCACTGTTGCAGGTGCTGAAACCAAACATAATCAGATTTATAATCTCAAATAGCATTTCAAAATAAAATTAAAATAATATTCAGATGGCTATAAATCTGCCCCTGAATAGCAATTCAATGCAACTTTCTCTTATGGGGCACAAATATACATTTATATAGTCAGAATTTCCTTAATGTTATTATCATTTGCTAAACACTGATGCTATCTGTGCTTTAATATGAATCACTGACGTAGTGCCAAAGAGAGAAATATAATGATGGATTAAAAATCTTCATGTCTTGACAGTTATTAAGCAAGCATTCCTACTTTGCAACAAGGAAGACTCAAAAATATTTAGAGACTTACATAATTAAGGGTGTGTGCAATTTATTCAGGAGAAAAATAAATAGATAGCCCTCAGCTGTTTCAGTTTCTTTGATTGTGTATAATTCTGTTAAACAAAAAACAGACATTGGGCTCCTTTGATAAAATATGATACTCATATGTAATCTGAAGCCATATAACTTCAAGCTGCCTGGAGTCTGATCTTCAGCTAAGAATGCTTAGGTCAAGTGAATAGCTGCATAGCAGATCTCTAAGGAATAAATACTTGTCCCTTGATGTGATTAGAGATTCTGTAGGTGGCACTTTTTGAGTTAGTATTTAACCCATTTTTACCATAACAGTAGCAGAATTAGTTCTGCTTGAGGTGCTATATTCTGAAATTTAGGTTGTAGACAGGCATTACATTTCTAGCCACAGAAATACTGCTCTCCCACTAGAAATTGTCAGTGTACAGGCATTCATTCAGTTCTTGCAGAAGAAACATGCCCCGCCCATGAAAAAGATCTTCTGCTTTGACACCTAGAAAATCTTTCCTGTGAGAGAGTTTCTCTCACCAGAATTACACTATATGATCAACCTCTTCATGAGTTCCTCCTGGAGTTAAGAACAATAAGAAGTCCTTTTTTTAGGTATGTAGGCAGTAGAAGGAAAAGAAATGGAAGTGTGGGACGCCTGCTTAACACTGTGGGACAGCTGGTAACCAACATTCAGGAAAAAAATGGAACTCCTGAATGCCCACTTTGCTTCGGTATTTCACTGGACCAAGGGGAAAGTCAAGCAAGATAAAGTTCAGAGAGGATATGCCAGGACTGAAAACCTCCCCACTGTGGATGCTGAGTGGGTGCAATACCAATTAGAAAAGCTAGACATTTATAAGTCAGCAAGACCAGATGGACTCCATCTGAGAGTGTGGAAGGAGGTGGCTGAGGTCATTGTGGAACCCCTGGCAAAACTCTTTCAGAATTCATGGCTGTCCCAGGGGGACAGTCACTGGGGAACAGGAGACCCTTCTGCGCTAGGACTCAGGATGGGGGTGACCCATCCCTACAAGAAAAAACCTGAAACCAGGGCAAACTTATCAGTTTCAGTCTGAGGGGAGCTGGACAAGCCGTGCCAGCATGAAGCACCTATGGCTTGTCCAGCTGGAGTCAGCATGGGTGGATGACATCATCCCAGGATACCACCTGGCTGGAATAAAAGTAGGCACTGGGAAGAATGATGGGGAGGCAACACAGGGAGTGGACAGTGCCCCAGGGGCACAGGACCAGAAAAGGGGGAAGCCTCTTTCAGAGGCAAACCCCAGATCAAAGAAAAAGGGAAAAAACCCAACAACAACATATCTGTTGCAGGGGCCGGGAGGAGTGAGGAAACGTGCATTGGGAAACCACCCACGCAGTTTGTCAGCTGTGCCCATATACAGCTGGGGCCAGGTGACGTCATGAAGAGATGCCACCTGGCGAAGATAAAAAGCAGCCACAAAAGCGCGGGAGCAGGGAAGCCAAGGACTGGAGGAGCAGTGGGAGACTGAGAGGTGGAGGGCGTCTGGCCACTGTGATCTGCAGCAGTGGCAGCCGGAGCCATGAATGATCCGTGAGCCGGGGAAGACCAGCAGGGATCGGAGGAGCCAGCAGGGAGACCGGCAGAGACAGCAGGAGCTGTGAGGGATCCACTTGCTGGAGGAGACCAAAGGAGAAAAAGCGGCACCACCAAAGAAATCAGCAGTGGCTACAGTGAGAGCCGGCGTGGGAGCTCCCTTCAGAGACAATGGGTACCACAGCTCCAGGGTGGAGGCGGGTCCTGGAGGAAAGGAGAGAGAGACCCCAGCTGGGGTGAAAGCACAGACCCTGACCCAGAGGGCACGCTAGCCTGGAGGCCTTAGGGGCATTAGGGGTTAGGAGAGTATAGGACTCTCCCCGTGGGCACTCCTCTTCCTTTTGTTCTCCCTGTTGTCATGCTCCCTTGGTAGTTGCATGGTTAGTTTCATTAATTTGTTTCACATTGGGTCACTACAGGGAAAGGGGCTATGGTGAAGGTATTGTTTGTGTTCCCCTTTTAGGGTTTGTTTATTTTAGTTCCCTGGCAAGAGTAGAGTGACGGTGCTCCTAGCACCAGGCTAAGGTAGCTGGGACGTCACCCAAGGGTGAGAAGGGACCACATGAGAACGTAGTGAGGGCCAACAGCATCAGACAAAGAAGGCCCAGGGCACCGAAGAAGACAAGGCAAAAGGCCGAGAGTCACCAAACCCTCCGGGTCAGGGCAGGGTCCAGGGGGCTCATCTGCAAGAGGAGATGCAGGGATCAGGGAGGATATCAGCAGGGGATTGCCATGAAAGATTTGGAGGCCCATCTCAAAGGTTGGCATGTGGCCAGGGTGTAGGGGAGGTTGGAACCCCGTGAATGTCTGCCATGATGCGTGACAGCTCTGGAGGCATCCTCAAAGGGGACCCCCTCCACTGAAGGATCATTCAAAGTCATGGCAGGTGAGTTTGGGGGTCACCCTGAAGGTAGCCAAGGAACCCTTTGGGGTCTGCACGAAGGTCCCTGGTGAGCAAGGTCAGCAGCTCGGGCAAAGACAGCATGACAGCGAACCACTGAGAGGAGGCAGGCACAGACAGCAAGAGTGCTTCCCATGCCAGGCACGAAGGTCACCAGCGTGCGATGTGGGATGAGGCACTACACCCACAGGAAGAGTCCTCGGCAGGGGAGAGGACCTGGAATGGAACAATGTCAGGGGACTGCTGGGGCTACTGGCATCTTGTCCATGAGTGGGGATGGGCTATGACCCTCTCCCTTTATCCTACTGTTAAAATTCTATTCTTTTTTTCCTTTTCTCTTTTTTTTTTTTTCTGCCAGGGACGGCACAGAGAGGCCCCAAGGTGAGGCCAGAGCATGGGCAGTGCTCCAAGGATAGGAGTGGCTGAGGACCCATGGCAAACAGCCAGGCATAATTAAAGACATGCCAAAAGATCAAATGCCCGCAGGGTACAGTGACTGAGAGAAACCAACTGTAACCCAGTCAATGAGAGGAGCAGGGACTAATGACACCAGAGGGCAAGCCACACTGACACCAAATGGCCATCCTGGAGGCTAGTGCATGGAAGTGTCATAGGGGAAGCAGAGCCCCATGGATACCCGCCAAGGGTTGGAAGGCTGCTTCAGGCTTAATACCAGGAAAAACTCCTTCACAGTCAGGATGTCCAGACTGTCAAATAAACTCACTCCAGAGGTGGTGCAGTCACCTACCCTGATGGTTTTCAAGAGGAGACCAGTCACCTCACTGGGGTTATCTAACCCCAGTTGTCTTCCTGCCTAGGGTGGAGAGGCTGGACCCAATCATCTATACGGTCCCTTCCAGCCCCTCACAACCACTTCGAGGTTGAGGGTGGAGATCCTGCCTTATCCCCCCCCTCAGCAGGCAGAGGTGCAACAACAGAGGAATCCATCCCCACAACCTCCTCTGAGATGCCTTTCTGAAACAGTCACCTCTCTGGGGTCACCTAATCTCAGTTGTCTTCTTGCCTAGAGCAAGGGAGCTAGACCCAATGATCTACAAAGTCCCTTCCAGACCCTAACAATCTATGAATCTATGATCAGGAGTCATCAAGCAGCAGCTTCTCCTGTGTCTTCCCCAGACTGTGGGACCTCAGTCCAAGGAAGGTGCAGAAGCACCCCACAACTCAACTCCTCCTGTGATCAGGAGGAGTTTAGCTGCCTCTGATCTTCAATTCATCCCCAGACCAGTACAGGAAGCCTCTCCTGGCCATTCCACTCCTCCCACGGACCAGGTGGAACAAAGCAGCAGCTGTTCCGTGTCTTCCCCATATCAGGTGCATAACCCCAGTCTGAGGAAAACATGGAGAGCAAGGGGAATGGAGGCATCTGCAGGCTTGAATGTCTGTATGCTTCATCTCTCAGGAAGATTTTTATTGTTGTAAAATGAATGCCTGTAAAAATGAATGCCTGTCCACAGCCTTAAAATCACATTGCAGTCCATTTGTGATTTACAAACCCCCAAGATATAAATTTTAGGGTGTACATTAAGTTTCTGCAGAGTGCAGGATAGGGCTGAGGGCCCCATTGGCCTTTTGCCTGTTGGCTCTGTGCCATGAAGGAGTGGCCTTGTTATCCTCTTAGGATCAAACAGCAATGTGTGCCTGGATTCTCTCCTGCCACATCTTGATGTAACATATATGTGTTGGGAGGTGTTCTTCTTCCTGTAAGTTCACTTCAAGGATGTTAGACCTGCTCCTCTTTGGGTCTCCAACTTCCACTTACACCCCAGCCAAATGCCACCCACCTGTTCAGAGATCTTAGGAAGCTTGCAACTTGTTTGATAGAGGTTTTAACTTCTCCTCTACTCTTTTGCTCTTTTACACTTAGAACCTCTTCAGCATGTCCGACAAAGCAGACAGAGTGAACCCCAAGGAGAGCCATGCGGATGATCAGAGGGCAAAAAAATAGGCCTTATGATGAGAGCCATCGGACACTTCAGCCTAGAAAAGTGCAGGCTCGGGGTGACCTGGTGGTGGCTTATAAGTACATAAGGAGTGTGCATCAGGATCTGGGGGAACATCTGTTCACCAGAGTGCCCCAAGGGATAACAAGGACCAAAAGTCATAAACTCCTCCATGACCATTTTAGGCTGGACATAAGAAAAAACTTCTTTACTGTCCAGGCCCCCAAGGCCTGGAATTGACTCCCTCCAGAAGTGGTGCAGGCACCTACTCTGGACTAATTCAAGGAACATTTGGATGCTTATCTTGCTGGGTTCCTAGCTGACATCCTGCCCCTGGGGCAGGGGGCTGAACATGATGATCTCTCGAGGTCTCTTCCAACCCTAATGCCTATGTCTAAGAAAATATTTGGATACAGTTAAATAAAGGAAACAGTGACCACCAATGGACACAATAATCTAGGTAAGTACTGGAACTCCCAACAGCTTGAGGAGTATTAGGCACTTCATTTATCAGTTGTATGAGGACCCTTCCCCAGATGCTGAGGGCGATCATTGTCTGAACACAGCCTTGCAGGTAATTAAACTTCAATAAAAAGGGGAAAAAATGGAATGTCTTCACTTTCCCAGAGATCCAATCTTATTTTCAAGATGCAGGGATCCCCCCCCCTTTTCAATAATACCCCCAAATCAGTTCATCACACAACTTTTTTGCATAATGTGAACTTAAAGGTAAAAAGAAAAGAAAAGAAACTACCTTTATCCTCCAAGGGGCTCACAGCTGCTCCAGAATTCCCAGATACTGTCAGTGTTCCCTGTGTAATCAGTTGCAGGGAACAGCAGCAGGCACGTCCAGTTGTAATCAGAGCTTCTCCAAACCTTGGGACTAAAATTTGGTCCTCTCCCATCCCCAGGGTTCTCGCAGCAAGAAGCTTCAGGTTATGATAGGGAAACCTGATCTGCTTTTCCGGTCTGCCTCCTTCCCCAGCACCACCACCCCACTGGAAATATGATGTCTGCTGTGGGGAACACCAAACTTGGAGGACCAGTGGCTGGCAAAGCAGCATTCTGGTGGCTGTGGCATTCCCGTCACTGGCATCATTTCCAGTGGCTCCAGTAGATTCTTCCAGTTTTATTCCATCATCTCTGAAGAGGTGAAGAAAGCCTCTTCACAGTAAGAACTAAGGAATTTATCTCATCTATGCACAGAAAAAGAATTGGACAAGGAAACAGTCATCAGATAAGTGTAGAACTTTTAGACAGTTTTCAGAAGTGTTTCCTTCCTGAAACTAGTCACTGTCTAAGAATGACACACAAAATGTTAGCATCCACATGTTAAGGTTTGTTAACTGATGCTAAATGCCCTCAAGTATCTCAAAGTTACACCACTTCTGGTGGGAGTTAACTCTGGGGTGTGCTACCTAGCTCATGGTAGGGTAACTTCAGTCTCCAAAAAGATAAAAATGAACAAATTTGCAGTCCTCCAGCATCCCAGGATGCACTATTTCCAATTCCCACCCTCCCCCCTACCCAGAACTGGAATAGATTTCAGGTGTCCTGGCTTCTAGACACACCGCTACTTGTTAGGTCTCTAATGGCAAGTCAGAAATATGCAGGCAAGAAACAGTATTAACTCTTAATGCATGGCTGTTCACAGCATGTTCTAACTTTAACACTATTTAACATTCCACAGATTTAGTATGGTCTAAGTGTAACATGTAACTTCACCTTTTTAGAGTTCATTTACAAAAGATGAGAAATTATTGAAAATATCCCCAATACTTTTCTGTACTTTACTTTCCCCAACAGTTCCTAATTTTGAAAAAAAATACTAGGTCTAGCAATTTTGTGCACCCAATGGAAGCTTAATAGAGATCTTAAACAGGTAGCTAATGGTAAGCACTATTTTCCTTAATAGATATAATTTAAGGAACAATTTAGTAGGCCAGCCATTAAAAAAAGTCATAATTGATATCATCCCTATCTTGGTTTTACTGATAGCATTCATTAGTATAGTATATTAATGTCACTTAAGTACCTATGTTTTCTTTATTATTTCCTTCTCACTAAACCTGTTAGCCCCACTACATACTTTTACAGAGTTTACTAGGTCAGGGATCTTTATATTGTGTCTAATTCACCTTTTTCAGGAATAATTCTCCTACCCTTCACTGCTTACAGTGCAAACAGAGAAACAATGCACCCAGTATCTCCTGGTACCTATTTCTCACCACGAAATATTCAAATACTGTTTTGATAAGCATCTCACCTTTGGCATAAACATCAAACTGATAAAGTCCATAGCATCCCTGTTTCAAAAGCATAACTTCGTGAGCGTATGGGTGTTCTTTGTACATTTAGACAAGGTTTGACAACAGAACATAGTGATTTATAGATTGTCCAATTTGAAACTTTGAGAGGAACTTCATTTTCAGGAGGTTCTGAGTAGCCACTTTAAATTCCAGGGCACTTTTGAAGATCCCAGGCTGGATACTGACACCCATAACAAGTATGATGATCAGTCACCTCGGAAAAATTTCGCCATACTACATTATATTTTATTCCAGGTGTGATTTATCCATTAGCAAATCTATTATTCTTTTCTCAGCAATCAAAATGAGAAGGGATTTTAATTGTCTGTTTGGTTTGAATGAAAAGATTTTGAAGTAATACAAGATTAGGCCATTATATTTCAGGTTACATCCATGCTACCAGCCTCATATGTGCAAAAATTATATACAAAAGATGGGGAAAAATAACTTTCATTGGAAAAGATTTTCTTCCTACTGAACACAATATTGTCTTTTTATATTTGGCAACATAAATGAACATAAAGTGGTCTTCCTGTCCAGTCTCCAATACCTTGTCTGGGTGATCTTAATTTATAACAGTACTCAGAAATCAGTACCTGCATGGGGAGGCAAAGGGAGAATGCTAATGTTCTTGAAACAGAGGTTACTAGCTTTATATATATCACAAAAATAAATATTTATATATTTATATGTGTGTGTGTTTATGTTTTGTTTATATATAATAATAAAGCTAGTATTTATCTGCCAAACAATCATATATATATATATGACTGGCAGATAATATGCAGATAGTGTCATAATAAGAATCTTCCCTGCCAGCCTCTCTCACAAATTTACTCCTATATGCCTTGTGATACCAAGGAAAAAAGGAATCTTGCTCTTCCATTTCAATTGCATAGAACATTTTGCCATTATCACTGCCCCTGTCACTGGTGATCAAATAAATAATTTTCCCAATTGTTATAATTTTCTATCAAAGAATCTGGCTCAGAAAAGTCCAGCAACAAAATTATGTTTATTAGTAATCCTTAGGAGGTCATCATTTGCCAACTATTACCATCAGTTCATATTTTTCTATCATCCATGTCTCAAATTATCTATATTAGGTATTTATAGCATACTCATCACTTTAATATCTAAGCATGACATTTGGCATATCTGGTTCAGCAGAGGCTCCTTCCTATCCTACTTTGAGTAAGGTAGTATGACAAGGAGACCAATGACCAAGTCCTGTAATATACTGGCTACATGAGCAAATTAATAATAAAGTACACCTATTGTAATATGTTAGACAGATAATGCACATATGTCTAAACAGCTCCTACACAGTGACCTGGAGTTCAGGAAGGAACGTTAAGCTGTGTCTTTGGCCTGGAAAGGCATGTAAGATGAAGGATGTTGTTGATCACTAGAGAATGTTATTTAGAGGCTTGCTTTAGGGAACTGGTTTGTAGGTAAAGTAGATATTGCATTAGAACAATGATCCAGGGGAAGAGCAAGTGTTAATTGATTTCTAAAAGCCTGTTTTTGACAATGTTTCCTTCAAGGCCCATTGTGTCTGAAGCCAGCAGAAACACAGCCTGGAAAACTGAAGATGTTCCATAACATGAGATAAGGTGGCATTGGGTCACAGTGCCAAACTGCACAGCCCTTGGGATTTCTGGTTTTGGTGAACAGACCATATTAAGAGACCAGTGAAAGCCCAAATTAAGATGTATGCATGTTATGGGTTTGTTGGAATAAAGAAATATGCTGACAGGACAGAATGTGGACAGTATGATGATCACTGGGAAACCAATCAATGATGCCTGGACATGAAGAGTCATCAAAGGGAAGAAAGGATGCAAAAGGAGAGATTTCAGAGTAGCAAAGGTTCCCCCCGAAGGGGAAGCTGAGGCCACTATGAACAAAAGGCATACCACTAGTCCATCTCACCCACTCCACTGGAGAGAGTGGGTGCTCAGCCTTCAACCTCCAGGCTGCTGACATCTGACATTCAAGAGAGAAAGAACCTCAGGGTGATGCTTGCACACTGGCTAGGCAAAGCTTCCCTCTGTGACAGCTCTAGGACTGGTAGATATAGAACTGTTTACATTATTCTTATCTGCCATTACCGTGTATCAATAAAATTTGCCTATTATTAAATGGAGAGGTTGTGGTCAGTCTGAGGGTTTGGGTCTATCTGGGTCATAAATCCAGTGCCAACAGTTGTCAGCAGCAGCATTGCAACAGAAGCTGAATGGTGCTGTAAATCTTGTGATAAAAGGTGTGCATCCCCATGAGCATGCATGTGTAATTTGTGCAGAACCACAAACTGCATGCACCACACATGTGTGTATTCACTGGACTGCTAATTAGCAGCACGGCAGGTTTCTTGACACTTGGAAATCAAAAAAACACACAGCAAAAAAAAACAAGGTGACTCATGGGACTGCAGTATGTACTGCCTAAAACAAGAGCCTGGCAGGCCAGAGCCACACACTAGCTGCCAGCAAAGACCAGTATGGAAGGATTGCCACTGCTACAACCCCAGGAGGCCTCCAGGACCTCAAGTAAGGCTGTTGGGGCCAGCACAGGTTCTGGGCCCACCTGGGGAAATTTGCCACACATGCAAAGCACGTGTACAGGGACATGCCCAGGGACAACTAGCAGTGACACAAATATGTGCCACTGTTATTTGTCCCTAAGAAATGGACATTCCTGCTCATGGGGATGCACCCAAGGTGCTTATCATGAATCAGACTGCATAATTATCTGTGTACCCAGCAGATGATTCAGTCCCTTCTACTGTAGCATGGTCATCCTTCAGAGACTTACCACAATGACACCTGTTCTTGATTTGAAATTGTAGGGAAAACAAATATAGAAAGTAGGGGATAAGTTGGATATTCTCATTGCAGCCTGTGTTGTTAAGGAGGTCAGCTAGTTCCCATAAGTGCTAAAGACTTCATGCCTAGGTGTACCATATGGCTGGAGAATAAGTGAAAGTTGATATGTGCATAAATAACCAAGGCCAGATCAAGACCACCAGGTTAGAAAGAATCTTTTGGAAACACTAGAAATCATTCATTATAGATGCTGCTTTGCTGCTATGTCACTACGTGAGAGTATAGCACAAGTGAGGAATCCAAGCCTATGGGCAGACAAAACAGTTAAATAAGTATGCCAATCAAGCTTATACATTGTAACTATTTGGTGTTACTCTATCTCCTAGTGTGGGGAAGCATCACCACAGTAATTTAGCATAATTTTCATTCAGGCATAAACTGATCTACTTGCTACAAGATGGAGCAGATATATAAACCATTACAGTGGCTCATCTGAGGTGCACTCATGAGTGGTATATCTTCCCCTGCTCTCCCCTTTTTATTTTGCTATATTTCTTTTGTCTGTTGATACCATGGGTAATCCCTAAACTAATTTTGCCTTCAACAAAAAAAAGACTATAAGTGTAGTGTCTGTGAAGTCCTCAGAATGCATCCTTCACTGAAAACTATATGTGTTTCAAGCTTAATATTTTAAAATAAAGCTGTTTTCATCTGAGTTTCACCAAAAGAAAATGTGTTTTTTTTATATATACAGGTGGCCATTAAGGAACACAGGAACAGATTACCTGGTTCATTAAGTCCTGTCCCCTAGAATCATAGGCAACCATTTAATAGATGTTAAGTCCAAAGGGGTCTGGTCTATATGAATATGAACTCCAGCTCTTCCTATAGAACACAAGTCACAAAACACATCTAACTTATTTTGATCACACCATCCAACCAATCTTGACACACAAAAGGAAGTTCATCTTTGGCCTGAGGACCTGAACTCATGTAGTATTTTATCCTAGGAGTTAATTTTCTTCAGAAAATTATATGCAGCTCATTAACACAGAATTCAAGTGAAAATAATTCCTTAACAGTTGTAAATAAAGAGAAAACAGCCTTTGCTGATGAGCAAAACTTCCAACTGATTAGATAAATTAAATGTTTTGGCCCATGCATGATTGGATAACAAAGTCATTTAAGACAATTCTGTGATCATTAAAAATGTTTTGCTTTGTTTTTACAATGGTTACAATATCATTGCCCTAAGTAGTTTATTTTGAGTAAGCAAAAGGGGGGATGCTTGTTATTTTTATGTTTATATCTTTGGCCAAGTCCTTAATTGCTGGTGAAGGTTGAGAAATCATTATCTGATGCATGAGAGACACTTTGAGGAAAAGTTCCTTACCAGGGAGAAGAGAAGAATGGAAAAAATGTAAACAGATGCTTCTGTCATTCATCAAAGTCACTAGAAGAGACAGAAGACAAAATAAATATAAGATTTGCCTTCTTATGGGTAGTTTTTTTTTACTCTAATGCAATCAGTATTTTCACTGCCTGTGTACTGCTTTTTAAGTTATCAGCCACTGGAAGTTTGACTTGAGTGTGTAAACAAGAGGATCTAAAGTACCAATTACTTCTATTGTTTCAAGTCATATACACATCCATCAATACAGTGGACATCAAGAGTAAGAGTTCAAGTTCTCTTTTACCCTGGAAAAACAAACTTGGAGTTCCACATTTTTTCCACATTATTTTTGTTAAACCTTGAGCAACTCCTGGAAGTTCATGCCAGTCTATGAGGTCTCTATGACCTGGGTACCAACCACATCACCAGAAATTAGAGATAGCTATTTCTGTAAACCAGATTTCCATCAGCATTGTTTAAAGTCCACATTTTGTTGTTGTTGTTGTTGCTTTGCTCTTTCTTAAGGCAGGTATACACTGTGATGATAGAAAACTCAGTCGTACCACCAAGGCAATAATCCTTGCTTACCAGCTCCCATTCTATGCATGATAATCCCAGAAATACATTTGTGAAAACTACCACTGGCATGGTGCTCAAGATTTGGTTTCCAGCATACTCAAGAGCAGGAGGTTTGGACATCCTCCCAGTTGTTTACAGCACCTCATTTCTGGGCTAGACATGCACAAACTGCAAGAAATTGGTATCTTTGTTGCTGAAATGCAGATGTAAACTTAGTTCCACATAGGGTAGTGCCATATTCCCTAAATATCCTAATCAAAGCTGGATTCAACAAAGCCCTTAAAATCATTCTCAACTTTAACCTCTTAAGTAGCCCCATTATACATGTCCAGATGAGCGTGATCGTTCCTCTTGTGGCATATCAGACCAGTTAGAGACGCCGCAAGGGGCACACTGAGAATGAAAAAATGTTCCCCACATGGCATATTTTCAACACAGGGTCAGAATTTGATACCTGGATTTCTAGGTATCAAATAAAATCACCACTGAAAAAAGTGGTGCAGGGAAAGTCCCCCACTGTGCCCTGAGGTAAGCCAGGGCTCAGACCTCCAGGGATGCTCTGGCATCTGGCCAGAGCATCTCTATGGTGCCCCCTACTGTGGAGTTGTTCCCAGTAAGTAGAGACTGGGGGTTGGAGGAAATGGTGGGGAGGGGGTTCCTGTGTGGGGGCTGTGTGGGGGTGGAGGGGCTGGATGGGGTGTGTGGGACCCTGCAGGGTCCCAGACCCCCCTCCCCCTTGCAGGGCCCATAACTGACCTCCTCAGCAGCAGCAGCCGTGGAGCTCTCAGGACCCATTGAGGCCAAAGCCTGCACCAGCGAGGCGCATCCCCAGTGCCTCAGTGCAGTGCTGCCTCTGCCACTCAGGGCCATGCTACTTCAGGCAGCACTGGGGCCACTTGGCCTGGATATCCAGGTATCATATTTTGAGCCCCCATTGAAAATATATAGTGCAATGAATTTTTTTTTGTTCTCAGCATGCTTCTTGCCACGTCTCAAACTGCTTTGAGATGCGGCAAGAGGCACATGTGGGCTCATGTGGATGCTCCCATCAAGTCAAGTTCAAAGCCCTGGCATAGTTCCGATCCTGCCAACAATCATCTGATTGTTGGCTAGAGGGACTACACTGGGGCCACTTGGAGATCCTGGTATGGTCCACCCTCTTTTGGATTCAATTTAAGGTATGATAGAAACCCAGCACAAAAATATTACACTACACATTTTCCATGTAATAATTTAGTGGCTTATTTCCTATTTTGTTGTGAAATTAACTGCCTAAATGTGTGGCCAGGTTACACTTTAAGACACAATTAACTGGTTAATTGTGTTTTAAATGTAAAATCTTCCAAGAGCCATAAATGAATATTTAATACAAACCAAAGCAGAAAAGGTGGGAGGGAAATTATCAAAGCCAACGAAAAAAGTGCATCTAACAATAAAGTAATCATCCTACAATAGGCAGTTTTGTGCCATAAAAAGGAAGGGCACACAACTGAATGTTCCTGAGACAGGGAATTAAATACACCTTATCATCTATCCTTGTTCTCTTCAGTGACACTGTTCTCAGAAAGGAAACTAGTTTCTTCATTTTGGTAGTGTTATTGGCCCCTATTTGGCAAGGTACTAAAATATAAGCCTAACTTCAAGCATATGAGTAATCATATGCTTAACATTCAGTATGTAGCTATATATCTAATTAAATTACAGCAATGGAAGATGAAGACTATAATGAGTGCCAACAAGGCTGGTCTTACAATGCACTGGACTCAATGAATTTGGAAGGCTGAGATGAAGACATCTGTGTTCTTCCCCATCTGATCTAGAAGAGTAGAGCAAAGTGAGTTTCATGTTGGGTTTGACTCTTCCCATCGAAGTGGATGTCCTGATAAAACTGAGCATGGCCTGTCTATTACAGAGCTTGCCTTGGACCTGGGATATGGGGGAAAAAACAGCATCACAAGCACCCACTTGTTTTGACTGTGCATAAGAACTGCCTTAATTTCAATGGATACTATGCTTCTGAGTCACACTACAAGGATAGGCTCGTACAAAACAGTTTGGGCATGGCGAACATTAATAAACAGCATTGCAAAAATACTGTCAGTTAGCTCAAATACAACAAATACAGTGAGTCAGGGTTTTGAATCATAAGTGCTTAATTTCAAACTCTGGCACTCCAAATTAAGAATATCAAATATCTAAGTCCCCAAATATTGCAACTGTAACAGAAATACAATTTAGTATTGTATTTGATAAATATCCTTAATGTTATTCTGAGATCTTACACATTACTAAGTCTGCTGTTTATCAGTTCCCAAAACATGTCATAAGTGACAAATGCCATTAATCAGAACTAACCAAAGAAATCTTGCTGGTTTGTTAAATTTTAATGTCCATTACTGAAAATCATGAAACTGGTGCCAGCACACCAACTGTCTCCCAAGCCACGGAAATACAAAAACTCTATAATAATCAATAAGATGAACAATGCAGAGGGGTACTGCTGGGAATCTCAGGAAAAAGGCTATTTATGGGATCAACTCTTTTGAAATCACTCAGCTCTTGAAATAATATTTTTCTTGGACTAGCCTGAAAGTTTAACTGGAACTAATGTGAATTTATATGTTTACTGCCGATTTCATTTTCCTGTGAAAATGAAGACAAAAACATCAAACATTAAAAAATGTGCAAATTCAGTCTTTCTACATACAGACAGACTACATCAAAAAGTAGGCCTTGAAGGCTTGCTATCTGGACAGTGATACATGCTCTACAATCTTCAACACCCATTATATTTAATAGGTCTCTACAGAAAGTCAGGGTGCCATCTAGCCTTAAAAAAGTGACATATCTGTTCTCAAGAAGGCATCCTCTGAGCTGCAAAATCTTGCTCAGGTGTCTACCCAGCTTCTCACCTTCCCTTTTTCTTGAGAAAAAATAACTAGCTATATTAGGTTCCATGGGTTCCTTACTAGGCATAGCATTATAAATTCATAGGCAGTTTCTTTGACTATATAAAAGTGAAGTGTCCGTGTTGATCCCTGTAATGCTGCAAACAGTCTTCAATACTATTAGTCAAAACAGGCTGTTGATGTTCTTGTAGACTTTGTTTGTGGTAGACCAGATCAGTGTTAGGTAGATCTATTCTTTCCTCTTAGAGAAATCCTGAACATCACTGCTGGATAAAAGTTTAGGTACAAGAGTTCCACAGAGATTTAATTAATTACCCATCCTATTCAATGTACATTATGAGGACACTGGAGGGACTTGCCAGAGATTCCATGAGCATATGAACAGATGCATAACTAGCTATTTGGCATCCTGGGCAGAGCCAGAGATGGCAGAAGAAGGCTCTGCTAAGCACAAGGGAATGGGAGAAGGTGGCAGTCAGAGTCTTAGGTGCCATAGCCTGGGCTTACCCAGATGTGTACCCAGCAGGGGGCTGGAGGCTCTGGCCATTTGGAGCAGGGAAGGACCCCCTTTGTCAGCCTTATTCCCAACACCTGTTGAGTTAATCCTCTCACAAGTGCTGCAGAACTGTATGTAGTATGAGACTACAAAAACCTTAAATCAGTGAGAGCTGTAGTAGGTTTAACCCAGTAGCTATTGGCACCTCTCCCTGAAGCAGTCACATTTCCTACAGGGGAGGGACAGAAGGAAAGACATTGATGAGAGGACTCCTGCCTGCTCCAGCTTTAAATGGCTGCATCCTCCAGCCTCCTGCCACCATTCCAGTGCCTCCCTCCACACTTCATCAGCTTCTGGGGGTCATGCCCACTTCACTCACCCCTGGTTATACTACTCCATATGAAGACATCCAGCTGCATGCCTCTTTCATTGAACACTACTGAGTCAGTGATTTTGATCTTCAAATACCTGCCTGACATAGAGAACTGAATAACAGTAAACTAACTGAAGATCAATCCAAGCAAAATGGAGGAGGGACTACTAGCTGGGAAACCATCAGTATTTAGATATATGCTGGTATATATGAGGTTTTATCTGAAGGCTACTTACTTTGTGGGTGGTATCTTCCCCCTCAGGTGCAGATTGTGTTTATCTCTTGTTCATCTTGGGACTCAAGTGCTACTTCTATTGGCTGCAAAAAGTGGTTGCTAAGGCTTTTCTTTGATGTTGTTACAGCTATTCATACCTTTTTGATGCTCATTGTAATGAGCTATACAGTGAGTTATCCTTGAATGCCATCTCTCAGTACCTTTATCCAACTATCAATGTTAAGTTTTGAGAGGTAACCTCTTTTTGAACCACTGCAGGCCCATGTGTAGAGCTCCTTTGCCTTATTGTTAAAAACATTATTTATTAAACCCAAAACATGTTTATTCATTAATGAAAATTAAAAATTGTATCCATTTTATATTGCTTTGTGATTTTAACTGTGCTTTACATTATTTTATTTTATTTTTTTTGCACTCTAGCAAAGTCCTGGCTGAAGCTGTAGTGAAAAGATATTATCAAATTTATATTGGAGTAAATCCACAAATAAGAACTTCGGGATTTCACCCAAACTATGTACAAGCAAAATTGGAGGTTAAGTTGAAAGTGGCTGAAAAACTGACCTATAATATCATCCACTGAAGGATGTTAGAACATTTATGTTTCTGAATAAACACTGGCCAATTCACGTACTGATTAGGCACTTCCCAAAACAACTAAAGACATTTTCCCCATAGGTCTTTTTATCAGCCCCGGCTCCAGAAACTGTCTTTGGCCAGTTCCAGAAATCTTTATTCTGGTTTGCAACATAACATTTATTATTGTATAGAAAAAGGCATTCACCTCATTATGTTATGCTTATGGACAAACTGAAAGGTCTAAAAAGAGTCTAATAAAATACATAAAAGCAGTTTCACTCAGAACAAGAACACAAAACACATCAAATGCAAATGTGCTCAAGTCATCATTTTCAACTAATTCCACTCATTTCACCTAAATCACTTAGCATTCATTTCAATTCAAGGCACTCATCTGAATGGATAAAGTGTGAAAAATGGAGGCTTTAACAAGAAAACATATTTTCTCTGTTTTAGCTGGGAGAGACATCATTTCACAACTAAAAACAATTATAGTGAATGTTTTTCTGTATAACCATATATAGCTTTATATTTCTAAAAAGGTGAGATTTGTTTTTATGCGATGCATGAGACCACCCTCTTCACTCATATAGATATTCAGGGCATAAATGACATATCATTAAGGAACAGACTTTGTACTGCCTCTCCACATCAGGATGAATTTCCCCCAACATTACCGATATCTCAGTGTGAGGAAGTTAAAAAGCACAAGACTCTTGTAAAATCAGTTTAATGTCCACCAACACAACTGTCTTATCTAGCAATGCTGGCAGTACCATACGTATGACACCTAGAAACTAGATTTTAATTAATCCATAAAGAAAATAACTTTAAAATCAGGGGTGTCATATTCACCCAGCCATCTGGGCTGGATCCAGACTGCAAAAATCCTCACAGGCTGGATCTAGACCATGGAGATCCTCACAGGATGGATCTGGATGCAGCAGTGGTAGTGGTGATGACTACAGGGGTTTATGCCGTTGTCACTTGCTCCCTGTTATTGACACATGTCCCCAGTGAGGTTCTGCAGCCCAGATTTTGGCAGCAGGCCCCACCTGCTCCCCCTGCCCCCAAAGTCCCAGCTCTTTTGGGAGTCCTAAGGATAAGGGGTATAGGGGAAATAGTCTGCAAAGGGGGAATGGAGGAGGTGAGGGAAGAGGCAGAGTGGGGGAGGAGAGGCAGGCAGCAGGCATGGGTGTCAAGGGGTGCAGGGCAGACAGAAAGGGCAGGCACAGATGCAGAGGAGCAAGCAGCAAGGGAACACATGGCAGGGGACATATGGGGGCAGGCACAGGGTGACAAGGGGCAGGGGACAAGGGGTTGAGGTTTGGCCCCTCACCCCATGCCACTGCTTTCCCCACCACAGTAGTGGGCAGGAGGCGGATGTGGATTTAAGATCACCTTCCATTAACCTACTGTTACACATGAAAAACTATAACAAATTTAGAATTTTCCATGTATAAAATCTAATTATTGGGGGGATTGTCTTAAATTCAAAGTCATCTTGGATTTGGGTAAATACAGTAAATAAGATATATAAAAACTCCCCAAGCAATCCTCCAACTTGCTTGCTAAATGTCTGCCAAAATGAGACGGTGTTGCAGTGCTTCTGGAAGATGTCTGGGCTTGGGCTTGGGCTTGGGATAAGGGTGAAGGCATTCCAGGCTTAAAGCACTAATGCTGAAAATGAACTTTCACATGTTTTCATCAAGCAAATTTGTCATGCAGATGACACTTGCAGAAGTTTGTTCTCAGCTGACCATAAGGAAGTGTGGTGAAATGTAAAGGAGAAGGCAGTATATACATACACCCAGTTTTGATCTCTATATATAGGCCCATTCAGGGACTTAGATATCAAAACCCAGCACTTTGAATGGTACTTGGAAAACTGTTGGGAGCTAGTGCAGATTTTAGAACACTGCAGCAATGCCTGCTGCTAACCTACTCCCCTCATAAGGGGGTAATACCTTCTGCAACTGTTGCAGCTTCTCCAATCTTCTAGACAGGCATCAAGGACAAGTCTACATAAACCACATTGAAATATTCTAGCCTCAAGGTTATGAACCCTCAAAACAGGTTGCTCACAGCTTTCAATATTGCTGACCGCATTCAACTACATTGTTTCTGCAACTCTTTAACTTCAGAGGGATCTCTGAAGTGGTTTATGGGAGGCAGCATACAGTGCCGTCTTATAGTGAATCATAAAGTGACTATGAGGTCTGTATATCCACTGCAGGCTGAAACCTGATATGTTTTACGACTCAATTCTTTGTCTTCTATGTCATTTCAAAATGTACAAAAACCTTCATACTTAGATTAACACTGAAAAGTATATTTTTGTCAATTGTAGCTAAGCGAAATATTTTGTCTTTTCAATTGGCAAAATATTCTCACAGATTTTTTTTGCCTAGTTGAACTGGATTTTGGTTATATCTTGTGAGAGTCAAAAGCTATAATGTACCATGAAACCCTTTAAGAAAGCATGTCTATTTTTAAATATTTAGAAGAGTTCTTATCAACCATAAAAACATTTCATATGCTCAAGATGTTAGTGTCTTCTTCCTACACGATGCTATGGTATTTCTTTTGCTCTACAAGAAATGACAAGAAAAAACCACAACAGAATGAACAACATTTCTTCTGGGTAAGTATTTCCTAACAGTTTTTGCCACAGGTTTACAATTGAAGGAATTCACTACCTTGTGTGTGTCTACATGAGATGCTTTACTGCACAACAGAGCTAATTACTGTGTAGTAATCATCACCATCTACATGTACTGACCCTTACTGCACAGTAATTTCCTGTACTTAGAAGTTAACTTGCTACCTGCAATTGTAAGTAGCAAATTAACCGCTGAGTAATTACTATGCAGTACGTCATGTGGAGACAGCCAACCAGGAGCAAATTAGCTCCCAATCAGCCAGGCAGCACAGGGTGCTCATGGCAGCTGCCTGTCAGGACAATGATTTCATAGATATTAGGGCTGGAAGGGACCTCGGAAGATCTTTGAGTCTAGCCCCCTGCACCAGGGGCAGGAAGTCAGCTGGGATCATAGGTTCCCAGCAAGATAAATATCCAAATGTCTCTTAAAGGCATTCAAAGTAAGTGTTTGAACCACCTCTGGTGGCAGTCTATTCCAGACCTTGGGGGCAAAAGTTCTTTGTTATGTCCAGCCTGAAACTCCTCAGTTTGTGACCCTTCGACCTTATCATCCCTTGGGGCACTCTGGTGAACAGACATTCCCCCAGATCCTGGTGAACACCCCTTATAAACTTATAGGCAGCCACCAGATCACCCCGAGCCTGCACTTTTCCAGGCTGAAGAGTCCCATAGCTCTCAGCTTCTCATCATAAGGTCTGTTTTCCTGACCTCTGAACATGCACGTGGCTCTTCTCTGGACTCTCTCAAGCTTCTCCACATCTTTTTTGAATTGTGGAGCCCAAAACTGGATGCAGTACTCCAGCTGCTGCCTCACGAAGGCCAAGTACAAGGGGAAAATGATGTCCTGGGATTTTCTTGAGAAGCATCTATGGATGCAAACCAGCGTTTTGGTCGCTTTACTAGCTGCAGTATCACATTGATGGCTCATGTTCATCTTGTGGTCAATCATGACCCTCAAGTCCCTTTTGTCTGCAGTGCTAGCCACTGTAGCACTGCCGAGCCTATAAGCATGCTGCAGGGTTTTCTTTCCAAGGTGGAGAACCTTGCATTTTTGGTGTTAAACATCATCAGGTTCTCGTCCAGCCATTTCTTGAGCCTGTCAAAGTCAGCCTGGATCACCCTCCTGTCCTCAGGTGTGGATGCTTTACCCCAGAGTTTGGTGTCGTCAGTGAACTTGGCCAGTCCGCTTCTGATACCAATGTCCACATCATTAATGAAGATGTTGAATAGTATAGGGCCAAGGGCAGAGTCTTGAGGGACCCCACTGATCACAGCACACCACAGTGATTGACTTCCATCAACTACCACCCTCTGGGCAGCTCCCAGAGCCTGGGCAGGGACAATGTCTCCCTGCCCTGGCAGCAGAGAGCCAGGGAGCTTCTTGGTCCCACTCCCTTATCACGGAGTTGGGGCTGGGAAGAAGGGGGCTAGGAACTATTGTGGAGCAGTGGCTGAGAGCTCCCTGCATGGGAAGAGTTCCCCACCCAGCCTGGAGCTGGATGGGTCATGTTCCTGACCGGGACAGTTCCTGGCCAGCTTCAGACTGCATGAGGTATTCTGCACATGCAGCCTGGAAGTGGCTAGGGACTGTCCTGTTTCAGGCAGTCCCCAGCCAGCTCCGGGCTCCACATCCAGACTTCCCCATACAGCCCAGGGCTGGCAGGGAACTGTTTTGGTCAGGAGCAGGTCCCATCCCTGTGCCCCAATTGGGCAATTGAGGCACGGGGCTTGAAAAGAGCTACAGGGGAGGGGCAGGTCCCAGCCCCCTGCCCCAAGCCATTGGTGGGGCAGTTGGCAGTGAACCCCCAGCTGGGTGGGGAATGCCAGGGTCTCACTGCTAGCTGCCCCACCAGTGGATCAGGGCAGTGGGCTGGGACCTGTCCTTCTCCTGCAACTCCTTCCAAGCCTCCTGACCCTGATCAGGGATACAGGGCCAGGAGCTCCCTGGTACTGGGGCAGGGGGGCATTGTCCCCACCCAGGTTCTGCCACTGGAGCTTGTCCTGGCAGCAGGCAACTCCTGGGAGCAATCTCCCAGCCCCCACCAGGATACACCTGTCTCCTGGCCCCAGCTCCTGGCCAGTCCCTGAGCTAGCACCTAGAAGGAACCTAGAGCTCCCCCTGGTTGCTGCAGGGAGGCAGTGCAGGGCTGGAGGGGCTGAGAGAAGACTGCTGCCAGGACAAGCAAATCTACTCCCACATTCCCACACATGCAGGCACCTCCTCAGGCTGGGTTTACTCTAAAGCAAAAATTACTCTAGAGTAAACCCACCCCTAGCATTTGAATGTGGAGATGTGCCCACTGTTGCAAAAAGTATCTCTATGGCTGATAAAACAGATCAATATTAACTTACAACATTAGTGCTATACACAATAAAGCCCTATTTTTTTTAATGAATGCATTATATATTCTGCATGGTACAGTGTAGAAAATTGCTCTGAAACCAAAACTGATAGTTAATCTGGTCTCATTGCAATTCACTTTGCCTGCCTAAAGCTCATAATGGGTACGTCCAGACAAGCATGCATGTACAGTTTGTGGCGTTGAAGATCCATCTGCAGCACCACAAACCACACGTGCCACACACGCTGGTGTTCACTGTGCTGCTAATTTGCAATGCAGTGGGGGGGTTTTGACACTGGCAAATCCTCATGTCAAAAATCCTGCAATAGAAAAAGGTCAGGTGGAGCATGTAGCAGCAGTGTGCACCAAATGAAACCTGAGCCTGGCTGGCTAGAGCTACACTCCAGCTGCCAGCCAGGCTCTGCATGCCTGGATCACTACTGCTGAGCCCCAGGAGACACCCCCCAGTCCCACAAGACTCCAATAAGGTTACTGGGGCCAGCCCAGGTGCTAGCCCCATACTCCCCTACCCCATTAGTGGTAACTTGCCATACACCAGAGGGCACATGCATGGGTGTTCCCTGAGGACAAGCAGCCATGGCACAACTATGTGCCACGGCTATTTGTCCCCAGGGAAACACATATGCAGGCTCATCTAGATGTGCCCGATATGTTTTTGCACTAAAAAGACTCCTAATTTCTAGCATAGCCTCTTTTCCTTCATGCAAACCAACTTTTAGAATTAAAATGGAGGAAAATTTACAGTATTACACTACCACGGTAATTTTTTACAAATTATAAACATTTCCTTCTCTTGTAATTTAGGCCATAACTATACTGCAGTCAGGTGGAGTGACTGTAAAACACACTAGAATACCTGTGGTAGCCTGTTCTAGCTAGCTTGAATGTCAAGAGTAGTGAAGACCTGATGGAGAAGATTTCAATACTGGCTGTATGGCTCTTCCAGGGACCTTGGGTTCTTATGTGGGTAGCTGAATTCTGTGCCATCTGCTGTTCTAATTCAAGTTATCTTGACCAAAGCTGGCTTAAGTATGTGCATTCACACATTCCAATTGCAATGCAGATACAGTGTACATAAGGCTGGTATGGGAGTACCTTTCCATGACAATACCCAAGCCAGTTCTGAATGCATTAGCTTGAATACTGGAAGCAATTTAATTCAAATTAACCAAATTCTTGGACCACAAACAATTCGCTTCTCATCAGGACTAAGAACTCATCCCAAAAGGGAAAAGGACCTGTGCATTAACATTTGGCACACTTTTAATGGGTATTGCTCTTTGTATTTGCAGATTGCACATTTTCACTGTGCATGTTGGGCAGCACTAGGATGTGAAAGGATTTCAGTCACAATGCTTTAAGTGCTGTCTTTTGTATCATATAGACCCAAACCATCCCAAGCACAGGTTGGTAATTAACTACCATAAAGTTGCAATAGATATCCCTGGGATGTTTTCTGTCATTCTGCCAAACAGGAACGAGACTGAATCAAAACCTTGGCTCTAAATATGCTTCCCCTTAGGAAATTTCAGATAAGTAAGGCTCTGGAGCCAGGCTTCAAGAACATGACAGAGTGAACCAAAGATCTAGTTGAATAAAATAGTTTGGATCCAAATCAAACTTTGTAGCTCAGGACCATATCTACTAACAATACGATTTAAGATTTTTATTGGTTAAATCATTCAAATTTTAGAAATTCACCTTTGGAATCTCCTGCTCACAATATCCTAGTAGGCAAGGTTAATGGCATGAAAGTTCATTAATGCAACAGTTTTAATAAGAACATTACAGAATATTTCTGTAAAGTTAATTTCAAATTTTTAATCACAAGTAGTCGTCTGGAAAAATTATTCAAAGAGTGTTTCTCACCTCCTCAAGGGAAAGAAGCAATACCATTAAACTTACATGGCCAACACAAAGAACAAACATTTTCTAATTTCTACTGATGAATACTTGCAATGAAATTTTACAAATGAGTAACAGACAGAGAAGTATTCACAGATGTTAACTGGCTTTTTATTTCGGCATAATAAATCAGGGGAAAACTGTTAACTCTTTGCAGACATAAAAAGAGATAAAATTCTTTCAGTGCATATATGTGAACTACTTACTCAATTCTCGTAAAAACCTACCAAGTCAGAGACATAAAAGAATTTTCACAACAGATTCTCTCTGCTGATATTCTAATAATTCAAGTATTCCTCCTTTCGTTACTGTTCAAAATAGAGGAGAAAAAAGCTGCTCCATTTTCTACATTTAATAATTCTTTTTAAAAAATCAAAGAGTACTTCTAAAATTCCTGCTCTGTATTAACTTATTTAATTAATGCAATTTGCTAATAAAGGATCTGATACATGCTTCATTCTACCTCCAGTTTGCTATGATTCTAAATAACAAAGAAATGTCTTTAAACAGTTTGAAAAAATATTTTTCTATAAAAATCAAAGATGGACCATAATGTGACAACACCACATAAGAAGCAGTGCTGAGTCTGCTATTGTGTCTTGTCAATAGATTTTGTTTAGGTCTCCCATCTCATTCATCATCTTTTGAACCTTCTAGAATGGGATAGGAAAAAGGTTGCTTATTTGAACTTTTCTCTGGATGAAATTTTCCCCTCCATTGAAATGTGCATTCTGATGCATAATGTGTCATGAATAAGAATATAACATAAGAAGTGCCATACTGGGTAAAACCAGTCCCTCTAACCCAGTATCCTATCTCCAACAATGACAGAAGTAGTTGCTATAAAGGGAGAATATTAAACAGGGTATCTCTAGAGAAGTGGTTTTCCACCTGTGATCTGCAGACCTCTTGGGATCTGCAGACTATGTCTAAGGGGTCCATGAAAGATGACCGGGGATCCAGGTTTCCATTTCCCATGGAAAAACAGAGTAACATGTGAATTCCCCTCTTACCAGAGTAAAACACAGATTTCTCATTTTATCGGAGAAACCCACAGATTTTGCAATTTTGCAAAGAGCCCTCTGTAGACAGTCAGGAAAGAGGCCTTGCTCAGCCCTGCAGCACCGGTCACACCTGCCAGGCTGTAGAGGCTTGGGAGAGGGCAGCAGGGCAGGAGCCCAAGCCCACAGTTGGCAGCCCATGCCTGCCCCCACCCCATGAGGGCATGGGTCCCCTCTGCCTCCTGCGAGTGTGTGCAGTGGCAGGGAGCTGCCCTCGCCCACCCCCCAGCCTGAGCCTGCAGCAGGGTGGAGACCTGGGTTTCACTCTGCTGCAGCAGCCACTGCTTCCTGCCAGTGGCAGTGGGCTGCAGAGCTGGGTCTCTGGCCCCATAGCCCAGGCAGCTGGGGGCCCCTCTGTAAGGGCTGAGGAAGCACGGGCTGTGGGGCGGGGAGTGAAGGGCACCAGCAGGGCTGAAGGGCTGTGAGAGGGGCGTGAGGGGGTGAGCAGGCCTGTCTGTGAGAGAGGAGTGAGGGGTGAGCAGGGCTGTGGGGGGGCTGTGGGGCAGAGTGAGGGGCACAGGCAGGGCCAGGGGGTGATGGGTGGGGAGTGAGAGGCACCAGCAGGGCTGTGGGGATTGTGGGAGGAGTGAGGAGCACAAGCAGGGCCAGGGGGACTGTGGGGGGACCTTTCATTTTAATCATGGATTTGGGGATTTCTATCAGAGAATTTGTGATTTTTTTTATCAGGGAAAACCAGGATCCTTGAAGATGACTATGATCAATAAAAAGTATGTGAATACCCACACTTACAATTCAAAAGGGTCTGAGCATCCATTTAAAAAATGTTAGGGGTCTACAAATGAAAAAAGGTTGAAAACCACTGCTCTAGAATGATCTATCCCCTATTCAGTACCCTCCCAAGCACAGGTGACTTGTAGGAGGGGTACCGGGGGGTACATGCCCCCTCTGATATTGGCCCCCGACTCAACACCACTCAGGATGGGGCAGGTTTTTTGCCATGCAGGCCAGCAGTGTGTTGAGGGGGACACTAAGCCATGGCAAAGAAGTATAAGAGTGGATATGGGGCTTTTGGCCCGCCTCCCAGCCCGCCCACAAATTGTGCCCCCCAAGACTCAGGAGGCACCGGTCACCCCTGCTCCCAAGCATCCATCATTTATTTGGTTTGACATGCTGGAGGAAGCATCTCCAACCATTCTGTCCAACAGTCATTAACAGATCTATCACCCATGAATTTATCCAGTCCCTTTTTGAACCAGGCTATGCTATCTGCCTCCACCACATCCTGCTGCAATGAATTCCAATACATATTGCATAAAAAGTACTTTTTATTGTTTCTTTTAAACCTGTCACCTATTCATTTCAGCTGTATCCCCTAATTCTAGTGCTCTGGGACTTGGAGAACAACAGTTCCCTGTTCATGTGGTCCATACCCTTCATGATTTTATAGACCTCCATCCTATTCCCCCTCAGCCTTCTCCTTGCCAGACTGAAGAGTCCTAGCCTTTTTAGCCTGCCCTGTTATGGGAACTCCAGGCCCCTGATGATTTTGTTTGCCCTTCTCTGTACCTTTTCTAATTCTATGACTAATCAGGTATGTCTACATGTGTTGCTATGGTGATGTTGTTTCGGAAGTACTAAATCATAGTGCAGTAACAGCCTGTACTGCGCCACACTCACAGCCTACGGCTACATTTAGCAGCTATTTTGCTTCCACAACATGCTATACTGGGGGGAGTGCATCAATATGGTGTAGTATAGTGCCAGGCATGTGTAGATGTCCGTGAATACTAAGTCACTGTAGCACATTGCTAAGGCGACATAGCATCATGTGTAGATATGCCCATCCTGGCATAAACTGCTGTTGTAAAACACAACTGGGTTCACTGGAGAAAACTCAACTGGCAAGAAATGTGGGCTTATGGAGAAAGTCAGTATTTAAGGTTTCCAGCTTGCCAGTTTTGAATAGCTTAATCAACTA
Source organism: Crocodylus siamensis (assembly GCF_052110815.1). NCBI lineage: Eukaryota > Metazoa > Chordata > Crocodylia > Crocodylidae > Crocodylus > Crocodylus siamensis. The sequence continues at coordinate 235,042,780 of NC_143396.1, read as the reverse complement.
TTTTACTTTCCTGGAAAAAAAAAACCTTCTAAAAATATTTTAATAGTTTGTTTGCAGTTTTCTGAAATAAGTGTTTAAAATATTTTAATGGGAAACACACACTAGCATTCTTTTTTTAATTTCCCTGCCCTGTCCTCCCCCACCACTCCTAATCCCTTTGTTCATTGTTGGGGAAAAAAGGATAGTATGGGTAGGTGATAAAATAGTGAGAGACAGAGTTGGATTTTTCACAACAAATAGAGTGAAATAAATAAATGAGTAAATAAAAAAAGAAACAAAATTTTGCATGCTTGAAAAATCATTTTTTCTAAAAAAAGTTAACAGACTGCTTGCTCTGTTGTTTAAACCCTACTGGCCTTTTCTGGATTTGAGTCACTAATCTAAACATAAAGGCCACTTATACTACTATTAGTAGTAGCCTGAGCCCTAAAAAGTCTTAAGATGCATATTTTCTTTATAAAGACCCTTTGCAAGTTTAATTGCTGCTTAGCCTAATGGTAGAATGATAGAATGTAGCCATTGTTGACTTGATGCACAAAGAGCCCTCCAGCATCATGGAAGAGGGACAACCAGAGAAGACAAAGTAGTCAGAGGACCAGATGAGTCTCAGAAAGCTTTCCTTAACATCTTGGATGCAGGCTGCTGGCAGGCAGCAGACCTCCCAAGCTAACCTTACAGGCCAGCAGATGGATGCCTCTCTGCCCCTCAGGAAGGAGTTGCCAGTAACCATCACCATTGTTTCCTCTTGGTAGCTATAGTCTCATTCCTCCCTCCCCTCAGGATGCATGGCTTAGCATCCCCTGTCATTGCCATAACCTTTTCAGACAATGCCAGGGCTTCATACTTTTGTCTAGCTGGACAGCCACAGGCCTAGAAAAGGAGTGCTGTCTGTTGCCAGAGGTGACAAGCTTCCAGCTTCCACCTTTCAGAGTACCAGTCTTGTCTATGTCTTCTTATGCCTTCTCTAGCTATCCCTCTTCCATGATGCTGAAGGGCCCTTTGTGCATCAAGTTGATAACAACTTCATTCTCACAGATGCTTCAGAGAATAACCAACTACTCCTTTAACTGATTCCTGAGAGTCCACCAGGAGGCAGCTCTCACACCACAAGCACTCCCCCACCTGGCTGTCCCTGGCAAAGACACAGACTGCAGTCCCTCCAAATCCAGGTCAGAGCTTGAGTGGAAGCCCAGATGGTCAGTGGCCATGTTTGGACAGAGCTCACAAAAGTACAGGCAGAGAAAGAGCTGGCAGGGGCTTTGGCACTGCAATGTCTCCCAGCCATCCTGGCAAGGGACAGACATTACACATAAACTGCTTTAAGTTAGCAGAAACCGGTTTAAATCTGTAACAGAACAAACCAGATATTCAGTGCAAACCAGCCTGAAAAATGGCTGAAACTGGTTTGAGATAAACCTGGTTGAATGTAGTATCAGACTTAACTGATTTGGCTCAAACCAATTTATGCAATGTCTATCCCAGACCTCTTGCTGGTTTAAGATAAACCGGAGACCCCCAGCATCCCAGCATGCTCTTTGAGCTCTCTGCTTCACAGCAGGGCTGGCCCCACCCCTCTGCTCCATGGGCAGAGCTCCTCTGGCACAGACTTGCAGATACAGCAGGGTCCTCTGCCTTTCCTGTGCCCCACTCCCCATCCCCCTCCCCTCTCATCTTGTGCTGCTTAAGCAGGGATCCATCCCTTCCTCCCCTCTCCCACAACATGGACCATAGCCAGTCTGTGGTATGCCAGCTAATACTGTATATGGCTCCAGCAGACACAGCAGACACAGCACGGTCTGCTGGCTTCCCCCTGCCCTACCCCCATCACTGCTTAAGCAGGAAATCCCCCCTTCCCTCCCTCCCTCCCTTCCATCTCCCACAGCACAGACCGCAGCCCCACAGATCCTAGGCATGTGGTGTGCTAGCTAATGCCGAGAGGTGTCTGTGTTTGTGTCGTTCCAATTTCATTAGGACAGGCAGGCAAACAGAACAGGGCTTCTGGAACTAATCAACAGGTCACCCCAGGAAGCTGTTTAAGAAGAGTTTGAAGTAATGAGAGAGAGGCTATTGTTTTACTAATCAGGTGACAAAGACTCTTATCAGCTCCAGGCTACCTTGCTTACCTGTCAGTTTCCTGCAGACAGTCTGATAAGCAGGGAGGGAAATTGAAAAGCTCCAGAGCATCAACAGTTACATGCACAGCACCCCCTCCCCCTTGCCTCAAAGTGCTAGCAAGGATCTGGGGGCTGACAACTCTCCTATCCCTTGAGCAGCCAGTGGGGAAAAGCCTGGGACCATGCAGGCAGACCTCCCTAATGAGAAAGCCCTGCTGAAGCCTGGCCACACGCCCTCCCACTCCCCCAGCTCAACTTTGTGCAAGGGAAGGGAAGGCTGCTCTAGTGCCCCCTGGCTTCTAGCCTGAGCCACTGCAGGCATATACCTGAATTTCCTCAGTCCAGAGAGAATGTCTGTCCAGTTTCCAACCGGTTCAGTCTAGCCAAGTTAAACTAACCTGCAAAGGTTGAATCAATTCAGGCTCAGGCTTTTTGAATGTCTGTCCCTAGCCCCTGTTGATTCACCTGCTAGTTCCTTTTTCCTCATCTGCTGCTATTTCTTAGGGGAAAAATTCCTCTTCCTCCTTCACCTACTTCCACACAACAAGCTTTCAATGAAAGAAGGATAAGATTTGTTGCCAGCACAAGGTGCCCGAGGGAGGCAACAATTGGGTTCGTTGCCCGGTGTGCGTCGCGCCAAATAAACACACTGGGGGAGAAGCAGACAGAGTTTATTTGAGCTCAAGTAAAAGGCACAGGGAGACTGTATGGTCTCAAATCCTGCACACCTAACCCTGCAACAGCAGGATCTTTATACCCCAGTCAGTTTCACTGTCAATGATTTTCCAGCAGCTGGCCCCCCTCTTTCTCCCCTTTCCCTCCTCCTTTCTCTCTCCGAGCGGTGCCCTTGCATTCCACAGATAACAGTTTTAGCTCTCCTGCTTTCCAGAAGGACAGGAGATTGCAGGCGCCAAAGAAGGGTTACAAAGGTTGGGCAAGGGGGGGGTTTGGCTCATCTGAGCCTGGAGCAAAAGGACTTCCTCGACACTCGTGGTCTTCCATCCCTCTGAGTTACCCACGGTTATGCCCAGTGACACCAACAAGATTGAAAGCATCTGAGAAAACTCCTCAACAAACTCCCCACTTAAACTCTCATTTAAACCACCCTGTTTGCTGGCCTGTTCTGCCATCTCCAGTGTCACTGATCTGGTAATCCTAGCCCTTCTGCTTAGATAAGCCCCACCTCCTTGCTTACACTGCAGTCAGCCACAACCAGATCACTCCTCCAAGCAAGCCTGCAAAATGGCTCCCAACTAAAATTGTGCTACCAAGCCAAAACCAGTCAGGCTTTCCTACTCATCAGCATTCACAAACTCTCTCTTCAGGGAACCATGGCTTCCTGCTCCTCTCCCAAGTTAGACTCCTTCTTCAAATTCCCCTGTTTGTGGAGGAATTTATCAAATATCATTAATATCTCCAAATATGTGTCCTTTTCTGACTGCATTCTTGGGACATAATATTCAGATTTGCCTGTATTTTTGCCAAAGCTTTGCCATTTGAGCTATTTTTTTTCTTTTTGGATCTATGCTGAGTATCCACCTCAAACTGATTCTTTTTCACCCATGGAAAATTTCCACAAAAATATTTAATCTTTTTCCCCCAAAGAGACTATGGGAAACTAAAAGGTTTATTCACGTTATAAAATTCATATAAACAACTTAATTATGAAGCCTGGTTTCTCCATGCTTTGGAGTAGGAATTTGAAATTTATCAGAAGCATGTGCCCTTTGTTGTCTTCGTGAAGCTATCCCATTTTGGCCAAGTTGTAACCTTTTGAAATGTTAGTATATACAATCTCAATAGAGACTTTTTAGAGCTTGGTGGCCAAATTCTGTGGCCATACTGTCTACACTAAGACCACACTCCAGACAGGAATGCAGGGACAGTCTTTTCTGCGTTCTCAGTCCCATTCCCTCAAACCTGCCCAAATGTTGTAAAGGACTTAATCTAACATGACTCAACTGCAGAGAGTACAAGAACTGAATCAAGGGACAAGTTTGAGGATGGAAGGAAAGTATTGGCACAAGGGGCCTGAGGTCAAAAGACTGAGATTAGAATCTAATACGGAGTATAAACTGGGACTTAAAGATTTGGGTAAGGTGGGGAGGATAAGACCAACTGAACAAGAATCCTGGAAGCCAGAGACAAAATACTGGGCTCGATGGTCGCACCCAGAGAGTGGTGGTAGACAGATCATTTTTGACCTGGAGGGATGTGGGCAGTGGAGTTCCCCAGGGCTCGGTCCTCGGGCCTGTGCTATTCAACATCTTTATCAGCCACTTGGAGGTGGGCTTGGAAAGCAGGCTGTCCAAATTGGGGAGAATTGGGCACACTGGAGGGGAGGGACAGAATCCAGCTAGATCTGGACAGGTCACAGAGGTGGGCTGATGAGAATAGGATGGAATTTAATGCAGACAAGTGCAGGGTGCTGCATCTAGGGAGAAGGAACCTGCAACACACCTATAGGCTGGGGAACACCATTCTCAACAACACAGTGGCTGAAAGAAATCTTGGAGTTGTTGTTGACTGCAGGATGGACATGAGCCGCTAACGTGAGGAAGTGGTCACTAAGGCTAACTGTACCTTGTCATGCATCTACAGGTGCATCACAAGCGGGTCTAGGGAGGTGATCCTTCCCCTTTATGCAGTGCTGGTCAGGCCACAGTTGGAGTACTGTGTCCAGTTCTGGGCACCGCACTTCAAGAGGGATGTGGCTAACCTTGAGAGGGTTCAGAGGAGGCCCACTTGCATGGTTAGGGGGCAGCAGGCCAGGCCCTACAAAGATAGACTAAAGGGCCTGAATCTATTCAGCCTCCACAAGAAAAGACTGAGAGGGGATCTGGTGGCTGTCTATAAACTCACCAGGGGAGACCAGCAGAAAATAGGTTAGGTTCTGTTCCCCCAGGCACCATCTGGGATAACAAGGAATAATGGCCACAAATTGATTGAAAGCAGGTTCAGCCTTCATATCAAGGGGCATTGCTTTGTGGTTGGGGCTGCCAGGCTCTGGAATGGGCTCCCTAGGGAGGTGGTGCTCTCCCCTACCTTGGGGGTCTTTAAGAGGAGGTTGGATAAATATCTGTCTGGTGTATTATGATCCCAGCACTCATTTCTGCCCAGGGCAGGGGGTCAGACTTGATGACCTGTTCAGGTCCCTTCTGACCCTAGAAACTAAGAAACTATGAAACTATAGAAACATGGATGAAAGGTGGGGAAGAGCAATTGGAGACTGTTAGGGGAAGGGAAAGATAATGCAGAGTGCCTATGGTAGAAACAAAACATGAGAAGTCATGGGCTGAGCACCTTCCATACAAAATATATAATAACTATAACGTCCTAAAGGATTTCATGGAGTCTCTGGCACTTCTTACTTCACAGGGCTAAAATAAGGTCTGGGGTTAGTTTTGGTTTGTTACACAGGTAGGTGTTGATAGGAATGAGTAGGATGACTGAACTGAGTTCTGACAGTAGAGAGACTTTCTCCAAGAGAAAGGCTTTGCAGTTTTTTTCTAATAGATAGTACAAGTTCTGGGACTGTTCCATAGTGCCATATCCTCAATTGAAAAAGCTTTGTTCCCAGTTGTCTCAAACATAGTTCCTCCTGGGGCTTGTAATTTCTACTTACATGCTTAAAGTTAAAGACATATTCATAATTTTTTACAGAATTGATATTTAAGAAGATAAACTGATAAACCCTAATTAAGATATATTACGATGGCATGAGCAACCTGGATAAATCCAGCCTCTGTTTAAAGTTAGGCAAGTGGATCTGAAAAAGTGAGTCTCCCCTGTCCCACCTTTTTACTCAAAAAATTAAGCTACCTGTCCATCCTTGCTATATCCTTCAGGTTACTGATTAAAGTAACATTTTACAATTGTTTGCTTTCCAAAGCCATAACAGACATGGTAGAGTGGCTTCATTCTACCTCATGCATGATTGACAACATTGTCAGTTAAGTTCTGGTGACAGGCTCTTCAGATGTAAGAATAAGATAGAAGTCATAAAGCCTAGGTAATTTTCAGACTGTAGCCTCAGTTTGGATTTCCTAAACTTTCACCTTACCTCAGGATCAGCAGTTTGGGATCAGCATTTATCTTGCAAACAGAGTTAATCTGACATCAACTTACTAATAGTAAAGAAACGCTGTACTATGTAATCAAGTTAAGAAACATTTCTCAGAGTAGAAGCCTGGTAGTTCTGGCAGTTGTGAAAATAGGTGAGATGCTGAGTCAGTACCCAAAGGGATCTTTCTAGGTCATTAGATATCTCACAGAATTGATGTGATCTTTGATGTAATGGTGTCTTGAGACAGGCTTCGGCTTCCTAGACAACAACCCGCACATCACAATGAGAGACATGCTTGGGTGGGATGGGCTTCATCTTTCCCCCAAAGGTAAGCATGTGTTCTCTTCGAGGTTGACGGATCTCTTTCAGTGGGCTTTAAATTAAGCTCATCAGGGGAAGGGGAAGATAAAGGTGGAGGAAGCCTTGGACCACTAAACCAAGCAGCACCCACAAGTACAGCCCAGCCTAGACTGATGAGCAGAACAAATACCCAGGTAAACAATGATCAAATTGGCTAGACAATCACCTTGCTGGGGTCGTTTGACCCCAGTACTCTTTCCTGCCATGGCAGGGGGTCGGACTAGATGATCTACTCAGGTCCCTTCCGACCCTAGAAACTATGAAACTATGAAACAGGGGCCAGGGCAATACTGAGATTAGGGGGGCAGTGCACTCATCTACAGGAGGCCTCAAATGCCTCTACACAAATGCTCATAGTATGAGGAACAAGCAGGAGGAACTTACCGTCCTGCTAGCTGACACCAACCCAGACATAGTGGGGCTCACAGAAACATGGTGGGACCCAACACATGACTGGGCAGTGAATATCAAGGACTATAGGCTGTACAGGAGGGACAGAACAGGGAGGAAAGGTGGGGGTGTGGCAATCTACATCAAGGAGGAATACACATCCTCATCAAGTAGCACAAGGTTAGAGGAGGGGAACACTGACGTGCTCTGGGTTAGAATACAAGGCAGTTGAGGGGAAAGGGACTTAACAGTGGGGGTCTACTACAGACCACCAACCAAAGGGAAGAGCTAGACCGGGAATTCTTAAGTCAGTTCACAGAGATAGTTAGGTCAAAAGACATGGTCATCATTGGTGACCTGATCTTTCCAGACATCTGCTGGAAAGAACAGTCAGCCAGGTCTGAGAGCTCACATAGGTTCCTAGCCAAAATACAGGATCTCCAGTCAACTCAGGAGATGCACAGCCCCATGGGGGGGTGCACCTGTTGGACCTGGTGCTGGCCACAGGTGACGACCTGGTGAGGGGGCTGCAGGTGCTTGACCATCTGGGTGACAGTGATCATCGCCTGCTGGAATTCACCATCCAGTGCAAGGTGGCAAAGGCCTGCAGCAAAGCAGCAGCCCTAGACTTCAGGAGGGTGCACTTCAATGAGGTAAGGAGAACAGTCGGGGAGGCACTGAGGTCCCAGAGGGGAGGGAAGTCGGGTGTCCAAGAAGAGCAGTCGCTCCTTAAGGAGACGATCCTCCAAGCCCAAAGGGAGGTAATCCCAACATGGATCAAGGGGGACAGGAAGGCACAAAATCCCCCATGGCTCACCAAAAGCTTCCAGGAATGTCTCCTAGCCAAAAGGGAGGTGTACACCCAATGGAAGGGAGGGGCCATCACCAGGGAGGACTATATTCCAGTTGCTCAGGGCTGCAGGGGGGGCAGTCAGGAAGGCCAAGCCGGATATGGAACTGGAACTAGCTACCCAGATCAAGGACAACAAGAAGTCCTTTTTTAAATACACAGGGGGCAAAAAGAAGGTACCGGGTAACGTGGGGCCCCTGCAGGACATGCTAGAAAATCTGGTCGGCACACCAGATGACAAAGCTAACCTATTTAATAATTTCTTTGCCTCCATTTTCCTGAGCAGGGACCGGATCAGCCCCCGCACTGGAACTCCCTCAGGCCCCAGGAGACGCACACCCAGGCCTAGGGTCAGTGAGGACCTAGTCAGGGAACTTCTGGAGGGACTGGACATATTTAAATCAGCTGGGCCTGCCGAGCTCCACCCCAGAGTGCTGAGGGAATTAGCTGAGGTCATTGTGGGACTCCTGGCACGGCTTTACGAGCACTCGTGGTGCTCTGGTGTGGTGCCAGAGGACTGGAAGAGGGCCAACATCTTCAAAAAGGGGAAGAAGGAGGACCCAGGAAACTATAGGCCAGTTAGCCTTGCCTTGATCCTGGCTAAGCTTTTTGAGAGAATTATCCTGGCGTATGTCCATGAGGGGCCAGCGGGGAAGGTTATGCTTAGGAGCAACTAACACGGGTTCATTAGAGGCAGGTCCTGTCAGACCAACCTGGTGCCCTTCTATGACCAGGTCACCAAATTCTTAGATGCAGGGGTAGCAGTGGACATAGTCTTTCTGGACTTTAGGAAGGCCTTTGACACTGTCTCTCACCCCGTTCTCATTAAAAAGCTAGGGGACTGTGGTGTCAACACCTACACAGTCAAACAGGTCACTAACTGGCTGGAGGACCACACCCAGAGAGTGGTAGTGGATGGGTCATTTTTAACCTGGAGGGATGTGGGCAGTGGGGTCCCCCAGGGCTCGGTCCTCAGGCCCGCACTGTTCAACATCTTCATCAGTGACTTGGACAAGGGGGTAAAAAGCACCCTGTTCAAATTTGCTGATGACACTAAGACGTGGGGGGATGTGGGCACACCAGAAGGGAGGAATAGGCTGCAATCAAACCTAGACAGGTTACAGGGGTGGGCAGATGAGAACAGGATGGGCTCCAACACTGACAAGTGCAAGGTGATGCACCTGGGGAGGAAGAACCAGCAGCATACCTACAGACTGGGGAACTCCCTTCTCGTCAGTGCAGAGGCAGAAAAGGATCTTGGAGTCATCATTGATGCCAAGATGAACATGGGCCGGCAGTGTGGGGATGCAGTCAGAAAGGCCAACCACACCTTGTCATGCATCCACAGATACATCTCAAGCAGGTCCAAGGAGGTGCTACTCCCCCTCTATGTGACACTGGTCAGGCCACAGTTGGAGTACTGCGTCCAGTTTTGGGCACTGCACTTCAAGAGGGATGTGGACAACTTGGAGAGGGTCCAGAGAAGGGCCACTCACATGATCGGGGGCAGCAGGGCAGGCCCTATGACGAGTGGCTAAGGGACCTGAACCTGTTCAGCCACCACAAGAGAAGCCTGAGGGGGGATCTAGTGGCCATCTACAAACTAGTCAGAGGGGACCAGCTGGCTTTGGAGGAGTCCCTGTTCCCCTGAGCACTACCAGGACTGACTAGAAATAACAGTCACAAGCTAGCAGAGGGTAGATTCAGACTAGACATCAGGAGGCGCTACTTCACTGTCAGAGCGGCTAGGATCTGGAACCAACTTCCAAGAGAAGACCCTGGGGTCTTTAAGAAGAGGCTAGACAAACACCTTGCTGGGGTCATTTGACCCCAGTACTTTTTCCTGCCATGGCAGGGCGTTGGACTTGATGATCTGCTCAGGTCCTTTCCGACCCCAACTATGAAACTATGAACAAAGTGAAGAAACCTAGATGTGTCACCTTGCTTTGTGTATCCGAGAAAAGACGAGGAAAATATAATAATTGTAACCCTAATTCAAAACATTTGAAAGCAATATTTTGGGGTTATCATACATTTTCAGTTGTTGATCTACAAAGAGCTTTGCTGGTGAAAGTAGCAGAATTGCATTTACAAGTTAACTGAATAACCATGCAAATGGCAAAGTGATACACATAATATGCTGAACCAGTTCTCATTTACACAGTGAAATTTTTGTCATTTACTTCAATGGTAATTGAATGAGAGCCTTCAGAAACAAAGGCATTATCTATGGTACCTTAAATGCTTGACAATAGCACTTCAGTAGAGCTTCAGGACTCAATCCAGCACAGCAAAAAGCACTACCAGGAAAACTGAAGAGAGATAAGGTAGACTTGAGAAGTAGGGTACTTGCAAGTCCAGTTACGACCTATATGGAACAAGATTGTGAAGTGTATATCCAAGTATCAGATAATTATTCATGTTATGAGTCCTTCAGTTGTTTGAATGCTTAAACTAGCTCCTGTCTAACATTAAAAAGAATAAGATAATGTCAGCACAAATTAATTACTGACTTGAGCTATTCTTGACATACTTTATGGGACGTACTGTTCCCTCTTCCTTGTTTCGACATCAAAACAAGATCAACTCTTAAAATAAGGGAGATGATTGCTGCCAAGGAATGCAAAATCGATTTTGGGGATGTGGGGGGAAAAATGAGAAATATTCATTAAAGGATTTTCATTTCAAATGATGGCTTTACCAACTTAACCTCTAAATTGAAGAAAGAGTATTGCCTTTCCCTGAGTTTTTACAATAAATACTTGTTTAAAAACCTCCAAGAGGTTTCATGTACATACCCATGTAATATAAAGTCTGAATCCTGAGGTTTTAAACATTCTATCTGGCTTTTCTCATATTCTTTGAGGTGAACTATATTGCCAACACTTAGCTGTGGTAGCTTTTTATGCCTTAGGCACTTACTTGGAAATCCAAAGACTATGTCTGCTGCCAAAGATGCTATCATGCTATAATAACTGTTAATCATTATGATATGTTTTTGCCACTGACTTTGGCACTTTCTTATTAATTACTGTTTTGGGGAATACTTTTGTAGAGTTTGACTATAAAATTCATTTTAAACAGTGAATCACCATAAACAAAACAACATTCATGTTCAAACAAGATTAAATGCTTGCATATAAGGGCCTTGTTACACATTAATTTTAGGCATCTCCTGGAGGCCTTAACCCCTGGATTAGCCATACATTAACACCTGAAATTTGTTTTAAGCACACTTTGGGCAGCTTAAAGTTACGCCACTCCAGGGATGGTTTATCTCTGATCTGTGATCATGTCCCATTAATGTGTGACCACACTCCCCACAGATGAGCCACTCAAGCTGCATTCCTCCAGGATCCAGTGTTCCCTCCTGTTCTGTATGGACAAACTTTCCACTTCCTAAACTCTACTAACCAGGAGTGGTTCTGGCACCAAGCCAATTCCACCTCCCACTCTTCAGAGTGTGACCTTCCCACCCCCAGGGGTGCAACCCCATGCAAATAGCTTGTAGAACACATGCCAGGTAGCCAGGTTGCAAGACACAAATGAGTCCATAGATTTCATAGATTTCATAGACATCAGGGCTGGAAGGGACCTCGGGAGATCATCGAGTCAAGCCCCCTGCCCAAAGGGCAGGAAGTCAGCTGGGGTCATAGGATCCCAGCAAGATAAGCATCCAATTTACTCTTGAAGGTGTTCAATGTAGGTGCTTGAACCATCTCCACTGGAAGACTGTTCCAGACCTTGGGGGCTCAGACAGTAAAGAAATTCTTCCTTATGTTCAGCCTGAAACGGTCTTGCAGGAGTTTATGACCGTTCGACCTCGTCATCCCTTGGGGCGCTCTGGTGAACAAACGTTCCCCCAGATCCTGGTGGTCACCCCTGATAAACTTATAGGTGGCCATCAGATCACCCCTGAGCCTGCGCTTTTCCAGGCTAAAGAGTCCCATGTCTCAGCCTGTCGCCGTAAGATCTGTTTTCCTGTAAACCCCTCTCTGGTCAGACCGATGCCCCTGCTTGGGCTGGGGAGCAGAGGGGCGGGGCCAGCCTGGCTGGGATGAAGCAGAGAGCCCCTCCCAGGCCAGAGAGCATTCCAGGATCACAGATTTCATAGACATTAGGGCTGGAAGGGACCTCGGAAGATCATCGCATCCAGCCCCCCGCCCAAAGGCAGGAAGTCAGTTAAGTTCATAGGATCCCAGCAAGATAAGCATCCAATTTGCTCTTGAAGGTGTTCAGTGTACGTGCTTGAACCACCTCTGATGGCAGGCTATTCCAGACCTTGGGAGCTCGGACAGTAAAGAAATTCTTCCTTATGTCCAGCCTGAAATGGTCTTGCAATAGTTTATAACTGTTGACCTCATCATCCCTTGGGGCGTTCTGGTGAACAAACATTCCCCCAGGTACTGGTGGTCATCCAATAAACTTGTAGGTGGCCATCAGATCACCTCTGAGCCTGCACTTTTCCAGGCTAAAGACCCCTATAGCTCTCAGCCTGTTGTCATAAGGTCTGAGTCCAGAAGCTGGGTTGGGGAGGTGGGAAGGGGGACAAAGTAGAGGGCCATATTGGAGCTGGGAATTCCCTCCTGGGGCAGGGGCAGTAGTTCCCCCAAAAGCACCTTCTCTCACTGCTCACACCTTCCAGCCACCCTGGGAAGCATGACCAGCACCTCCCAATCCCAAATTCCAATTTATTAAAGTATGATCCCTTGTTTAACTTACTTCCTCTTTGTTTCTTTCTAATTTTTTAAAACTTTTTTTAGTTTATCCTTCAGTAGCTGACTTCTTTCATTTCACAACTCATCCCCCTTCCCCCACCCCATTTCATTTCCATTGCCTGTTTCATTACCCACCCCCATCCCATTAACTTTCTGCCTCCCAGTTTCATGTTTCCATCCTACCAGCCCATCTCCCACACACCTCTACCTAGAGCAGGGATAGATGCGTGTTCTAGCCCACCAGCTCTCTAGTAGCAACTTGCAGCTGTAGCTCCTAATCCAGCCCCTGATTGCCAGCCCTATAGTGGCAAGTCACAACTGTATAGGTGGGTAACACTCATAGGTTTTTCGCTTTAAGGTGTGACTGCTCCAAACTCAAGCTAGCAGTAGCACCAAGCAACACTGGAGTAGCTCAAAATGCAACATGTAACAAGCCCCTTATGAAAAATGAAAGGCACAGGCAATAAAGGAGTATGTGGAATACCATGCGAAATGGCCCTATCTTATAAAGTTTAATGGTTGGATTCTCAGTTATTGTAAAATAGATGTAGGTCTCAACAGCACTACATTACTTTATACCACTTGATAATCTGACTACTAAATATCAATTTTTTGAAGCTTTGGATCAATGGGTAAACTGTTTTTCATAAAATAAGAGCCAGCCTGGTTTTTCATGCAGACTTGAACAAAACTCAGAGATTATTTTTTAGGGGTTTTTTTAACATGCTTACCTTAAAAAAGTATCTTTGAATAGTTACCTGCATGGTCCCATGGCTGAGCAGATTAAAGCTCCTGTCTAATAAACAGGAAACCCTGGGTTTGATTCCTAGTGGGGTCTTGGTACTCCCATGGTAGTGACCAGCTGTTCAGCAACTTGCCCTGCATGCTGTGTGTCTTCAGGCTTTCTGCCTTGTTTTAGGTTAGATATTAGGAAAAACTTTTTCACCGGGCAAGTAGTGAAGCACTGAAACAGGCTACCCGAAAGGTTGTGGCATCTCCATCCTTGGAGGTTTTTAAGATGTAGCTAGACAATGCCTTGACTGGGATAATCTAGTTGGGGATGGTCCTGCTCTGATCGGGGGTTAAACAGTGAAAATCAAGAGAAAAGCAAGTAATCATGACTTTTTCTGATAGGCTGAAATCAGAAAGTACTTGGGATCTAAGAAGAAATTAGGGCGTTTAAATTTTTTTTATATTTATCCAGTGATCCTTATTTGTGGATAGATACCTGAATTGACCTTCTGCATGTTTTGAGTATTGTTCTTAACTATTTTAAATGAGAGATGTGTGAACAGTTAAGAATTTGGCATTTTAACTGTTGGCAATAGTGTTTGCTCTTGTTCCAGTAAAAGTCTTCATTAAAATATGGATAGGAAAACTTTTATGCTAATCTGCCTCATATTCTTTTTTCCTCTTTCAAGAGGGAAATATGCTATGCTAGTACTTTTCAACTTTGTGATGATATACCAACTACAACAGTCTGTCCTGAAGGAAGGCTGCAGGCCAGGGTGTTGTATCATCTGACTTGATGCTGCCCAATCAATTAAATTATATCTCTCATTGCACGTGACCACTGTACAAAACAAACTTAGTCAATTTATGACTTACTCTTTACCTTAAAGTTCTAGAGGCCAACCTCACTGTGTATAAGCAACCCCATTTCTCAATGTCACTGTTTTCCAAGAAATATAATATAAAGCCTGGATTCTCAGCCAGTTTTAACTCATTGTAAGGACAAACTGGAAACCAGACAACAGAACTATCAATAGCAGTAAGTTTCAACACAATTCAACAACAAAAAATCACTTCCAGATAGGACAGCATCTCAAGATTCTGACTTCATGTACAGTGATTTTATAGCCTAACTTCAGAGTTGCTCCTGATTTACACCAGTAAATATAAAAGGAGAATTAAATGCATTGGGTGTGTTAACACAAGATGCTTTAATGCAAAGTAGCATAGTTTATTGCCCAGTAGGAATGTGTGTTTACATGTGCACATGCTTCTTACACAATAAATCTCACTAATCATAAGTAAATTTGCCACCCACAAATGCAAGTAGCAAATTACTTGTGAGATTACTAAATGCACAATAGCGCTTATGTAGATTCCTGGCCAGAAGCAAATCTGCTCCTGGTCAGTCAGCCACCAGGGGGCAGGAGATTGCTCCCTGACCCTGGGACCAGTGGGCTACTGTGGCAGGCTCTGCCACCAGAGCCCAGGCATGGTCTATGTCCCCCTGCCCCAACAGCAAGGAGCTCCAAGCCCCCTGCTCCAAGATCCTAGTAGGGCCTGGGAGATCCTTATCTTCCAGTCCTTGCTTCACAATTACAACTGGGGAGAGGGGAACTGGGATCATGGAGCTGGCAATGGGAGCTCACTGATGGTGGGGCCTGGAGAACTTGCTCCATACCCAGCTCTGCAATCGTGGAGCTGAGAAGGGAAGAAATTCTCCAACTCCTGCCCTGCAATTATGGAGTGGAGACGGGGAATTCTCCTGGTTAGGGGAAGGTCCCAGCTCCATTCTCCAATTGAGCAATGGAGTCATGAGGTTTGGGAAGAGCTGTAGGAGTGGGGCAGGTCTCAGCCCCCTGCCCCAATCTGCCAATGGGGCAGCTAGCAGCGAGCCCCTGGTTGAGTAGGGACCTGCCCCTCCCCTGTAGCTCTTTCCAAGTCCCCAGCCCCACTCAGACAGCTGGGGCTGGGAGCTCCCTGCTGCTAAGGCAGAGAGAAATTGTCCCTGCCCTGACAGCAGGCAGCTCCGCAGAGGCAAAGAATAATGTCCCAGCCCTGGCCGGTAGACATCTGTCTCCTGGCCCGGTGCTCCCTGCCAGCCCCTAGCCTAGCACTTAGGGGGAGTCTTGAGCTTCCCCTGATGGTGGCAGGAGCCCATCACAGGGCCTCAAGAACCAAGAGCAGTTTGCTGCAATTAGCAGCAAATCTGCTCCCGCTTCTCTACACATGTAGCACTTGTGTAGGTGCCTACCTGGAAGTATTTATTCATGAGTAGTTTACTTGTGAGTAAAATGCTCCTGGATCTAATGCACATGTAGACACACCTATTGGGCACATCTAAGCATGCAGCTGACTGTGCAGTTGTTACTACTCAGTCATTTAGTACTTGCTTTAGCAAGTACTAAATTACTACACAATAACTGGCATTACTGGGCAGCCCCAATGTTGCCTGGGTTTTTTTCCATGCTACTGCACAGTAGTATTGGCATCACAGTTTGTGCCCACTGATGCTACATCACCATAGCAACAAGCTGCAGTGATGTAGCTTGTCACTATGGCAACATAGTGTCTCATGTAGATGCACATTGTGTAGGAAATATAGCATATGCATAATCTTAAAGTAAGTTTATATTTGTTTCAATTACATGTTGCAAGACTGAAAAGAATCATTGTCTTATGCCAGACAAATACACACAGTTGATATTCTCAAGGGCTTATCTTTATTAGCCTCTAGAAAAAAGGTGGTTTCATATATTCTTAAAACTTTGAATGTATAAACTTTTGAAACGTTTTCTGTACTTATAAAGAGAATTTCTCCATAGTTCCATTCAACTGTACGTAGAACAATAATAAGACTTGAGCCACTCCAAACAGTGAACTAGCCAATGACTCTGATGTGTCGGTTTCAGACAATTAGCACTTCCAGATAATGGAAGAGGTTCTTCATTTAAAATAACCAGCATTGACAAAAAATGATTTTTTTTTAATTAACGAGGGAGTTTTCCTGAGTTCAGACATTAAGAGATGCTGTGGGGAGCTCTGGAAGAAGTTTGCTTTTGTTAATGACCTGCTGTCAACAAACAGGTACTCCCATACAAATGAACTGTAAAGAGGCAGATCACACAATTTCAGTATATTCAAAAAAGCCTATGATTGTTATGTGCATCTGTGTGATTGTGTATAAATACTGAATAGATAGATAGATAGATTGTGGTCCCAATTTTCAAGAAAGGGAGGAAGGAGGACCCAAGTAACTACAGTCCTGTAAGCCTCACCTCAGTGCTCAGGAAGATCTTGGAGAGAATCATCAAGGAGCACATCTGTGGGGGCCAGCAGGGGAGATCATGCTCAGGGGCAATCAGCATGGGTTCATCAAAGGCAGGTCCAGCCTGACTAACCTGATTGCCTTTTATAACCAAGTAACTAAATCCTTGGATGATGGTGTCACCATGGACATAGTGTTTCTAGACTTTAAGAAGGCCTTTGACACTGTCTCTCACCCCATCCTCATCAATAAATTAAGCGACTGTGGCATTGATGCCTGCACAGTTGGATGGGTAAAAAATTGGCTGCTGAGGCGCACCCAGAGAGCAGTGGTATACGGGTTGTACTCAATTTGGTGAGATGTGAGCAGTGGGGTACCCCAGGGGTCGGTCCTCAGGCCCACACTGTTTAACATCTTCATCAGTGACTTGGACGATGGGGGGGAAGCACGCTATCCAAGTTTGCTGATGACACTAAGATGTGAAGTGAGTTGGACACACTTGAAGGGAGAGAGAGGCTGCAAATAGATTTAGACAGACTACAAAAGTGGGCAAGTGAGAATTGGATGGGGTTCAACGTAGACAAATGCGGGGTGCTGCACCTTGGGAGAAGGAATCCACAGCGTACATACAGGCTGGGGAGTTCCCTTCTTGAAAGTACAGAGGTGGAAAGGGGTCTTGGAGTCATTATTGACTCCAAGGTGAACATGAGCCACCAATGCCAGACCTCAGCCAGCAAGGCCAGCCATGGTAATAAGCTGATGGAGAATAGGTTTAGGTTAGCGATCAGAAGGCAATATTTTACAGTTAGGGTGGCCAAAATCTGGAACCAACTTCCCAGGAAAGTGGTCCTCACCCCAGCTTGGGCAAATTCAAGAGGAGGTTGGATGATCACCTGCCTGGGGTCTTGTGAATCCAGCATTCATTCCTGCCTGTGGCAGGGGGTCAGGCTAGATGATCTGTTTAAGACCCTCCTGACCCTAGCTACTATGAAACTATGATAGATAGATAAACAGGATATATAGATAGGAAGGAGTTATTTTGATCAGCTGTTTTAGTTATTTGAATTATTTGAATCAAGTAAATAGCTTGTGTACACACATCCACTGTGTTTACTCAAGTCTAAGATAAGTTTTTCCACCCTGTTCAACATGTTATATATCATCATCTTAGAATTGAGTATAAGGGCAGTGGTGTGGAGAGGCAGGCAGCCACTTGGGCTCCCACCACTACTTGGGGTTGGAGCCATAGCTGCAGCTGCTGCTTCCTTCCCCCCCACCATCTCTACACCCTGCCATCTCCCCCCTGCAGCCTGTTTACCCACACTTCTTCCCCCTCACACAGCCTCTGCCCCCCAACTGACCCTCTCCAGTGTCCCCTCACCCTTGCCTCATGCTGACAGATTCCATGCATGCTGCAGCCTGGGACACCTAGCACAGCCCCAGCCCAGCCCACAGCAGCAGTGTGCAGCCTACACATTAGGGCTGTGTGAAGCTTCAGGTGCTAATTCGATTCAGAGGAAATTTGGCCTAATTCAGTGGCCAAATCTCCAAATCTGAATCAAATCAGGGGACCAATTAAAAGGTCCAAAGCAATTTGAAGCTCTCCAAATCTTTGGAAAAGATTTGCCAAGCTTCAATAATTTGGACAGTCCCTGATGGCTGCAGCTCAAAGCTGGTAAGTAGGGGCAGAGGAGAGGGGGCTGAAAGAGTGGGGACAGGATCATGGGGGACTCCTGCCAGGCCCTATCCCCTGCCTGCTCCCCCAGCTCCCCCTTTACTCCCCCCCCCCCCGCCGTGCTTCAAAAAAAAGCCCCAACTCACCAGGTGCTGCCGGGCAGGGGCTCTGCCACAAGTCCCCCAACCCCCCCCTCACTCCCCTAGCCCCCGCATGGCTGCCCCACCCAGCCCAGCTCCAGCCCTTTAAGGAAGAAAAACCTGAGAAAAAATCTGGGACTCACCAGCTCCTGCAGTTGCCTAGGGGCTTCAGGGGGCTCATGCAGAGCCCCCCACATGGCATGGGGCAGCAGGGGGCAGTGGAGATCACCTCCCCACCTGGCAGCACCCAGTGAGTCGGGGCTTCTTTTTTCAAAGTGTCAGGAGCTGGAGTAGGCAGGCAGCCATTGCCAGGGCTATTAGAGAGGGCAGGGGATGATTCAGAGGTTCAGCCGAATCAATTCTGGACAGTGATTCAAATCACTGAATCAAATCACTGTCCCCCGAATCAGCCAAATCCGAATCCAAAGTGAATACTAGCCATTTTGCACAGGCCTACTACACATATGTATCTGTATAAGTATATGTATGTATGTATTGCACTTTTCTGTACCACATTCAGCAGAAAGACCAAAGAAGAAAAGAAGAAAAGTCATGAAACATAATGATGTATTATGGTCATCTCTACCTTTAAGGGCAACAGAGCAGTTCTAACTACTATCTACATTTCATGGACTGCATTTGCTAGACCTCGGAGGCCATTTAGCTCTTGCAAAATGGTATTTGCACTGCCATTATCTATCAGGAGTTCTTAAAATGTATCTTTACTGTAGGAACTGAACTTGAAGGCTCAGGAGGCCACATCCAGTTTTACGTTCCTATGAAGTATGGTAGCCTAGCAAATGGATGGAGTCCCTTCCTCACCATGCCCACCTACTTTCCAGTGTCAAGAATATCCACTTGAGGGGGCCGCTCATTTTCTATAACTGCCACCACTGCACCTTTACTTTTCATCTTTTCACTAACAGGACATTATACCACACCAACAGAAAATGTGGCATCCCATTTCTAAACCTACCCTAAAGTCTTTAACAAGGCATTTGAGGATGAAATATATTCATAGAGCTTTCCCCCAGAAATTCATTCAACATTTGCTAACTTTTA
This sequence comes from Crocodylus siamensis, assembly GCF_052110815.1. NCBI lineage: Eukaryota > Metazoa > Chordata > Crocodylia > Crocodylidae > Crocodylus > Crocodylus siamensis. Next base: position 235,023,405 of record NC_143396.1, on the reverse strand, counting down.
CTATGCCAGAGGTGCTAGACGCCTAGAAATACATGCTCACATACCATGGCAGAGCAGATGGTGGGTGTTAACTGGGTACTACTACAAATGTTCAGCTTATATAACAGAAGCTTTATGAATCACATAAATAACATTAAGGAAGCAGTGACTGTAAATATTTTTAGATAGTATACATTGTAGGATACACTGCATATTTGTTATTTTTAACTAGTAAACTACATTGGTGTGACCTTTGTTAGTTGAAAAACAAAAAAAAATCAAAATAAATAAGAGACTAATAATGTTACATCGTATACACTGGGAACTACAGCATGTGCTTTCTGTCATGTGGGATCACTTGGACTTAAAATACACAACTCAAGGCTGTACCTTGGTTATAACTATTGGATCTGTCTGCTCTAATGAGCCCTAAGAGGGTGGGCAAAGAGATATGCATGGTGGACTGCTTACAAACTCTCTCTGGTGGATGGTTTGCAAAAGTATTAAATATAATTTCTCCCACTATCAGGCTTCCGAATGTACATGGCAGAAGAAAAGAGGTCCTAGGCAGAAACTGAGAAACTATTAATAGGTCACAGGACCTGTAACTTAGACCACACACAGTTTGATGCCCTTCTGTTAGGGACATAGAGCCACTATTTAAAGATATATTTGACTGGAGAAGTCATGAGGTCAAGGAAAAGCCTTTCCTCTGGTATTTGCCCAGCACCATGACAGGGTGAAAGATTTAGATAATATAAGGTAAAAGTATTTAAGTTAATAGGATTTTAAGTACCTTTCTGGTTCCCTTGAAATATATACAGAAAATTTAACTGTCTTAGATGTCTAAAGGATGAGTTATGTGCTAATAATTACAGGAGAAGAGTAATAACTGGAAAGGGACATTAGGCCTATAAACAGCCTCTCAATCATTCAAAAAACAACATTCATGAGCTATTATCATACAGAGGGTCAGTGCAAAATATGTAACCTCCACTTCTGAAATGTGCTTTCCCTGATTTAAATAATTGAAATCTAACTTCAGGCTGAATTTAGAAAAATATAGACTGCATGAAGTGTCTGAGGCACACAGAGCATGAGGTTGCTCATGCATTATCTGCTTGTCTCAACAGGATTTTTCATGCTAGTCTCAATTTAAAATTCTAGTCACCTTCCAACGCATACTAGCTCCTCCAGAATTTCAAACATCAAACATCTGATTATACTGAAGTGACAGTAGGCCACACAAAGATGCTTGTTGGAAGGCCAAATGTGGAGGACTCAAACAGTAGATACAAAAATACTGTATTGGGATAAAAACATGAAGAAAATACTTTTTCTCCCAGGACTTTCCTCCTTATGAACAATGTTGATTGCTTCATTATGGTGGAATGGGCCTCTGACATGGATTACGTGGCTGAGGAGGGCTTCACCAGCACTGAGGGTCTCGGTGGCCTCAAGGAAGGCTTTGAGGACCACCAAGATCTGGGAGATGGTACCCCACTCAGCTCTGTTCAGGGGGCTGCTGATCCCAATCTCCCCAAGCAAGACCATCTCATGAATGGCCTTCTGTTGCTCCACCAGCCTTTCAAGCATCAGGTATGTGGAGTTCCACTGAGTTTCCACATCCTGCATGATTATGTGCTGGAGGATGCTCAGCTCTGCCTGTTTCTCCCACAGCATCTTGTCCCCCTTGATGCTGCAGTGGAAGTAGCCTGCAACCTTCCTGCATTTTGAAATCACATGGCTTGCAGAAGTAGTGGTGGTGGCACCATCACCGGTAGCCCTGCCTCCCTCCAAGGCATCCCTAACTGTGAGGTGCAGCCTGTGTGCCACACAGCGGATACCAACAAAGTTGGCATCACAGACAGCCTTCACCATATTGGCCCCATTGTCAGTGACCATGAACCTGCAGGTGAGCTCAGCCTGCCCAACAAGCCACCCCTGCACCATGCGGTTCATGGCCCCCATGATCTCCCTTGCTATATGGGACTCATCCAGCACCTCAGCTTGGAGGAGAGCCCTCTGACAGCCTGACTAATCGCACAAGTGCCCTGTGAGGGAGAGGTAGGCATGATTGCCACCCTGGCTGCTCCAGATGTCAGAGGTGAAGTGCAAGGTTACCTGCGTCCCTGCCTTGCACAGCTCCTCCCTCAAGTTCTCTCTGCATGCCTCCTACAGGGAGGCTACCACCGTCTTTCTAAAGGTGGTGCATGCAGGCACTTTGTAAGATGGGGCCAGAAGCACGATGGGCCGCCCGAACCCTGGCCACTCAACTAGGGAGAAGGGCTGGCTATCCAGAGCAAACATCTCCCCAATGGTCTAAGTGATCTCACTCACCTTTGCAACTCACCCCACTTTGTGTCCACCTTTCCCCTACTGTTCCAGGGTGGCCTTCCTCTGCTTTGGGGGGAAGAGGGCTTTGGAGACTGGGGGACTTCCCTTTCAGCACGCTCACTATGGTGCCAGGCTGAGCAGCAAGAAGGGCAAGGGGGTGCTGCCTCCTGAGATGCAGCAGCATCACCATGGTGGAAAAGTGTTTCATGTCCTTGTCCCGGCTGATGCGTCTTCGGCAATGCTGGCAGAAAGCAAACCTGGGATCATCTGCCAGCTCAAAGCACTCCCACACTACATTAATCACCCACCTCTGCATTCGGGGTGGGGATCCTGCCTTATCCCACTCCACAGCAGGCTGAGGCACAACAGCAGGAGGAGATGCCTCAGCTGGGCCACTTGCCTGAGCCTCCACAACCTCAACCTCCTCTGAGGTGCTGCTTTCCAGAGGAGACCTGGGTCTAGGGGAACTTTGAGAGGTGTGAAGCACAAACTGTGATTCCCCGTCAGTCCCCAGAATTGCTTGATCCAGGGCACTCAGCTCCCCTGGTTACAACTCCAGCTCCTCCTCTGGCAGCTGGAGGCTCACACTGGGAGATAACATTGGGGTGGAGGAGACAGTGATTCCACTGCTGGTGCTTATTTATGGACTATGGGGAGGTGGTGCAGCTGCAGGGACATCAGGTTCAGACACTGTTCCCACCTCCTTGCTTCCACTGGCAGCAGAAGCGTCATGGCTGCTTGGGAAGAGAATGCATCTATGTTTGCGGGGGCGGGATTGTAGGTCTCACTCTCTCCCTCCACCCTCTCCCCCCCCGGCAAGAAGACCTGGCACCTGACTTTCCAACACTCTTCATATTAATCTTTCCTGTGCCACAAAAGGTGGGTGACTGTATGTGGCTGACTTCTTCTGGGTTCTTCTTCTGTGGGGTGTGCGACTAACTATTAGATTTCTTGTGATGTGCATTAATATGTTTGTGTGTTGCTTCTTCTCTTGGGTGTGCAACTAACTATTAGATTGCTTGTGTTGTGCTTTAATAAAGTTGTGCATTGCTGCTTCTTCTCTGGTGTGTGTGACTATTAGATTGCTTGTGTTGTATGTTAATATATTTCTGTGTTGTTCTGTGATGTTGGTTCTTGTTTTCTGGATTGTGCAATTATTAGATTGTTTTGTGTTGTGTGTAGTGGACTGTGGTGGGCTAATGAATCTGATTATTGATTATGAATAATAATTATGGTGTTGCTCTTCTGTGATGTGATGTCTGTAAGAACTAACTATATACAGTCTCTTCCTCTATGAATATATGACTTCTTCTATGATTTGTATGAGTGTGTGTAATTGTGCTTCCCTGCACAGTGACGAATCACACTGCAATCTGCCAGTGAAAACACTGAGCTTTCTGTTTTAAAAGTATTGCAAAAAAAAAGAGAACAAATATGTATGTAAACTAACTATAATAATATTAATAACTAATAACTACTATATATAATCTGACTCTCTTCTATGAATATCTGATTTTTCTTCTTCTATGCATGTACATTATAAGTGTGTGTGTGCAATTTGTGTGCCTCCCTGCATAGTGATGGATCACACTGCCAGGGAAAACACTGAGCTTTCTTTTTTCAAAGCTTGAAACAACAAAAAATTGAGCAAACATAAATTGAAAGAAATTAATTGGATAGTATTAAGTAAAGAGATTCTAAGCTAAGCTAAGCTAAATTAAATCCTATCTAATCCTTTCTAAGAACAAAAAGGAGTGGGCAAGTTGCAACTGATTGACTATGAAGCAAGCCAGGCAGCACAATACCTTTCTGATGCTGTTGCTCACTCAGAACCAGCTTACAAAAGACACAGCAAGCCTGCAGACACAGGCTTTTATGCTGTTTCTATGTCCCTCCCCCCAGACACTGTAACTGGAAGGGCAGTCAGAGAAAAATCATGCTCACTGGCCAGCTAGACATGTCAGTCCTTCCACCCCTGTTCCCCCTCCCTCTTCTACGTTTCTGTTTCCCCATACAGACAGCCCTCCAAATCTCCAAATCTTTTCCGAATCAATTCAGAAGCTCCAAATCAATTTGGAAAGCCTAAAACCTCTAGTGATTTGATTTGGACTTGCAAATTCAGCCTCTGAATCGTCCACATAATCTCCGAATCCAAATCACAGGCCAACGCTTTGCACAGCCCTAGTAAACTTGAAACGATTTTGTTGGTTTTGAATGTGCATACAAAATCTTCAGATATTTCCTTTACCAAATCTGCAAGGTTATTTTCATCAGCTTCCTGACATAATGCTGGATTGCATAGTCCCTCATGGGCTGCACTTTTTCTGTTCTGTTAGTCAGCCGATAGAACAAGGAGTCAACAGCATGAATTACTCAGACAAAAATCCAAATGAAGCCAACATTTTGTCCTAATTTTTCAGACTTATTGGCCTAGGGTTTTGTACACTGGTCATCTGCAGAATTTGTCAGTACTGGTTTCTCTATTGTTCATTGCTCTCTCCATCTCCCTCTTTTCTTATGATCTGGAAAAATCAACTGAAAAGCAGAAATAAAAGTGCATAGCTTTTAATTTTCTCCATCTGAAAAAAAGGAGGTCTCGTGTAAAGGACCAGAATAGCTAGAAAAAAGGAGTAGTGTTTAATTTCAGTGCAGTGACAGCATTTGTAGTAGTGTAATCAATACCTTATAGGAATCCAGTCATGTAATACTAGCTCATATAAAAGCTTTAATACAATAAAACTTTAACACATCTGCATTTTCAATAACAGAACTGATTAATCACATGGTAAAGCTGTTCTGACATGATGTTACTCATCATATTTAATAAAGAAAATTTGTTACAAATACACCTCATTTAAGCCCTGAAACAACATTCATTCATAATTTCCATTGGCCAACTTGCTCCCCAGTTAAGAGATACATTTTTGCAAAAACTCCCAGTCATTCATTTTACAGATGTTACTGATATAGGGTTTATAAAATATTCTGTAGAGATCAAAGTTCCTGTATTTGCAGAAACACAAATAATGAAGAATGAAAATAATTCACCAGCTCCATAGCAGCCCTGTGCAGGTGGGTATTTGTGAAGCCAGTTAACTGGCACTGCAGTCAGCTGTTGTAATGAGTCTGTGGCAGAAGTTAGATTTAGCGCCAAAGAGATTCTAAGTTTTTTAAATACCATCTCTTCACCTGTTCAAGAAAGCATAATTTGTTAAAAAGTCCTAGGATTTTATGGACTGCTGAATAGCAAATGTGCCACCTTCTTTCATTCATATCAGCACTACTATCAGCTTCCATCATCTTTTAGCTAATGTGCATTTTCTTCAACATATTCCCTGTTAAGCTCTGTTTTTTCTGTTCTCACTTACCATGGCCTTGACCTGGTTCTCAGAGGTATTAGGAAGAAATGAGGAAGCTGAATTCCCTGAAGATGAAGCCATGGTTCTTTGGGGTATATACTGCACAAGTGTGTAATGGAAGTGGGCTCCCTCAAGAGATATTCTCTGGAGCCAGATAAGTTAGGAGACTGGGCTAATAAATAGTCAAAACAGTTCAGTGTGAAAAAAAAAAAAATAATTAACTTAAGATTAACAAGCTAAGCAACCAATTCTATTGTAGCTAACAGTTACCATAACAGAGCATTTTCACAAGCTTTCTCCAAATCACGCCAGTCAACAGTCTGGGAGATTTTCAGAATTTTTTTCCATGTGTGTTTTCTAGCTTAGAGTCTGAAGAATTTTAATTGTTAGGATGTTGTCTATAAACACACACTGCAAATTTGGATTATTCATTTCTAGACAAAGGGCACGTTTGTAAATTTAAAACCCACAAATAATTCTCCAAAGCTTCTTTTCCTTTACAATGTGCACGGCTCAAATAAACAGAGAGTTTCCTGGAATCTTATAAAAGTGTAACATGCTTTAGTACTTGTACTTCACCTTGATCCTACTGCATACTATATGGCCAAATTATTGGTTGATGCATGCCTGTTCTATGGAAAGAAAGCCATTTTACTCGTTTCAATTTTTTTGCCTATTTGTAAAATTAGTTAAAAAGGTACTCTGGATGAAGTAAAACTGCCATTGCAACTGAAAAATGTTTTATAAATGAAATAGAAACCAGATCATCAGATAGAGTTTAATTTTAAAACCTTGGAGGGTACATCTACACATGGAAGTACGTGCATTTGCAGCAGCTCAAATAGAAGCAGTGCAAATTTGATCCTGGGCTTTTTGCCTCACCGCGTATGCCTGGACATGCACTTTTGGTGTGGGACAAATTGTGCCACTTGGGGCAAAATAATTCTGCCTGGTTCCTCCTGGATCTGCAGATAGCGGGTGCTAGAGTCTGGGGCCAGCACCCATGCTGTTCCCAGCAGTATAAAAAGCTGCCCTGTCCTGGCCCCATCAGTACGAAAAGCTGCCCTGGGTACTAAACCACAGGGGCTACTCACTCTTAGGAGCTTCTGGGGCCCAGCCAATTGGTACCTGGGAACACTACACCTTGTGCCAGCTGGCCTGCTGAAGCAGCCCTGAGAATTCCCTGCACCCTCTACTTACTGCAGCAGTCTGGCAGTGGGGGCTGCTGCCTGGCTGTGACCTGCTGCACAACTACCAGACCCAGATGTGGACCGCGCAGCCAGTAGAGGGTGGCTGTGGAGGGTTGCGGGAGTATGTTGGGTGTGTAGCTGGGTGTGGGGGGACTGTGGGGGGGTGCTGCTCAGGAGGGGTGGGTTCCCTGCCCCCCACAGGGTGCAGCCCCCCTGCACAGCTCATGGGCAGCCCCCTACAAGGCTACAGCCCCCCCCACAGGGGCCACAGCCCCCCCCCAGCATGGGTTACAGCCCCCCACAGACCCCTGTAGGGACTACCACTTCCCCACAGGGTGAACATGCCCCATTCCCTTGCTCCCTCAGCCCCCATATTACTGCCCCACCTGGCCCCATCCCCTGCCAGCTCCTGCAGCCCCCCCGATGGCTGCCCCCCCCAGCCCCACCCCCTGCTTGCACCCATATCCCCCTGATGGCTGTCTTACCCCAACATGCTCCCCAAACCCCCCAATGGCTGCCCTACCTGGCACCATCCCTTTCTTGCACCCCCCATCTCCCCCAATGGCTGCCCCCCACCCCAGCCCCAGCTTCCTGGCACTTAAAAAAAACTCACATTCACCAGCAGTAATAGGGGCTGTGGGGGCTCTGGGGCCTTGTGACAGAGCCCCCCTGCACAGCTCAAGGCAGCAGGGAGCAGTGGGGTTCCCTGATTGCCCCCCCCAAGACCCACCCCGATGCCCCCTCCCCCCAGCCAGTCCCAGCAGTCCAGGGCTCAAAAAAAGAAAATAGGCCCACACTCACTGACAGTAGCAGCTACTGTGGGGATCACTGGGGCCATAGAGATGCTGTGGCTGGCTATCAGAGTGTCTCTGTGGAGGACCAAGCCTCCGGTTGCTACAGGGCATGGTCCAGGACCATGCCGTGCCCCACTTTTTTCCCCAAGGTTTTTTTTTTTGACCCCTGGATATCCAGGGGTCTAATTTTGCCCCTGCACTGCAAATCTGTAGCGCAGGGAATGTTTTTTCATTCCTGCACGTGCCTTTTGCAGCATCTCAAAGGGCTTTGAAATGCTGCAAGACGCACATGTGCTCTTGTGTGGCTACATTCATAAAACTAACCTGAGGAAGGGCACTTTATGCCCAAAGCTTTTCTAACATCTCTCCCTACTCTTGTATATTTACTGGGCTATCTCTGCTATAACTATACTCCAAGCCCACTTGGGAATTGAGGACTTCTGAAATAGGCTGTTGACCATTCTGTTCTTCAGTGTATACTTCTGGAAAATGGAGATACGTACCAATCTCACTTAGTAATATGAAGGTATTATTAATAATAGCTACAAGACAAATACAGATTATTGTTAGCTAAGACTGTAACCTTAGGACCCAGAAATTATTAAGTAATGAGTGATTTACACCATTTATGTACCTAGAGTAAGCCTTTTGTTTTACTATTAACATGAGATCCAATAATCTAAATGCTACCTAGAAAATAACTGCTAGCATAACGATGCAAGAATGCAATGAATGTAGTCCAAGTACTTCATTTTTAGACTGTCTAACTAAAAAAATTATCCATAAATACTAAATTACTGTGTTTTAAAGTAGTAATTTGTTGAGGGAAGAAAATAAAGTACTGCTTCACTCTGTCATGTCTGTGAACAGTAAATACCATTTCCAGTAATAACTGAGATTCTTGGTGGAGAGGAAGAAGAAAAGGGAAGGCAACAGATCAAAGAGTCATATTCCTTTCCTTCCTCATACTCCTTGAGTTAAGCTTCATTTGTCCATGGAAAAATTCATAATAGCCTCTAAAATTATCAGAATTCTATATTGCCAAGTATGCAAGCTCTGTTAAAAAACAACCCTAACCAAGTCAATTTTGTTTGAATTAAATATAGACTCATTTTGTTTTCAACCTAATACATTGTTTTCTTTCCTAATAGCTTCCTGATTCACAGAAATGTACAATTCTGGAAATCACATGGGCACAATACTCTGGAGACATTGTTTTTATCTGTCTCTTTATATTTTAGTTTTCATTTTTGTGTTTCTTTTTTTGTTGAGAAAAATTTTAGGCCTAAATCATGAAAATCTGTTGTTCTGCTTTTAAGTCTGAAGGGTACCAAGAAATTATTGGAGGTGTCCTTCTACAGCAGAGCTACAATGCTCTATGAAGGTACCACAGGATACCATGGGTGACAGAAGGCTAAGGCTAAGGCTCCCCAAATGCAGGCAGCCCAGGCACAGGCTCTGAGTGGCTGTAGTGGCAGGGGGAGGGGTGTGTACAGACGGAGCCTGCAGGCAGCGGGAACTCAGCCTGGCCCAACTGTGTGTGGAGAAACAACCAGCTGAACAAGTAAATGAGTGGCTAGAAAGGGGCTCATGAGAGGGAAGAGGCATGAGGGGGGCAGACTGAGGCCCCCATGGGTTTTGGGGAAATGGGGCCCTGGGGCAGGTTGTGGAACACTTGCTGTCTGGGTGACTTGTTCAGAGGTGCATGGGGGCTCCCGCCGCTGCGTGCACCTGTTAGAAATATTATTAGAAATGCATAATGAATAGAGTGTTGTTAGAACTGCACAGTTTGCATCTCGTACCTGATAAGGAGAAACACCACCAAGGACATTCCCCCCCTCTTGGCCAATTTACTATCTCTTTCTTATACTAAATTACACACTCCCCCAGCCTCCCTCTAGCCTTTTCTCATGCAGATTACAGAAGCTGGAATTCAACTGACTGTGTCCTTGAAAGCAGGGGGGGATTTCAACTCTTGGTGACCTAGAGAGTTTTCTGAGCGTGCGTAATTAGCTGATGCATATATGCCTATCCGCCCCGCATACTTAAGTAGTTAATTATAATGCACATGCGACGGATGACGTGACGTAATCACATGTATGTTTGTATGAACCGGAAATGAGTTGTAAGAGTTCCTGTTTCTGCACACGTGCCCAGGAGAAAAGAGATAAAAGCTAGCTAAGAGTTTTCCTCGGTGGCAGAGTAATCTGAGATTCTCTGTCTCTGCTTTGACCCTATTTGCAAATACACCTTTTGTTCTGCTAATAGTGTGTGTCTGAGAGTTCTTTGCCTCCTGAGAATGAACCGCAACTTTTTTTTGCAACACACCCGCAGAGAAGGCACAGGGGATATGTGCCCCCCACACAATCTGTGCCGTGTTCAGGGCAGATGCAGCACCCTGCACCCAGCTGCCAGTGCCCTGTGCCACGTGCACTCAGATGCCACGTGCTTCCTATACTCTGGCTGCCCAGTGGTGGGAAGCACGTGGCATCGCACGGCTGCTGTGGCCCTGGGGGTGCACACAGTGGTAGGAGCCCCCCAGCACCCCTGGACAAGCCATCTGGGCAGCAAGCATTCCACAACGCAACCCGGGCCTGGGGCCCCATTCACCCCTGCCCTGTCTCCACTCCCTTCCTCACTATGGGGGCCTCAGTCTGCCCCTCACCCCACTCCTTTCCCACAACAAACTTACTCACTGGTGGGGGTGGTACATGCATATGTGTGCTTGCACACGTGCACATTCAACTACCCCAAATCATATTTTCTTCCTCCACCTATGCAAACTACCCACCCTTCTTCAGAACTAGGGTCAGAGCCATAGATTTTTATGTTAATTTCTTCTCTACTTTAACATATTTGCATGTAAATCCTAACAGCCAATTGATGAAGACCTTGCACAAAACATTATATAAATCAAGCCAATCAGTTGGTTACATGGGGAAAACTTCAGAAGTTTCTCATGCATTTTAGTACAGGCTCTAGAGAATTTTGATTTGATGTTATCTGTAAATATACTTAGGACAATTTGGATACTCATTTCAGAGAGAGAAACAGAGATAAGGTGAGTCTATAAATCCTAAGTCATTCATGAATAATTCTAAAAAGAAAGGATTTTTATCTGAATAGGTTTATAGCTTTGAAAACAATATAAGTATTCTCCTCGTTAAAAACTGCATTAACACAGTAACTATGTTTGTATAAATATCATCTTTAGTATTGACACTGTGACTCATCTTTAATATATACCATTCACAAGTCACTGAAAGAGTCCCATAACAAGTCTTCTCTGAAAGATTCTTAATCATTATTCTTCTATTTGTTGGAGTTGCTCAAATCTCTTAGTTTCTTACATTCACTGTTTCAGCTGCAATCTTATGATCAGAGATCTGGGTTTGCCATTTCCCATTGGAAAATGAAGAAAACCACATATTTCTCCCTTTCCCAGAGGAAACTGCAGGTTTCTCATTTTGCCAGAGAAACCCATGGATTTTGCCATGGGCAACTGGTGCCTCCTGAGTCAGTCAGAGACCAGGGGGAGGGGTCCTCCCATGGCCAATCACACTGACTCAGAAGTGGCAGCAGCACACCACTGGCACTTCTAGGTGGGTGTGATCAGCCATGGGGGGACCACAGGGATTGCTTCTCATGGCACCCCCACTCGGCAGCAAGTGCTCTTGTGGGGCGGGGGGGGCAGTACCAGCACTCTCACCTGCCACCCCTTCCCAGGAATGCTGGCTGTCAGGGATGTTTCAGCCCTCTCAGGGTTGCATGTGCACCCCATGCACCCCTTATGTGTCTCCACTGGATTTTGATGTTTTGCAAAGAACTGCAGGCTGGCAGAGTTCCCTCCTGCAAGGGGCTGGTTGAGAGGAGAAGAAGGGTGGTTAGGCAGGGGGCACAATGTGCATGTGCTTGCTCACATAAGCACATGGCTGCAAGGCAGCCCAGAGAGCATCTTCCACAGGTAAGTGTTTGGGGCAGAGGGGAATGAAGGAAGGGAGTTGGGCAGGGCTGGGGCTGCTGCCCAGCCAGATGATGGATGGAGCTTGGAGCCCAGGGCCATAATGCACAGCTGCAGGGCCCTGGCAGGAGCAGAACAGGGCTGCAGTTGACCCATCTGGGGAGTTGGGGCAGGGGTGGGGGCTGGCTCCCCACCACTGTGTGTACTCCCAGGTGCCTGGGGGGAACCATGCCCTCCCAGATCTCTCCACAGGGTGGCAGCAGGTGTGGGCTGCCCACTGCAGGCTGGGGCTCCCACCCTGCTGCCCTTTCCCAGGGCCTCCCAGCCTGGCAGGTATGGCCCAGGACTGCCGGGCAGAGTGGGGTCACACAGGAAAGCCGCTTGCTGCTGTGACCTCCATGCTGCCCTGGCAGCAGCCACAAGGGGCACAACCCTGGACTACCACCTATGCTGCTGCCACGCAGGCAGGGAATGCTGTGCCAGGGCAGTGCAGAGCTTGCAGTGGCCAGGAGATCCCCACATGGACCCACTATTCCCTGCAGTGCCAAGTCACACCCACCAGTCTCCAGAAGCCCCAGGAGAGGGTAGCAGGGCAGGAAGCCTGAGCCTGCAGAGGACAACCCATCCCACATCTGCCCAATGCACAGATCTGGGGGGCATGGGTCCCCCTGGCCCCCAGGGGTGCATGCAGTGGCAGGGAGCAGGCAGTGGCAGGAAGCAGGCAGGCAGCAGGGGCGGGAGGAGCCAGGCTCTGTTCCACTGCAGCAGTCATTGCCTCCTGCTGGGGACAGGGGGCTGCAGACTTGGGTCTCTGCAGCTGGAGGCCCCCCTCAGCAAGGCTAGGAAGGCAGGGGGCTATGCAGAGGGATTGAGGGGCATGAGCAGGGCCAGGGGGTTGGGGGGGTAGTGAGAGGCACCAGAAGGGCCAGGGAGCCATGGGGGGAGTGAGGGGCACCAGCAGGGGCATCAGGAGGGCAGCAAGCCCAAACCTGCAGAGGGCAGCTCACCCCACCCCAGCCCCACACTCAGATCTAGAGAAAGGGAGGCTGTTAGAGATGAAGGGGAAGGGTATTAAAAGAGGGTACCATACTAAATTGCAAACTCATAGCTAATCCATTGTCCCTAATCATATCAATGTTAGAGCATTTCTTCCTTTTATTGAACTTTGTTTTTAATTTTCTCCTACATGTGGGAAATTACAACTTATCACACCCTATCATATATTAAATCCAACTTTTCCATCTCCTCCCTACTTTTCATTGCACTTAAGTACTTAGGGGTTTTTTAAAAAATGAAAAAAACAGATCATCAGAAGCAAAAGAACAGTCAGAAAGTAAAACTGTATTAATGCTTTAATTTTACACATAGATAAACTGAAGCACTGAGCAACTTACCTAACTGGAAGGGAACAGACTCATGTCTCCTGACTCTCAGCCTTTTGGCCTCTCCACTTAGCTACCCAGCCAATGTTCATCTTGTTTATTAAATGTATGTGCAGGAATTCAAATAGTATTCTGCAAAATATAAAGCAGAGCTTTCATTTGTTTTCTCTTGTCTTGACATCTTAGATCCTGGGCCATTGTTAACAGTAATAACAATAGGAAATTTAAGCAGGTAATATTACATTCAATTCATTTTGCCTTAATGAACTCTGCCTATAATAATTTTCATAATAGAAACTATTTTAAAGAGACTGGAAGAGGCACAAATGTATTAATAAAGTACTAACTAAATGCACAGCACCTACATAGTAACACCAGCACACAGTTATTTAGTGATGCTTACTGCGCATTAGCCTAATAACACTGCGCAGTAGGCTATTAGCACAGTTTTGGCCATGACACACTACTGTGCAGTGTTATTAGGCTAATGCACAGTAAACATCTCATGCAGATATGCCCTTTGTTATTCAGCTGCCATTAACTCTTAAAGAACTGAACTATGGCAGTAAGTCATGGAGAACAAGGCTGCCATGACCCAAATCCCTCTGCAACTTATAGCCAGGAAGAGAGATGGCTGAATGAGAGCTCCTGCAGCAGACAGGCTTCCATCAGAGCAAGATCTGAGGCCCTGGAGGAGACAGGGTGCATGCCATGAACATTGTAAATATTTTCCACTAGATCAGACTATAAAAGTATTTTTCCACCATTATCTAGTATGTTTCTTTCTTGGGCAGGTTAGCAAAGGTTAATTAAACAGTTAATATAATTAGGGGTGTTTTTTTACTGTCAGTTTCAGTGTTTGAACTCCCAAGGACCAGCAATGCATCTTTCCCAATAGGGAGTTCTCAGATTCATAATCTAAACTCCCAGGCTCCCTGCCAGAGCCCAACTTTACTGACCTTCAGAATGCAACATAAATCAACATATTCTGTTTTCATTCACGGCTATTTGGTGGGTTTTATCCTTAGTCTCACAACATTTGAAAAAAACCTGTTTTGTCCCTTAACAGTGGACAAATAATAAGGTGATACTGTAATATTTCACAGCAAGTGTTTAGCAAGGTACAAAATTAGCAAGATACAGAAACTCAATTCCTATCAGTCATTTTGTGTTCTCCACGTGAGCTTTGAAGACACCCATTGAACATCACACAGCACAACACAGCACATTCTAAACATGCTGTGTATGAACCCACTCCTTCATAGAGGATGTGAATCTCAAGCCAAGAGCTAGCATCTAACAAATAGCCTTTACATGTTATAAATGTGAATTTATCATTTTTCTGCTGAGTGTCAAACCACTGTATGCCAGAAACAAACATCTACAGATGTTCTTTTTCTTTCACAGATCTGAAGGAAATGATGATAGTCTTGAAATTATGGATATTTAAAGAAAAATTACTGCAGATGGCAGAATTCCTTGCCAAAAGTCTTTTATCACCTGCTCATCCTTCATCAGTGCAGCATTTGAGGAAATCCAACTTAGAGATAGATTCATTTGTTAAAGTGAAGTCTTCTGAATTGGGGTTAGCAGGAATTTTGGCCACAAAAGAGCAAGGGTTACTTTCAAGGAGCTGAGAGATTCATTTATTTAAAGAAAGCAAGCCACTGCTCTATACTCCTTCAATGGATACTTTGAGTCACTACAAGAAAGGGCAATGACCTGACCAAGTTCCATAGATACCCTGTGCAGCAGGCTGACTTAATCTGCATGCTTGCTCTGGGGTATTCAAATAGATGAGGATCTGTTAAGACAGTGGTTTTTAAACTGTATTCTGCACAACAGTGGTTTTTAAACTGGGGGGTACACAATAGGTCATTAAGGGTTCTGTAAAGAGATTGGGGGTAGCAGAAGAGTGGGCTCAGAGGTGGTGCAAAATCATCAGTGGACTGCATCACCTGGGTCCTCCTCAGTCTTTAGGATAGGGGTAACGGTTCTGGAGCAGGAGAAGTGGTATGAAACGGTTCCATGACTGCAGGAAGTTTGAAAACTGCTGTGTTAATATCTTGGGTGGATCTAGGATTTTGAAAAGGGGAATGCAGGTGATGTGGTGCATCATCACAAAACACATTACTGGCCAGGTGAAAATAGCCTAGAAGCTTTATTAATATACCAGGGACTTAGGGCTATACTATTCCATTCAAGATCAAAGCAAAAATAAATACAACTTTATTGGAATGTGCATTCATTTGCTGTATTATATGTTATGTATAAAACACAACAAACTAGGCACATACAATCAATAAATATTGTTTCTTTAGTCCTGTTTTCATTAGAATTAAATTTCACATGGCTTTCATATTCATAAACCACAGTTTAGCCTTCAGCATCTTGACAGTGCATCCAAGGCTTCACTGGGTATTTATTCCACACCTGAGTTGATGTTACCCTGAGTTAATGTCTCCATGCCTGTATTAATGTTTTTGCTAGAGTTAAAAACACCCTGAAGGCCAGTGAAATAAGAGCTACATTAAGAAAAGCTGCTAGCAGACAGCAGAAATGCAGAAGAAAGGATAGCTTAATTAGTGGAATATCAGGACCATTAAAAAGGACACAGGTTTATTAGCACCTGTAGAATGAAGCATTTGGAAGGAATCAGGTAGATTATAATGAGCCATGAAGTCAATCAACTCTCTCAGCACTATGAGAATAGAAATGCTGCTACCATTGTTAGGCAGTTGGTTTTAAACTTTGAGTGGATCAGGAATCAAAGGGGGGTATGAGTACACCAGTGCACCCCTCCTAGATCTGCCCCTGGTAGCATGAATAAAAAAAAAAATGATCAGGTTAGAGCTTCCTGCAATCTATAAATCACTGCTTAATGGCCAGGACAAGAAAGCATCTGCAGTATCTCAATGCACTTTCACCCCAGAAAACTCCTTAAAATACCAAGTTATATTGTACAAATGAAATGCGTTTTGCATTCTCAGTTTAGTCCTCGCTGTATGTATATGTCCTAAATATAAATACCACCAGGGAGTCTGTGGGAACTCAAACTAAGTGTCTAGCTATGTGTCACAGGAAGGCTAGCCTCTATAAGGGGAGCCCCAACTCCCCTGTGACAGAACAGGTGCCTACAACCAAATTAGGAAGGTGAGGTATTTGTGGCTAATAGAGGAAAAAAAGTGCAAGAAGAAAGAGTCAAGAGATCTTTTGAGAAAGATGTATGTGTCTTGTAGAAGAATGATGGAGTAGCAGAGCAATTTGCTTCTTTGGTTCCCCAAGCCAGGAACAATACATTAATCCATCTGATGACCTCTCTAAACCAAAAGCTGAAAAGGATGAGAGCTGTGGGGCAGCAGAGGGACTTCCCTGTTGGCATGCCCAGAGCAGAGAATCAACAGTGCAGGGAGAACGGTGGACCTTTTTCTGATGAAAGAAGAATTCCTGTGTAGAGAGACTTGAGAGTTCCTTCTGGAAAGGAACCACTTGAAACTGATAAGCCATTTGGGTGAAAAAAACTGAAACTGAATTCAGATAAGACAGAAGTAATGGTGATGGGCTTGAAATCCCATCTCTGATTGTGTTGAGCCTCCCCTTGTCACTTGGGTTCACGACATTAGAGTGCTCCTGGAATCTCTGCTGCACCAGGATCTTCCTACAGCAATAGTGGCTAAAAGCACCTTTCACAACTCCATCTGGTGAGAAGGCTGCAACCCTTTCTTTCAGATTCATATCTGCCCTCCAACATCCGTGCCTTTGTAAGCTTGAGGCTAGAATACTGAAATGCATGCTTCATAGGGATGCCCTTGAAAACTGTCTGGAAGTCACAGCTGGTGCAGAATGCAGCAGGATGTCTTTTGATGAGAGTGGTTCACCAAGAGTACATAACTCCAGTACCCCAGAGCCTGCACTTGCTCCCAATAGCTTTCTAGGTGAAATTCAAGGTGCTGGCTTTGACCTAAGACCCTAAATGGTCTGGTCCTTACATACCTAAGGGACCATCTTGGATGCTTATCTTGCTGGGATCCTATGACCCCAGCTGACTTCCTGCCCTTTGGGCAGGGGGCTGGACTCGATGATCTCCCGAGGTCCCTTCCAGCTCTAATGTCTATGAAATCTATGAAATCTTCTCCACTACACTCCATCATAATCTCTAAGATCAGCTGAGAGCAACCTCAGCTCTGGAACTCACTCCCTCTTGAGGCGCGTGACAGGCCAAGCCTGAACACCTTTCGAAAGTGCTGTAAGAGCTTCCTATATGGGCAGGTATTCAGTATCCAGAAACACTGGCAGCAAAACTGGAAGTGGTGCCAGGGGACTGAGTATCCCCTAAAGGGCCCAGCCACAGCCCCCCCTCCCC
This sequence comes from Crocodylus siamensis, assembly GCF_052110815.1. Lineage (NCBI taxonomy): Eukaryota > Metazoa > Chordata > Crocodylia > Crocodylidae > Crocodylus > Crocodylus siamensis. Next base: position 235,006,040 of record NC_143396.1, on the reverse strand, counting down.
CTGGCCAGCACTGGGGGATATGGTACCCCCTACCCCACCTTTTGCTACGCCACTGCAGGTATTTAACATCTAAAACTAGGCCAAACCATTGTTTAGGAGGTTTCTGGCTTGTGTTGATATTCTGATTTCCCTTTGAGTGGTTTTATCTTACTCCTGTTTTATAAACATTCTGATTCTCTTATTGTAAGCCACTGTGAAATTTGCTTGAAAGAGTGACTTATCAATCAAGTAAATAAATAAAATAATAAAGGCAGGGGAAAACTCCAAAAGGAAGGGCTAAAGTGTACATTTCACAAAGAGGACTGTAGGAAACCTCTGGAAATAGCAGGAGATGTTAGAGTTGGACTATCCATACTAATGTACTGTGCCTGAAGTATCACAGGACTATATGCTGTGTGCTCTAAATAAAGGTTGTACTAAGAGAATGCAGTAGAACCCTCAAAAGGCTAAGAAGGAAAAATGGAATGGATACCACTTCAGTGTCATACCTTCTACAAGGGGGTATTTTGACAGTGAGGCTTAGGTTACATCGTGTCAAGACGGAACAATGACAACTATAAAGAGGCATTTTTACAAGTTGTACATTTCAAATGAGCACCTGAATTAATATGCTATCCTATTGGGGTGAATCTCAAGTTCTAAGCAGGATTTCAAAAGGGTCCAATTTTATTTCAACATGGGAGAGAGAAAAAAAATGAAATCTCAAAGCTTTTAGTGAAATGGAAGCTCATGTAGCAAAAGAACAACAATACACGCCAAAGCAATCAAGGGGATTTTCTGGTCCATCACAAGTTTTCTGAATGCTGGATTTCTAGAGTGAAATGTTAGATATATAAGTAGGCCTTCCCAAGATGGTGCTTTCAATGTTAATAAAGGATATTGTTTTCCTCATTGTATGATCAGACAGTAGCCAATAACAGCCCATTATTGTTGTTCACCAGTACAAGAACTTGTATTAATTTCTTCTTTACTAGTAAACAAGCTTACATGCATCACTGAAAACAAACTTACTGAGATGATAGTGCAAAGTATTTAAAACTAAGAATTTGATTAGAATAATTCTGGAGACAATCTATTTTTATATTACTTTCTAAACAATGGATTCCCCAAATTCAAAATACATGATTGTGCTCCGCACTGTCCCAAAGGAAAAATTTTCTCAGAGACAAGTGATATTTGAACATGTCACAGTAAATTCGATTTCACTTGTGTTCCTAAGTCACTGAAGTATTGTGTAGGGTATGGCTGAGATTTCCAAAAGCATCTATTTGCCCCTTAGGTCCAACTTGAACACTCAAAATAGGGTCTTAAATATAACTTCTGTTGGTTCATTGTAGCAGGGGAAGGAAACTTTTCAGCCCAGGGTAAGTTTAATCCATAAAGATGAACCAATGGCTGATATCCTCAACCCCTGGTAATCATTGGGTGAGGAGGATATAGGTAAAGGCAGGCTACAGAACATCCTCCTCAATTAGCCTACTCCTCCCTCATATCAAAATATGCAGTTACAACTCAACTTTGAGTTAGTTATGATCCATCTGATTTTAATTTTAAATGCCCCCAACATGGGTTCATCAGCGGCAGGTCCTGTCAGACCAACCTGGTAGCCTTTTACGATCAGATCACCAGATCATTAGATGCAGGGGTAGCAGCGGACATAGTCTTCCTGGACTTCCAGAAGGCTTTCAACACTATCTCTCACCCCATTCTCATTAAGAAACTGAGGGGCTGTGGTGTAGACACCCACACAGTCAAATGGGTCGCCAACTGGCTGGAGGCCCACACCCAGAGGGCAGTAGTGGATGTGTCCTTCTCAACCTGGAAGGACGTGGGCAGTGGGGTTTCGCAGGGCTCGGTCCTCGGGCCCACACTGTTCAACATCTTCATCAGTGATTTGGACAAGGGGGTAAAATGCACCCTGTTCAAATTTGCTGATGACACTAAGATGTGTGGGGGACGTGGGCACACTGGAAGGATGCAACAGGCTACAATCAAACCTCGACAGGTTACAAGGGTGGGCGGATGAGAATAGGATGGGTTTCAACACAGACAAGTGCAAGGTGATGCACCTCGGGAGGAACAACCGGCACCATACTACAGGTTAGGGAACTCCCGTCTTGTCAGCACGGAGGCGGAAAAGGATCTGGAGGTCATCATTGACTCCAAGATGAACATGGACTAGCAGTGTGGAGAGGCAGTCAGGAAGGCCAACCGCACCTTGGCATGCATCCACAGATGCATCTCGAGCAAGTCCAAAGAGGTGATCCTCCCCCTCTATGCGGCACTTGTCAGGCCACAGCTGGAGTATTGCGTCCAGTTCTGGGTGCCACACTTCAAGAGGAATATGGACAACATGGAGAGGGTCCAGAGGAGGGCCGCTCGTGTGATCAGGGGACAACAGGGCAGGCCCTATGAGGAGAGGCTACGGGACCTGAACCTGTTCAGCCTCCAAAAGAGAAGGCTGAGGGGGGATCTTGTGGCCTGTTACAAACTCATCAGGGGGGATCAGCAGGCACTGGGGGAGTCACTGTTCCCCCAAGCACTGCCAGGAGTGACCAGGAATAACGGTCACAAGCTAGCAGAGGGTAGGTTTAGGTTGGATATCAGGAGGCGCTACTTCACAGTCAGGGCGGCTAGGGTCTGGAACCAACTTCCAAGAGAAGTGGTGCTGGCTCCTACCCTGGGGGTGTTTAAGAGGAGGTTAGATGAACACCTTGCTGGGGTCGTTTGACCCCAGTACTCTTTCCTGCCATGGCAGGGGGTCGGACTAGATGATCTGCTCAGGTCCCTTCCGACCCTACAAACTATGAAAATGTTAAGTAGAATGTTATAAATCCCTTTTATTCTGTAAAGTCTAAACATGGAAAGAATCTGTAAAAAGAAGTAGACAATCCAGGAAAGAAACATTTTTTCCTAATAAAACATTTTCAAATTGGAAAGTTTTTATTAATTACTGGTTTCATATCAGCTATTCCATGTCAGCAACAACAGACTTAAAGCAAATCAGAGTTTTCTTAGCTGAAATAGGACAACTTGGAACATCCACACATGAAGGCATGTGCGTTTGCAGCAGCTAAGATAGAAGCAGTACAAATTTTAACCGGGGCTTTATGCCTCAGCACACATGCCCAGACATGTACTTTGGTGTAGTGCAAGTTGTGTCAGTTGGGGCAAAATAACCCTGCCTGGTTTCTCCAGATGTATAGCCAGGGGAAGCTAATGCCTGGGGCCAGCACCTGTGCAGACCCCCGATGGCTGCCTCAACTGGCCCCAGTCTCCTGACACTTAAAAAAAAAAAAAAGAAAGAAAGAAAAAGAAAAAGCCCCGCATTCACCAGCTGTAGCAGCAACCATGGCGGTCACTGGGGCCTCCTGGCCAGTAACTGGGGGGGGGGGGGGCTGGAAGAGAGGGGAGGGGACCATGGGGTGACCCCCACCCAGCCCCCACCTGCCCTCTGAGCCTCCCTGATGGCTGCCCTGCCCAGCCCTAGCATCCCAGCAAGAAAAGAAAACCCCCTACGCTCACCAGTAGTACCAGCTGCCTAGTGGCAGAGCCCCCTCACACAGCACATGGTGGGGGGGCAGTGGGAACTGGCCCCAGCTGCCTGGTACCCACACTGCCATGCCCCATCACACAGGTGCAGCCCCGGTTGGCAGGGCACTGTGTGGTCCCACACGCTGTCAGGCAGCTGGGGCTGCTGCAGCTGTCATCTGGGGTCCAGCACTGCTCAGCCTGAGTGGCCCCAGCTGCCCAACAGCACATGGAGCCGCGCAGCACCTTGCTGACCCCACCAACACCCAGGTGATTGGGCAGTGGCAGTGTGGGTGCCAGGCAGCTGGGGCCAGTCCCCGCTGCCCCCCTATGCCCAGTGCTGTGTAAGGGGGCTCTGCCACAAGGCCCCAGTGGCCCCCCACAGCAGCTGCTACTGCTGGCTAGTGCGGGGTTTTTTGGGGATTTTTTCTGCCCGAAAGCTGAGGGCAAGCAGGGCAGCCATCCGGAGGGGTTGGGGGGTCAGGGGGTCAGGGGTCAAGTGGGGGATGGAGTCAGGAAAGGCAGCAATCGAGGGGGCTCAGGGAGTGGGCAGGGGAAGAGGCCAGCAGGTGTCTCCCCTTGGCCCCTTTCCCCTCCTTTAGCCCCCCCACCCCCACACACTTACCAGCATGGATCCTGGGTCCAGCTCCCTGCAGCTGGCATGCTTCCTGCCATGCATGGGCAGGCAGTGTGCTTCAGCACTGGGGTGAGGGCTAACCATAGAGATGCTCTGGCTGGCTACCAGAGTGTCTCTGCCGAGGACCCAAGCCTCCAGTTGCTATTTTCCCCCAGGTTATTTTTTGACCCCTGGATATCCCCCCTAATTTTGCCCCCATGCTGCAAATTTGCAGTGGGGGAAACATTTTTTGTTCCCACACATGCCTCTTGTAGCATCTCAAAGCCCTTTTAGACGTCGCAAGACGCACGAGCCCGTGATTTCTCACGACAAGGTCTGGAGTGAGGAATCATGAATGTTCTGAATGTAATAGGTTCTTCCTGTGATTTCATAGCTTTCTCAGATACCACTCTAATGCAGACCAGTCTCTCAACTTACAAATTCAGTAATAAGCATGATATGACAGATGCAAAAGTTTAAAACTACTGTCATGATCCAGAGACTGGAAAAATGTGTTTAAATAAAGGCATTTTCATTCCATTTAGAGTAGATTTGGCTCTGTGAAAAGTATGGAGTTTTTCAGTGGAATGTAATACATCAATAATTTCATGCTCTAGGGAACTTTACAGCACAAGCAGAATTGTTACATTTGAATTCCTCTCATCTTCTACTCAAACTTCTCATCACCACATTGATCAGTATTTCTACATGTTATAGTACTTTAGGTCTGCTTGGTCTGGAAACAATTGCAGGTGCTCCTCACTTAACATCATCCTGGTTAACATTGTTTTGTTATTACTTCACTATTAGAGAACATACTCGTTTAAAGTCACGCAATGTTTGGTTATAATGTTGTTTGGCCACCACCTGCTAGTAGGTAACTACTGTGACATAATTGGATTCGCTTTACATCATTTCACTTAAAGTCACATTTATCAAGAATGTAACTACGACATTAAGCAAGGAGTAGCTGTATAAGCAAAATGCTTCACGAAAAAGTGCAGTACCTGTAAGAGGCACTATGAGTTTCATCAGCATAAAGCTGCAGCATCTGATGTTACTGTGCTTCAGATTTCCAATTTTTTTTTAAATATTTCAACTAATATATGGATAATTTGAAGTCAATAAGTCTAAATTCCATGCACTACCACTCTTACCACACTTTGGTTACCTTCTCCCAAAGAAAAATGTCATGTAAATAATCTCAGTTTGGACAAAGGACATCAACTATGCAGGAGGGTTACATTTTCAGGCATCTTAGAGCTCATGCCCTTGTTTTCACATTTATGCATCCATTGAATCAAATTACACAAAGTACATAGATTTTTATGCTCGCAGTTGATTGAAGGTAAACAAAACTCGTCCTAAGCCTGCTGCTAGTGATAAAGGTTAATTGAAACGCCTGACCCATATACTTGCCAGGAAAACTTGTTATTTTGAAAAGTAGGTTTCCAGTGCCAGATTATGACATGCTGAGCCCCTAAACTATGTCCAGCTTAAGAGGCCTCATATGATAAAAATAATCCAATGTATGTATATTTTTGTCATATTAGAATGAAAATGTCCATATTTAGAGATTCGTTTTCCCATATCTCCTCTATTTATGAACTGATTATTATAAAACTTGATGTTGAGTCAGTTTTTTTTCCTTATTTAGAGGCCCTAAACTATAGCTTAAGTAGCTTAAACCTAAATCTGGCATTGGAGGTTTATATGCCTTTACACAATCCATCCAGTGATCAGTTGCACTAGTCTTTATGACATGCACCATTTTAGCTGCTTCTTCCTCATTTCCAGGAGACAAAGGTTCACCCTGGAGCTTTACCCTCCAGTTGGGATAGTGAGCATTTCTCTTTTACAAGCTTGTCTATAATATTTCCATCTGTTGGAGAAAGGATTATAAATAGTGACAAGACTCATCCCATTATTTTCACAACAATGCAAATACCCTCCTCAGAACACCCAGGTCCTGAATATCTTTCCAGAACAATAAATCCTCGGGAGACGGGGGGGGCAGGGAGAGAGAGAGAGGAAGGAGAAGGCATCTCCTGTCCTCTTCCCTAAAAGATTCAGCTAAGCAATGATCATGCCTCAGTGCAACCTCACAGTCTAAAATACTGCCACTGTGCAAGTTAAACTGGAGGCAGACCCATTGGCTACAACATATAACAATAGAAATTGTTGAATGGCAAGCCTACTTCTTGTTTCTATCTAATTGTCTTCTAGGCTGCAAATTGAATAAACTATGTTAGGGCTGTCCAGAAGGCACATAAGCCGCATCTGGCCTATGAACGATTAATATGTGGCCTGTGGGCTCCCACCTAGACACCACTCCTGCCATTGCTTCTGCCCTTGCTGCTGAGTTGAATGGTTTTTCTGGTGCATGGTGGAACAGGGGCCAGTGAGCTCACTGCCCATGTGATGGCAAGGTGAGGGGGAAGGGGACAGGGTCAGAGATCTTGTGCTGTATGCTTAGCAGTGATGGCAGGAGGGCCTATAGCCCATGTGGCAGGGGCAAAGGTAGGGGTGCAGGAAGTTTACATGGTATGTGGCATGCAGCCTGTGTGGTGTGTAAACCAGAGCCTAAGAGTGGTGAGGCATGTGCCATTGTAGTCTACAGGAATAATCTGTTCACCAACTTCTGCCACATTTCTATCCCTTCATTATCTTCCAGTATATCAGAAGCCCAGCACAAAAAACATTTTGGAAAATAAGAAAGTTTGGGAATTTAAAACATCCTATAGGACTAATTCTGGCTTATTATTTTCTTTTCAGGATAGTACAACTATCTTAGCTATTAATGATATCCAGTCCCCTCCCATTAGAAAAACAATGTCTATCTTAATTATGTCTTTTCTCCTCTCTCTCAAAACATACATAGAAGTAAAATGATGTGAGAGATAATATTTCTATATTTGAGGTATTAAACACATTTTCCTTCTGGGCAATGTGTCTATGCTTCACCTGCATGCATATGTCATTAAGCTACATGAGGAAAACCACTCAGAGTTTTGAAATACTGAACAAAAACATATCAAGTTTTTAATATTAATGAAATATTGTCTAGGACATTCCATTTATATGTAGTTCTATTTAGTTGGAATGACATTTTCAGGCTGCCATCCCATTAATACGTTTAGCCTTATGCTGGGTGTTGTGCTTTCGGAGAAGCTATGGTTCCAAAGTTTGAGCCCTATCCCAGACTGCTACCAGTCTGTCCAGTACTAAATACGTATTTGGCCATTCAAACTGTGGAATCAAAGGCAACCAGACAATACTAGCTACATCACTCCCTAGGATACTATTGTCTACAGAAACTGGCCCTAACTGTGCAAGACTGATGGGACATTCAGCTTTGATTTTGAAAACTAGTTAATGTTTGCTATTTAGTTAGCATAGAATTATTATACACCAGGATGGCACCCATATCTACAAGAGCAAGATTACAACCCACAGTATAGACCTAAAGATTTACTGAACTTAAACATTTCGACCTCATACACAACAACTTCACTTTCAATAACTGACACTTTCTTCAGACCACAGGCACAGCTATGGGCACCAAAATGGTCCAACAATATGCCAACCTTTCTATGCCCCACCTGCAAGAAGAATTCCTCAAGAACAGTACCATAAAGCCTATGCTATACCTAAGATATATAGATGACATCTTCATCTTTTGGACAAAAACCTGCAATCTCCGATTTCCATCACAAATTCAGTTATCATCACCGCTCCGTCAGACTCTCTCTTGAATACTCCAGCACCAACATTTCCTTTTTAGATGCTATGATCAATATCCAGAATGGTTAAATACAAATCACCATATACAATAAATCCACAGACCAACATACCTACACAGAACCAGCAATCACCCTGAACACACCAAGAAAGCTGTAACATGCAGCCATGCCCCCTAATACTACCAAATTTACACTTAAGAGAGTACCTGTGATCACCACCTCGCAAATCTCAAAAGGGCTTTCACCCAACAAGGACACGCCTCCAGAGAGATAGATCATACTTCTCAAAGTGCCATGTAGATACTATGTGAAGAATTGCTGCATTACAAAAAGAAAATCCCCACATTGAGCCTGGCTGGGAGCAGCTCAGGGCTGCTCTGACCGAACTCAGCATGCTGTGGAGGGGCTGCCTGGGGCACAAGGGTGCTTCAGCATGGGGCTAGATGGCAGGAAGCCCCCACACTGAAGCACCCTTGTACCCTAGCCAGCCAGGCAACATCTACACATGTGCTGCTGTGCATGAAAAAACTCCAGACAAGGCTAGTACTTGTAAATAGTACTTGTAGTAGTAGTACTTATACCATTATTGTATTAATGTTGGAAATACAAGTACTAGCCTGCTCCAGAGTTTATTAGTTTCATGAGCCCTAATAGGGGTGCACATGTAGACATGGAGGCATTTACTGCAGAGCTAATTAGGCAGCTCCACAGCAAATGTCTTGTGTAGATGCACCTTGTGTGTTGCCAATTTCTTCATTTTACTCGTGTGCTTGGTCATAATCCTGCAGGGTGAGGCATTTATTCTGCTGTATTAGCTATTTCCTTTTACAATCTTGATACTGTTCCTCATAGAGGAATACCTTGCTTGGAGACCTTCACAGAGATTAACACTAAACTTAGTTTGTTTTGGGTCCTCAGCTGTTAAGAGTACTTAAAACATGAATGATTGAACTTTAAGATTAATTAAATAGTGCTAAGTGCCCTTTAGGTATCTTAAAATTACATCACTTCAGGCCAGTTACATTATCTTCAAGCTGGGCTACCAAGCTTGAGTTAATTAACTTCTAAGTGTTCACCTGAGATAAAGCCAACAATTTGCAGTCTTCCAGTATTCCAGGAGACACTACTCCCAGATAGACTAGCTATCATTCAGGACTTTGACCCTTTACTGACAGCTGGGAACAGAGAGGAAAGAGATGAGTGTGGAGGGAGACAAAAGGGGTGAGGAAGGGTAGGGGAGCCTGGGGCGGGGAAAGAGGAGTGAGTGAATGGGTGGGCAACTATTGGGCTGCTGTTCCCTCTTTCCCCCAAATCACCCTCTCTCCACACTCAGGTCTCTCCCCTGTCACCTCAATTTCCACCTCCCCACCCCAACAACTTTGCATAGCTCTGGCACAGATGGCAATAATAAAACATTATAATTTTATTCTAGCAGTCATTGTGAACACAGCATTTTTCACAAGCCTAACATATTGTTTGGGTTCACCATGCTGAGATCCATATATCAGCTATATATATATGCTTTTAAGTATTTAAGTAGTAAGCTTGTAATTGACAATTCAAAATTCACCTAATTAAATTAGCTTCTTTTTCAGCCATAGATCATTTCCAAGGAGATTGCTCTCTAAAAGGAAAGTTGGGGAAAAAAACTGACTAATTTCAAATAATGAAAAAATGGCAATCAGGACAAATTCTCCATGAACATACAATATTTGAAGTTTGGGCTGTGGTGTTTGGTTATGATAGCCACATTGTTGCATTGCTGGATGAGCATACAAGTACTTCCAAGAGCTCAAACACTGGCACATGTAAATATAAAATCCGGTTTATTTTGTGCCAACAAAACTGTTGGCTCAAATGTTTACAAAAAGCATATACCAAAGGAGTAGAGGACATTCATTATAAAGCTGAAAGAAAGTTTATATCTTTAGTTGCTTGCCTCTTCATCCTTTAAAGCCACAGGAAAAGTTACCTCTCTGGCACAAGCTGCTTTAGATGCAACAGAGTCCATTTTAAATGTCTAGAAACAATTTAAAAAGTTACAGTGAAAGAATTAGAATGATATAGCAATTGTCTCAGTTTGGGCATTTCTTGGGAATTGATCAGTAGTTGGAAATTGCTGGAATTGTGCCAAAACCCTGTGCCAAAGTCACTATCATTACTGAGTCAAAACCTTGAAGTCCTTATTCAGTTAAATCTTAGGAATTTTGCATGTTTAAAGACTGCAGAATTTTGCTTATAACACACTAATTATTTTATGATGTAGGTAGTATGACTTTTATAGGTGAGAATTTAATTTGTCCCATAGAGATCATTTCTATGGACAAAAGCCCTGTACATTTGTTAATCAAATGACTTGGATCATATTTCAAAATTCCATTAAACATATTATATGTTCTTCAAGTGCTGTTAGAAAAGTTGAAAGGACCTGACTGAGCACAGCTCTCTCAAGAGCTTTTCTTGCAGTCTAAAATAGGACTGTATCTGCACTGCTTGCCATTTCACTCCAGTAAAGGGTACAGAGGTAGTTTTTTAGCAGAAAAACAAAAGCACAGTAATTTCCTCTCTACCTGCTCCTCCCTCATTATTCCTTATTAGCAGGTCATTCACAACAGCCTTAATTAATTAATGTTCCCTTCCTTTAGCAATGTTGCACAACTCCCCCCACTTCCTTTTTACACAGCTTGGGAGGAGTGTTATCAGTTACAGCTGTCTTTTTGGAAAAAGAAAATCCAACTTCATTCTCATTTTGCAGGAGCTTTTTCAGGCCAGAACTTTTCACGTATTTGCTAAGAAAAAAAAATTTCACTGCTCAATGCTTCAAAGGGTTTTATCATCTGCCAAAGAATTCAAGGCTACGCAAAATGAAGACATTCACAGGAAATAATAAAATACTATTGCTGGATATAATTAAAAATATATTTCCAACACTTGTCAAGAAAGTGTAGATTGTGTGGGCTTTTCTTTACGTCACAATCTTTTCTTATCCAAGGGTGACCTTTAACAATGTTTTTCAAGATCTTTCATTCAGGAGAAGTATTTTGTAATTGGTGACTATACCATCTTTCTATTGATCAGTATCTGAAATCAGTGGGTTGAACAGAATTTCAGTTTAATCATCACAGAGCTCTGAACCTAGGGATCAAGTCAGCAATGCTAGAGCTGGTGAACAGGTGGTCACCAAAAGGTGTATGAGGCCATTATTGGCCCAGGAACCTCAAGAAGGTCAATTCAGCCTTTACTAAGGGGGCATGTGAGAACACAGCTCAGCTGATCATGGGCATTAACTGGGGAAAACTAGGGGAGAGCCACATAATTTGAGTTCACTGTTCTTTTGACTCCTTTCTTCTGACTGAAAAAAACTACAGGGACTACCTTTCCCACTTGTATACAGAGAAGGTCATGTTAACAAATGTACAAGTTTCTGTCCCTTTACCTAGTTCCGTAGCCAATGGAAAAGAAGTTGGGTAAGTTACCTAAATAGTGTGCAGGAGACACTCTGACGTGACCTAAGGAAGCAGGGGTCTACATTTCAAAGTGGGCAATAGGCACCTTGTAAACAATGCCACCCATACCAGAAACATAAAACCTGTGAAAACTGGGTACACAATAGAACTAACAGACAAACATCCTAAGGGGCAAAGGACATGCCATTGTCAAGGCAACCAAGGGGGAAAAAGGGGTGGAGATCACCCATAAAAAAGCAACCAACAATAGAACAAGGGATTTCTGCCCACCTGCCAAGAACTGCCCGCCCCAGAAAACTTCTAAATGCCTGGGTGCAGGGACTATATAAGACTTATGCAAAGTTTCTGTTGTGTCTTAACTTAGGTAGTTTTCTATTGTTTCTTCATCTCATTTTGTTGGCTTAGACAAAGTTTTCTGTTGTTTCTTTGTCTTATGCCTAAAATCGTAAATTGCTATACTCAAACACTCTCTTCAGAGAACAGAGTATTCTTGCCCAAGCCATTTTCATGACTTCAGTGCCACTACATAAATTCTAACACTATGGTTAGATAACAGTCACCCTCTCCATATTGACCCTAGTGGCAATATGGCCAGGTATTCAAAGCCCACTACTTACCAAGCCAAGAGCCATCTGCCTCTACAAAGCTAACTAAAGTAAAAATCTAGTAAAAACTTGTGAAGGACTCAATATTTATGAGTAATAGCAAGAGCACCTTGGCATGCTTGTAACCACAGCAGTAAGACCACAGACAGGCCTAGACAGGAAGACAGAGATCCTCTCGTGGTTAGCTCAGATGTCTAGTAGCACCAACAGGAGATAGGAGACAGGAAGAGCGCTAAGTGATACCTGGTCAGTTAAAGAAAAGAGAAAATTAGGATATAGGTTAGGCTAAAATAATAGCTGGCATCCCCTTCCATGTTGCCAAGGAGATGCTTCACAGGCAGCCATGTTATATAATCTATTTTTAAAGGGATCAGGCTTCACCTGAAAATGATTAAGGTTTCTTGCCCTTGATAGTTTTATTGGAAAATTAGTCCAGAATCTCACTGCTTTGATAATTAGAAACTTTCTTCTAATGTTCAGACTGAGCTTATTCCTGGACAGTTTACACTTATGTAGCAAAACCCTATTTTTATTTTTCTTTATTTAAAAATATATTCCGTCCCCTTCCCCTAACCATTTCTGACTTTCTCTCTGCTCTTTCTATCCCTTATAAGTGATTACAAGTAATACTAGGTAAGCTAAGTTCTTGTATACTATTATTTGTAATAAGCCCCGTTTTATATTGTAAATAGTGTTGTTATGTTTGTATTGATTTTTACTGTTTTATATTGTATTACTATCATTTTTGCATTGATTATTGTTTTATATTGAATTTATATAATTTAGGTCTATGTCCGTAATGTCAAGTAATGTCATCTTCTGCCCCCTGATGTTGTAACTTATGACTCATTCCTACCCCTCCTATGTAAATTGGTTCCTGAATGAATGGGGATGCATGAGAGTGCTTGAGAGACAATGGCAGTAGATCTAAAAATAGCTCCCTCTGAATGACCGAACCATCAACTCAATGACCCAACCATCACCCCGCATTGACCCTCCCTGGCTCAAGATTTGGAAGACAAAGACTGCTGCAGAAACCAGCCAACCCACCATTGTGCCAAGGCTGCACGTGCTCAGTATGAACATCTGGAACCCTCTGGAACAGGACTGACTTTGCCTGGACATGCCCTCCCCATAGGAGATCATAGGTAGTCTGCCCCATAAAAAGGGGTAGTGAAGACTGACTCCTTGGGACGCCATCTTCACCTGGACCAGACCTGCTCCACGTCACACTGCCTATCAATCCAGAGTCCCTGCCAGCGACACCCCTCTGGACAACACCTGCTAGAGACAGACCCCAACTAGCCATCGAGGACCCCCCGCCCCAACCTGGATAGGTAGCTATCACCCCCACCCTTTCTTCAAGCAAGGACTTAGACTCTGTTTCTCTTCCCCTACCTTGACTCCAATCCTTCCACTGAGTCTCTTTCTCCTACTACCACTGTGTGAGTGTGTGTAGGAACCAAGCTGTACAGTATAGCATTCATTTAATAAAACTATTATTCAGAACCCTGAGTTGGATTTTGCTTTACTACGGTTCTGGCCCTGCTCCAATCTCTGCTTCTCACCCCTCTAATTCTGTTTCATTTCTCCCTCTCCTGCTTCTGGCTCACCGCCACCTCCAACACCTGCCCCATGCTCCTGTGCTCCGCTGTGTCTCCAGACCCCTGTTTCTTTGCTATTGCCTTATCTCCATTGCCTTTTCCCCTGATCTCTGCCACTGCTATTGCCTTATCTCCACTGCCTTTGCCCCGATCTCTGCCACTGTTATTGCCTTGCCCCCACTGCCTTTTCCCCTGATCTCTGCTTCTTGCTCTTTAGTTACCAAGCACCCCAAGCATAGGTACCACAGGCACCAACACACACATACTGTCACCTGAGTTAGTGTTTAATCTGTGTATATGTATGTGTGTGTATGATTTCATGTTGTTATCATTAGAGCATGTATGTGCTTGAATTGGTGATAGCTATGCATGTGCCTAGGCTGGTAATCTTGGATATGTATGTGCTTGAAGTAGTAGAGTGTGTGTGTGTGTGTGTGTGCGCGCGCATGTGCGCATGCTTGGTGGGGGTGTATGCACCTAGTGTGTGTGCATACACCTAATGTATGTGTATGCACCTAATTGATTTTTGTACGCATGCATGTGCAATTGTACACCATGCCCTCCTGTCTAACAGCGCAATATTGAGATCGTGAGTGTTGGCCTGACCACACAGAGAAATACTCATTTGTTCTTGTCTGAAATTTTTGCTTTTTAAATGAGTTTTGAAAGGGAGGTGAGGAGACTCAGAAATACATTAAAGATTATCAGAAGCAGTTTTAATATGAAAAAAATAGAACAAATTTCATCAGCATCCTTCAATTAGTTCTCTGCTTCACAATATGTCTTCTAAAATACAATGCCCATGGTAATCTAAAAGAAGAAATTTTCACACATGTTTCTCTTTTGCCAGTTTTGGGTACTTTGTAATTTAAGATTATGGTTAAGAACTATTGTTAAATGTAAATAACAACCTTTTTATAAAACCACGAGCATTTTATTTTAAATGGAACTATAGACGCAAATCACCAGCAGAGAGGAATAATGGAACAAACTAGATAGTTTTCTACACAAATTTGGTTTTATAAACTTAAGTCACTTTTAGCTTCAATATGCATCTATCTAAACAGTTGTATTTCTTAATGGTACAAGCCAGTGAGCAAAGGCTGAGCCCTTTTCCAATCTACCTGGACCATAATGGGAGTGACTCAAGAAGTCCCACAGTTTTTGTATCTCTATCCCAAGCTGAAATTAGCAGGTTGGCGCCACTCTCTCTGGGATGGTTTCTATAAGGTCCTGCCATTATAAAAGGAGTGGCACCAGAAGAACATCCTATATCCACCACCAGTCACATGATGTTATTAAAGCCTTGAAATCTGAATTTCAGTTGCTTCACATTTAGTTGGCCTGCTTATTGATTGGTCATCAGAGCAAGATGGCAAACTCTCTCTGCATCAGTGTCTCATTCTCCCTGACCACCATGCTCCTCTCTATTCCCCCTCTCTTAACTTCTCCTCTGTCCCCATTTATGCTCCTCCTCTTTCTGATTCCGTCTTTACCAAACTCCTCCACTTACACAAATGCTCTTTTTTTCTTCAGAAAAAAATAATGGCAGTTGCTGGGAAGGTGAAGAAACCAAGATATCAAATTTCTAAGTATGTTAAATGAGACCTGTTGGAAGACACAGGGAGAAAGATGGAGCTGGGAATATGATGTGGTTTGGGAACATGAAAAGAAGGCATGAGGACAGGATACAACAGAGGTGAGCAAAATACAGCCCACAGGACAGATCCAGTCAAGGAATTCTGTCCAGCCTGTGGTGGGATCTTTGGCCCAGCCTAACCCAGCTGCAGGGGGCAGCCTGGGCCATGGCCCATGTGGCCAGTCCTACCACCCCCAGGTGTGCAGTGTGGTTGGGGTTGCAGTGCAGCACCTGGACTCACTTCCTAGCAGTGACAGCTCCTTCTGGCTGTCACTGCCAGTCTCCGCCACTGCCGTTGGACCTGTGCCCACTGCCCCGGCTCCAGCCCCTCATTGTCACAACCCCATGATCCTAGGGTCTCCATAGAAACCAGTCAGGACCGCCATGGGCAAGGCACATGGCCAGGTGGATGGGATAGGGCTGTGGCTGGGTGGGGAGCAGTATCCAGGAGCAAGACGGGCAGGCGGGGTTCAAATCAGGATCATGTGGCAATGACAGTGCAGGGCCAGTGCCAGGGTCTGGGGCACAGCCACAATCCACTCCCTGCACACCTCTGTGTTAAGTACTGGTTCTGCAGGCAGGGTCCTGCAGGCAGCGGATTGTGGTTCTGCCCCAGCCTCAGCCCCGTGCTGTCCCCTCCCCAAGATCCTGGCCCCAGCCACCCAACCCAATCCCAGGCACTGCTTCTTGCCTACCTGCCTACAGCTCCATTTCATCTGCCTGGCTGCACACCCTGCCAGTGAAGGTCCCAGCCAGTCTCCATGGAGACCCCGGGATTCACAGGGTGGTGACAGCACAGGGCTGGGCCCTGGGGCACAGCTACACACCCCTGCCCGCGGAACCAGCGCCCAGCACGGGGGCATGCAGGGAGCAGAATGTGACTGCCCGCCCCGGCCCCATGCTGTCACGGCCCCAAGACCCTGATGGGAGCTCGGGCCCCGCCCGCCCACCCCCGGCTGCTTCTTCTCACCCACCTGTGGCCCCATCCCATCCACCCTGCTGTGCACAGGGTAGAGCAACTAAGGGAGTTTTGGTAAGCTGTTGCAGGTGAGGGGTTCAGAGAGGTGCTGGCTTCCTAAGTGGACCTCCAGCCCAAATAACTGCCCACCCCTGGATATAACATGGAATGATGAAGATGAGTAATGAAGGCAACAAACCAAACTGAGGACTACAAAAAGATGGGAGGATGAAGTATAGAAGAATATTAATACATGAAATATTAATGAAAGAAAGACAGTGGAATGAGCAAAAGCAATTAATGGACTTCTCAGTATACATTGCCTAAATAGTTAATGCCTGGATGAAATGAAAAAAACCAGCAGTAAGTAAAGAAAATACAGAAGATGATCAATTGCTATTCTTTTCTGGCAAAACACTGTGTGTAAACAGTCTTACTGTAAATCAGTTTCCATGCCCTTCCAATTCCAGTATTTTGGTGGAATTTATTATTTCATTTGTTGAATTTACAAGTCAAACAGATTTATATTGTGAATATTTTCAATAACGCTAAGAGATTATCATAAGGTTGCCATATGTGAATATCAGCAATAAATTTAGCTTGGAAAAAAGACGCAACTCCGTTTGGTGGAGATGTACAGAATGCCAAAAATGAATTTCCTGACTGAATGAAGGAAATAATTGCCAGCTTGTCTTTCATGTGGTCCACTTCAGAGATGTGTTGGAGATACTGGTGAGTCTAATACTCATGAAAGGTGAAGAAACATTCACGGCTGAATAAAACAGGAATGATGATGGTGTTTCTCAATAATTTCTTGCCATATATAGTTTGGCATGAGGGGTAAAAAGGCATTGAGGCATAGGGTTAGAGTTTAACCATGATATTTCTTGAACCTTAAAACAGACATGACATTATTTACATACACTTAATTTTGCAACATGCGGTAAAGACCACATTCCAAGGATGGCACAAAGGTGGCCAGAAAATACTTATAACATTGAGATACTGCCAGCCACCTACTTGCCATGCTCCACTGATGAGCTCCTAAACCATAGGGCACTTGTTAGTTTTCTGCCTGGCTTGTGTAGTTTCACATCACTTTCAAATTTGGGTTTGCAGAACACAAGCAATTCAGACTTAGTTCTGCTGATCAAAAGCTGTTCCCGTTAAGGTCTTTTTTGGCTCAATCCCTGACCTGAAATGTAGCATTTTTAGATTTAATTCTACCTATATATTATTAGTTATGAATAAATAACACACTGAAAACCAGAGGCAAACTTGGACACTCTCCAGCAAAGCCGTTATGTCCAAATCCTGGTGATAAAATGTCTAGTCTCTGTCATTCTGTTGATACTTGCGTGAGCATACGTATACACAGAGACATAGAGCCTGAGATCTGACTCTGAATCTGTAAAATTCTGTTGAACAGATGGAAGACAACAACTCATTAAATCTGTCATCACACATCATACTAACTAGTTGCTAAGTCATACAGGAATAAACTGAAGAAAACACAGATTTTAGCTTGATTACTCAATCATTTGAGCATCCAGGCCTCTGTAATAAGTTTCAAAGATTAGCCATTTAACTATTTTCAGGAGGTAGCTACTGCGCAATCCACAAGGAAATGGTGCTGTGCAAAAGGATAGCCTACGTTATAGCCTGTCACTAGTGCCTTTACTTCCCTATGACATATTTGAAACTTGTTTTCTGTACCATGGTCAAAGGCAGGAATTTAATATACAAAATCAGTTCCTTTATATGATCACATGCAAATATTTTGTAAGAAGGGATTAATTCCAAAATTGTTGTTGATTACCCAAATTAATGGGGAAGATATATATTCTGAACCAGTTCATCTCATGATAAAGAACTAAAAATATTCCAGTGTACCCTAATTAAAGTAAACCACAGCAGAGGGTACAATCTAAAATTGTCACATGCTGGCAGCTGAAGGACTTATGTGGACATTCACAAACAATTATGAGAGTGCTTCTAGACAAAGTAGCCAGAAGTGACTGGGATGCTGCTAGTCATATCTCTGCATTCAAGTTGATAAGAACCACTTGGAAAGGACATCCACCCACATCATGTCAGCCACAAAACAATCACAATGGAAAAAAAAACCTTACTGAAAGCAAAAGCCTGGGGTTGTCCAAAGATAAACTGTTATTTGAGGAACTGAGATCTTATCTTTGAAATAAATCCACATCCCTCTCTTCCAACACAGAGGCCCCTAGACACCATGAGATATCTTACAGTCATACATTTCTCTCATACTCCAAAGAATGTGAGGATAAAAATGGGGAGAACCTTCCACTCTGCTCTGCCTCCTGGACAGGACATTTTAGAAAATACTTTGATGCTGTGTCTCACTTGAATAAGAAAAATCACATTATTCATATGAGGTTAAATTATTTGATAAGCACTTATGTACTAAGCTAACTATGAAAATTTAACAGGTACCAATGTCTACTGCAATAACTGCAATAACTGTCTGCTGCAATAACTCTAATTATTCTATTCTGATGTCATTTACTACATGTCTTTTCAAGCCATCTTACTAAGTTTAATATTTTCTGCTCAGGGCATGGGAGGTAAATATAACCCAGGAAACTTTAGCCTTTACATCTGGATGCTTATCTTGCTGGGATCCTTTGACCCTAGCTGACTTCCCGCCCCTGGGGCAGGGGGCTGGACCCAATGATCTCATGAGGTCCCTTCCAGCCCTAATGTCTATGTCTATGAAATCTATGACTTTCATTTGCTTATGTTTACATGACTGCCCTGCCCCGCTCAACCCATCAAACAGATAGTCATTCATTTTTCCTCCATTTTGTTTTATATCCACGTAGTGGTAAAAATTTCTAGAGCTACAAATAAAACATGTAATAATTTGAGGAGAACTGGACCTAGGTTCAAGTTTGAACTGACCTAAATTTCAGGCTTTTGTTATTACTAAAACCAGGAAAAGGAGTAGCTATGACATCCTTATCTGATTTAGATTCAGAGTTCTCCAAAGTTCAGAGTTCCTGACATCTCATTTCACAGATATGTTAATTGAGGTATCTAGGCTCTTCTACTCTTTATCATCCAGAGAATAAGTTATATGAAATAAAGTCTAACATTGAGACATACGTCCAATCCAGTCAGTCAGTCAACATGTGCATAACTGCTAAGCTATGCGATAGCATCCTCAGTGGCCATGTGCAGTTCCTGTAGTTCACCACTGAACTTAGTCAGCAGGCAGTCATAAACAATATGTGACATGGTGTGGGTTTTGTTACAGCTACAGTCAGCAAAGACCCCAGTGGTGGAGGCTGGCCGCATACAGACCTTGCCCTGTCCGGGATCTATTCAGCAAGGCCCACTAACAGCATGGCAGGTTGAAGCCAGATAGGCAGACTGCAGGATCTGTGATAAGGAACTTGTTTGATGGTGATGTCAACCTCCATTCCTTCAATCCAGTGAAAAAAACAGCCTCTTCTAATAGCTCAATGATCTTGTTTTCTGCCTAGATTTGTGTAATTTTTATTTAATTTCCCTGTGCAAACTATAAAAATAAAAGGAAAAATAAAAAGGAAAAAGAGCTGGAAATACCTCTTTGTGACATTATTTTAAATGGTGATGAGCGATAAATTCTGTATGACTGGACCATTTTTGGAAATATCTGAAAATGAGTGACCAATACCATCCAAATCCTCACCCCACTTCACTGTTCTGTGAAGCTCTTGCTGGTGGTTAGTCTTGTAGTTACGTTTCATAACTAGAAGTCAAGGGATTTGGGTTCTATTTTTTTCTTTACTATGTAATGTTGTCATGTAGTAGGAGTGGGACATTTCCAGAACCCACAGGGCTAGCCAACATGCTAATAGAAGTGGGGAGAATACATTTTAATGGGGATGTGATCACACAGAAGAAATTTGACTTGTGGGAGTTTACAGGAACAGTTTTTGGTGATTTATCCTCAGTGTTGGATTCAACAGGATTTAAGTTGCTATAGGAACAATGGAATAAAATTTAAAAAATTTAAAATGGTGGTGAGAATGGTTTCTGAGAGGCAGGATAGAAACAGGGTTAAACATAGGCCGCTACCCATAGGGTCACTGTGACATTAGGCAAATAAATTTAACATTTTATCCTTTTAATTCCCTTTTGTAAAGTGGGATATTTTGAAAGACTGTTGTGCCTTAATACTTTAATTCAATGCTCAGAATGCAGAGATACGTGTCACAGAACTCTCAGTTTGTTTTATTTCATCACATTGACATCACCTGAAGGTCTGCTTCCAAGCGAGCACAGACTACAGCATCATCAGTGTACTGGAGCTCGATGATTGAGGTTGAGGTGGTCTTGGTTTTGGCTTGGAGCCATCTGAAGTTAAACAGTTTACCATCCATTCAGTAGCTTAGCTCCACTCCAACTAAAAGCTTGTTGGTTATCCAGTCAGGAAAAAGGTAGGCAGACCACCATGTCCAGTGCGATCACCTTTACTGTGGTCAAAAATCAACAACAAAAAAACCCCACACAATCAGTTTTGGGACCTGGAACATCAGGATACTCATGAACAATCCTAACAGCGAATGCCCAGAGCACTGCACCACAGTCATGGCTCAAGAACTCAGGCAACACAATATTGATGTTACTGCACTAAGTAAGACCTAGCGAATGGGAGATGGGCAGCTCAAAAACCAAGGAGGCAGTGGCTATACTCTCTTCTGGAATGGTGAGCAGGAAGGAGAATATTAACTTCACAGAGTTGGTTTACCATTAAGAATTAATTCATAAACCAACTCAATGAGTTCCCTATCAGAATTAATAAGCAACTCATGACTCTCCACCTAAATATGGTAGGGAGCCAATAAGCCATTATCAGTGTATGCTGCAATTCTTGATGCCACCAATGAAATCAAAGAGGAAGTCTATGCCAACCTTGACCAAGTCTTTCCTGATGTTCCAGAGGGAGATGGGCTTATTCTGCTCAGTGACTGCAATGCCAGAGTTTGAATGGACTCAAACCTCTGGAATGCAACTATTGGCGAGGAAGGAGTGGGAAAGGTGAACTCTAACAGCATCCTCCTCTTGACAAAATGCATGGAACTTGGATTCACCAGCTCATCTCTATACCAGCCAAGGAAAGATACGTAGCAAAACTACAGAAATGAAAAGTGTTGTGATAGTGTAGAGGTGATGTTGTTGCCATGATGGTCTAGAAGCATATCAAAGGGGCAAGAGTTCTTGTGGGTGATATATTTTACTGGACCAACTGTATGTCTGGGATAAACACAGGCAGTCTTGGGGGTGGAGGGGGAGGGGAAGGGAGAGGGGTATCACAGAACACTTCCTCAGGCCTCAGAGGTGAAAAATGCTATTTTTCACATTAAGGTTATTGATGTCCAAAAGCTTGTCCAGCAATTCTTCCAGCTATACATTTGGTCCAATAAAATATATCACAAAAAAGACACTTCTCTTACATGTTGTAAATTTAATAACAACATAAATAGCTTGATAAGAACAGACCTTAATGACTATTTAAATACAAGTTGATCAGCTACATTTTTCCAACACATTCAAATCCAATGAAATGGGCTAAAATGGTACAGTTATCTTGAACCAGTCACTTAGCTTCTCCATTTCTCAATCTGTAAAATGCAGGTAATAATGCTTACCTGCCTTGGGCATCAGATAATTTGCCTTGCTTAAATGTTCTGAAACCAGTGGATGAAAGAGTGCTATTTATGCACCTGTCATTACAGCTATTACTGCCTGGCTTTCTTTAGTCTCCTGCATTCACTCCAGTGAGCAAAGCTTGTAAATGTTTTCCTTTTTCCATGTTTTAACTCAAGTATAAAATACACTATACATAATGGCTTTGTTAACAGACATATCCCATTTGACAGGCATTGACTTGATTGAATGTAGCTGGTGCCTGATACACTCAAACCTCCTGTTCAGTAGCCAAGCCAATGTGTGTACAATGCCTCATTGTTAAACTCCTTATAGGTGATAGTGGAGCTGGCATTAAATTCCCACCCCTGAATGGTTTCAATGAGACTTAAAAAAGGCTGTTTGATACTCCCAGTATTATATGACATTATTAATTTCAGTGCACACAAAAGCATTTTCTTTTCAAATGCCTTATCTCTGGGTTTGTATTAATAACTCTATGTGAGTCATGCTGGACATCAGGCATTTTTGTGTTTACATGTGGTGCATACTAAAGTTTTCTTCTAAAAACCACAGTTAAATCTCTCTGCCAAGGCTATGTCAACACATTAACTTGATTATCACTTGGGTGGCCCTGAATTTACTTTAGAGGTGGCCCTGATGCACTTGTGTCTGTAGGTAATCAAACATTACACTGAAAACAGAAGAGATGATCACAAGCTAATTACATTACCCTATAGAAAAGTTCCCTAGGATAAGTAAGCTTCAAATTTAAAAGTTCAACAGTATCAATTGTAATAAAATAGGTTTTTATTTCATAAGTTCCTGAGCACTCCAATTCCAAACCAGCATGGCCCCAAACCATGTGCTTCACTTTAAAGGCATATATAATCCTAAGGATTGCACCAGAACTAAGCATGTGCTGAAGTGCTGTGCTAGCTCATAAGTGTGCAATACTTCACAGGACTCACCCTTTACTGAAGCTCATTAGCCCATACCATGGAATACAATTGTAATTACCATGATACTGCATAAATTATGACATAGTAAGAACCATGTGATGGTGATTATTTCTTTTGCAGTGAGATTTCTCTTTAAGTGGATCTAAAATAAATGTTTTAATATTTTGAAAAAATATAATGCATGTCCAGAGATGCTCATGGATGGACCCAGTATAACAGCAAGAGGGGTGTGGCCACCTCCCCTTCTGTAGTGTGGCACAGGGGAAGGAGGCTTACTGCATATACGTCACACCTCTAAAGCAAGTGTGGCTGTATCCCCCTTGCTGGGATTATGGGTACCAGTGAGGTCTCTAATATTAACAGTGTATCAACACAGCCTCTACCTGGAGTACCACATGTGCCATGAGCTCTCTGAGCTCACCAACTGGTCAGCATGAGATCTGCCCAGATTCCTGCTTTCAAGCAGCTCTGGAGCCCGGGGGTAAGCACTGCTGTTGTTTACCCTTCCCCTTCTTCATACCTAATGCCTGAATTCAGCCTTAGGAGAAGAGAGGAGAGGGGTCAGTAGTGGCCATGCTCAGCAGTTTTCAGACAGCTCCAGAGCCCAGAAACAGAGTGTCACTGAAGTTGCTTTTTCTCTCTTTTCCCCTGCCACTGAATTCATTAGGTGGATGAGGGGAATGACAAACAACAGTGCTGGTCACCCTCTATCCTCAGGGAGATCATGGCATGTGCAGGAGTTGTCACTGACATGCTGGTGAGCTCAGAGAACTCATTGGGTATGCAGGACACAGCTAGTGGGAGGAGGCAGAGCTACCACACCACAGCAACCCCCTGGATCCACCCCTGTAGATGCTTATTCTTACATGATCAATGAAAGGGGGACATCTCATATTATAGGATGCCAAAAGCAATGGCCGATATTCTGGAAAAAATAAATACAATTAAAATATATATTTCTTTGCAAATTATCAGAGATAGTTATAAGCTTGCATTGTTCCTGCTAACATTAATGAATGAAAGTTGTGTGCAAGTGCAAGTCCAAGTGCAATGAGCTGCAATTCTGATGATGTTTAGGATGGTCAGGTTTGTAGAGAGATTTATTTTATTGCTTTAGAAAGCAGCAAATGTTTAAAATACCAGTGCTGTACTCCGGAAGAAGAAAATGTAAATGATCACTGGGTATTTCTACACAAGATAGGATAAAAGACTTTGCCAACATGTTTTAATATGTTATCCTTATTACAAGATTTTACCAGGAAATAGAGGGTATTATGTAGTTTTTTCCAACTCAGAAGCATTTGAAAGCATGCATGTTCATCCATCACTCAAAACCAGTCCTCCCGGCATGCAGATTATAGGTTCTGTTCTCCCATGACTGTCTCTGTTTAGTAATTTCTATTAAAATTAATGGGGGATGTATGCATGAATCATCTGGATTCATTATATACATACATTGGTGTGTATGTATATCAAGAAAGATGTGCCCCATCTATGAACTTTCATTCTTGGCTGAACGAAATAGAATGTGCTGTAATCCTTGATCCAGCCAGAAAACAGATCACAAGTCTCTTGAATTTAATGTTAGAAGCCATAAATAAAGTTATATCTGGAAAACCTTTGTTGCAGAAAGGTTATTCAAACATAGATCTCCAGGGAATTGGAAAACTGTGTATAAATACCCATTATTTTATATACAAAGAAATTAAGGGCACAAAGTAAAGTTATTTACAAAAGACAGTGCAACCTCCTGGTACAGTTGAGACTAAAAGCCTAGATCGCCCAATTCCAGTTTAGGCTGGGTTAGCTTTTTCTAACAGAAGATTTAAGCCAACTGGAAAAAAAAAATATCAGTCTCACTTAAAATTTCAAGGAGTTTTGGACAAGTGAAAGAGTGAAAAAAGACCTTGGAAATGTGGCAACACTTAATTTCTAAAGCCTCCAGAATGACCTTCTTCTTTTTTTTGGTGGCGGGGGGGAAGGAATGGCTAGATTTACTACAGGATTTAAGTGTCATTTGCAAACAGATGACATCCTCCCTTTATTCCCAACAGGTCAGCAACAGGACAATCACCTGGGTTCAAAAGCAGAACTTGGTTCAAATTCCTGGTTCAAACAATTTGAACCAATTTTTCCCAGCTCCAAAGAGAGTGTACTAACCCTGCAGATAACCTCTCCTGCTAAATTGCCCCACGTTGTATAAAATACTTAACTGTTCATTGGAGCAAGAAATGGAAATCAGGCCACTGACATCCCAGGTAAGTGTCCTAACCAATAACCTACTAGAGAGTCATTTCTCTCTGGTCTGGCCCAATGAATATTTAAGCTTTTTAGGGAAAGTAGAATGATTTAGCATAGACTGAAATAAGCCAAACACAGCAACAACCAATTACTGGCACATCTAATTCTAGCCCTAAGCCCTGATCACCATGCATTATTGTTTCCATGATAAATCATTGTTCTACACAAGTGACCATGAGAGTGATTATTAATACTGACATACTAGACTTTCTTGGGAAGAAACAGTCCCTAATATTAACTCATTTAATATGCCAGTATTTAAACATTCAAATATTTCAATTCGTTTTACCTGCTCTGAGCCTTTTTGATTGGGTAGAATTTAAATCTAACAAATAAATAACCATGTGTCTTTAAGGACTTATTTTTCCCATCAAAGAGAAGTCTTGTACAGTACTACTTTAGCATTAACAAGCCTGCTCTTGATCAATTTTATACTGCAGCCATAATCACAGGGAAAGAAAGTTAGAGTGCAAAATGAACTCAGACAAACAGCTCTTCTAAAGACAATTGCTTAGTTTAAAATGCTTGGACCAGTTAGCATAGGTAGACACCCCTCCCCAAAGCTTTGGGTGAAGAAAGTGCCTAACAGCCCCTCTACATATAGATATAGATCTGTTTGTGTTACATATTTATATCTGGATAAGGATCTGGAAGCAGCACAACTCAAAAGCTGCTGTGAAATACAGCATTAAGTTGTGAAAAAGTAAATTGCTCTACTATTGGTTGTAGCTTATTTCAATTGTAGCTCTAGAGCCCAGCTGTATTACAATAAACAAACTAGTTAAAATTTTTAATAGCAATACCATAGAAGTCTGATTTCATCTTGCAGACAGTAGTGGCCACATACCTCTTCTAAAAAGCACATTAAAAATTCTTGGCACAGCAACGTAAACATTTAATAACGGAAAAATATCAGTAAGAGCCAGCCTTCAGGTCTTGGTTGAATGCGTCTTCTTCACCCTATGACTGAAACACACATAGCTATTTGGATTAGTCTAAAAGACATTTTCTCTTAATGAGAATATTTTCAAACAGCCCCTCTCAGTTCTACATCATTCACACAAACTCTATACTGATTGCCTTGGGAGGCAAATATACTGCATGCAAGGATGTAAAGTGCAGGTGTTCATACACATCACTCATGATTCCTGAAGAAAACTATGCTCAAACTTTAACACTACCAGCATGCTAATTATGCAAATTTGAGTGACCATATTATTATGAATGCCCTGGTGCTAGCACTGCTATAGAGGGCATTGATCGACAAAACAGTTCAGCATTGAGAAGAGAAAGTGTACAGCAAACCTAAATAACTGTTTGCCATTTTTTATTGGTTATAATATATCATGGCTTTTTAAGGGATACTCATGTTAAATATTGGCTGACAAAGTTAGTGGGAGTTGCATCTGTATAAGATCTCCAGAATCAAGACCAATATATACAGGCAGAACAGGAATAGTTCCTCTCAGGGAACCTCTGCAGGGGAACTGGCAGCTGATTAAATACAGACAGCAAAGTACCTTAGAAATGGAAATAAAATTTTATGTTGCATTAAAACTTCAAGGGGAATTTTAGAAAGGTAAAATGAAGTTACCATTAAATGATATTTGAAGAACAAACTAATGTTAACCTATTCATTCTTGCAAATAATAGTAATAGCAGCTACCTATAGTAAAAACAAATATTCAGCATGTTTCACTCAAAATAAGAAATGATGTGGTTACACATGACTCTTTGTACTAACAATTTAAATGTGAGAACTTAAGTCTCTCAAGCTACAGAAATCACATCCACCCAACTGACTATAAGCAGGTATGTTGTAGACTGCATTTTCTTTTAAGCAGGTATGTTGTAGACTGCGTTTTCTTTTTTCCCCCCTTTTCGAAGTCTATCAAAACAATTTTTAGTTCTAGCAAAAGCAAACTGCAAATTTTTATTTTGACTTTTTTGTTTCTTTTCATAGAATCATAGAAGTAGGGTCAGAAGGAAGCTTATAGATCTTCAAGTCCGACCCCCTGCCAGGGCAGAAGGAAAAACTGGGCTCAAATGATCCCAGCTAGGTAGGCATCAAACCTCCTCTTAAAGACCAGGTCGAATGGTCACAAACTCCTGCAAGACCGTTTCAGGCTGGACATAAGGAAGAATTTCTTTACTGTCCGAGCCCCCAAGGTCTGGAACAGTCTGCCAGCGGAGGTGGTTCAAGCACCTACATTGAACACCTTCAAGAGTAAATTGGATGCTTATCTTGCTGGGATCCTATGACCCCAGCTGACTTCCTGCCCTTTGGGCAGGGGGCTGGACTCGATGATCTCCTGAGGTCCCTTCCAGCCCTAATGTCTATGAAATCTATGAAACCCCCAGGGTAGGAGCCAGCACCACTTCCCTTGGAA
Source organism: Crocodylus siamensis (assembly GCF_052110815.1). Taxonomy (NCBI): domain Eukaryota; kingdom Metazoa; phylum Chordata; order Crocodylia; family Crocodylidae; genus Crocodylus; species Crocodylus siamensis. The sequence continues at coordinate 234,978,557 of NC_143396.1, read as the reverse complement.
GTTGGTTCCAGATCCTAGCCGCCCTGACTGTGAAGTAGTTCTTACGGATGTCTAATCTAAACCTACTTGTGACCATTATTCCTTGTTATGCCAGAGGGCACTAGGGGGAAACAAGGTCTCTCCCAAACCCTTCTGGTCCCCCCTAGTGAGTTTATACATGGTCACCAGGTCCCCCCACAGCCTTCTCTTGTGAAGCCTGAACAGGTTCAGGTCCCACAGTCTCTCATTGTGGGGTCTGCCCTGTAGTCCCCGGATCATGTGGGTGGCCCTCCTCTGGACCCTCTCAATGTTGTCCACATCCCTCCTGAAGTGGGGTGCACAGAACTGGACACAGTACTCCAGCTGTGGCCTGACCAGTGTTGCACAGAGGGGGAGAATCACCTCCTTGTCCCTGCTAGAGATGCACCTATGGATGCACGACAAGGTCCAGTTAGCCCTGCCAACCGTGACCTCGCATTTTCACCAGATGCAAGTTAGTTTTATACATGCAGCACCTCTTAATTTACACTGGACAAGCATAAAAATTCCCTTTGGTAGGATATTTCAGTTTGAAAAATAAATAGTATGCACATTTGTTGATTTATCAATGAATGAAGAGGTAAGTCTATCGCAGGCTGTTCTGTAGAATACATTACTGATGAGTTGCAGAGTAACTAACACTTACACCCCAACACTAAAGTAGTAACTAATATCATTAAGGCTGTATATTTACACAGTGTTCAATAATAGGTAGACAAAAATTGAAATCTTGGATTATTTTCCAGGTAGGAAGCCTATATACAGGTGACCCTCACCATTCGCAGGGGGATATGTTCCCGTGATCCCCATAAATGGCAAAAACTGTGAATAGGGCATGGTGTTCATGAACACAGTGCCCCTGGTAGGTAGGGGTGGGGCATAGCTACAGTGGTGATGGCAGGAGCCCGGTGGAGGGACCCCGGCAGCAGGAGCCCAGCAGCAGCAAGCACAGAGCTCCAGTAAGTGTTTAAAGTGCATTTAAAATGCAGGTTCGGCATTTGCAAATATTTGTAATTGTGAATGCTGAACCCGCGAATACTGAGGGTTTCCTGTAAATACTTATTCCTTGGCTCTATAGACTGGAAATCACTGACTGTTCTCAAAATTTCTACCATCTCTTTCTGCCAAGAGCACAGTTCCTACTTCTGGTAATTCACATTAAGAACTCATAGGTTCTACTCAATATTATTTGACCATCAACTTTACACCAACCAAGGTGAAGAACTCCATTCGAATGGTTTTCCCAGAGATGGTTATCTGATCTGTCTTCCATCATCCTAACCATATATACACACACCGTATTCACTGAAGTCATTAGAATTTCACTATATTTTCTGTTTGGTTCTTCATAAATCTTCTGTATACATAATTTTCAACAAAATTAACAAAATTACCCTAAAAAAAAATCTGTATTTGTAAGATCTTTCTTCCTTCCTCATAAGTGTCCTGGTCTCATACTGATATAAAGCAACAGGCCTCCTAATGGTGGTAAAAATTTAAATTTGGCTTTTCCTACTAGTTATTTAAAATTAAAATTCTCTCCAGAGGACATATCTACAAGTGTGTATTTACCATGCAGTAACCAAAATTACTGCAAAGTATGGGCACATGTCTGCATGCGCATGCCTGTGCTGCACAGTAAATATGGTGACTTGCACTGACTTGAGCATAAATTTGATACCTGCTTTATGCGGGTATTAAGTTTATGACTGATTAGCTACTGCACAGTAACTCAAGGGTAGACACCTTACTGCACAGTAACACTGTGCGTGTGGACTGACTTGGGACTAACTTTAGTCCCAAGTTAGATCACACACGGCATTAATACACTTTAATCACCTGCACATACAGATGTTGGCCTATGCCTACTTACTGCACAGTAAATTTAAGCTAATACAAATGCCTGTGTAGACACGCCCAGAGAAAAGTAATAGACATCAGTGCTCTGTAACAATGCCCCAATATTCTCCAACATCAAATCATTATTTACCAAGCCCATGTATCCTGTAGTCTTCTAGGTTCTTGCCCAGACTTCAGCTCCCCATGACTCACTGATGTCTTCACCCTTTTATTACATCCCCATATTGGGATCAGATGGCAAGTCTCCATGTCACCTGTTCCTGTACCTTATCTTCCTTTTGATCTCATATTTCTTCCCTTTGGATCCTCTAGGATTCCTGTCCTTTTTCTTATTCTACCAACAAACCAGTGCAGTAGATGGAGTCAGGAGGCATTCATTTTATATCTGTAAATATTTATAAGTGACCAGTACTCTTTATACACTTAAAAATAACCCTTTGCAGCTTTTAAACTTTCACTCAAACTTTAGAAAGTCACTTCCTCTCAGCAAGGCCTACAAAACAAGATACATTTAGAATTTCTAGGCCAAGGCACATAAGAGAGATAATTAGCCAAAAAATACAATGGAAATTTTGAAGTAGTAAATTACCATTATATTTTTACAACACTATAACTTTAGGTTTTACCTGAATTTAGTAACCAAATTTTCCATAAAAACTCTACTTGGATGTGATGAGGCCTGAAAAGTGAGAAGTGACTGCTGTCTTATTGGTAAAGTTGAGATAGAGTTGGAAAATCAAGAATATTTGGTTCAGCCTTAAGTAAAGAACTTTCAAAGGCAGGAATGGAAAGAGTCAAGGCAGGAAGGATAATCTTGTGATTAAAGCACTGCTTCGGGAATGGAGATCTCTGCATTCACTTTCCAGATGCATTACAGATTTCTGATGTGATCTTGAGCAAGACTTTGTGGTTCACTCTCCTTGGCCCAGTCTGTCAAATTTCTCTGGAACAGGGATCATCCTGTAGAGGCTTGCGCATGAGGTGCTAATCTTGCTTGATGCCTGTCTTGGAAATATAGAGAAATAGAAAGCAGTGACCACCCATTCCAAAATTCACTAGACAGTACCATAAGAATTCATAAAATGACTGATCATGTTACTAATTATTCTAATATGTTCTATAACATTATGCCATAAGATGGAAGCGCTGTCTATGATTAAGTTTTTCCAGCATTTCCAATTGTTAAGAATTGTGCCAAACATTAACCATCCCAGCTGCAAATTTTCCTTTTTTGAGTGGAACTTTGTTTTTTCAGTTTTTTTGCTTGTTTGTTTGCTGGGGGGGGAGGAGGGAGAGTTGCCACACTCCTGAGAATTCACCCAAAATTTGTCCATTTAAACCTCTGGGGAAAATAAAAAGGAGTGTAAGGAAACAGTATGTGACAGTCATAATTCTGGCATTATTTCATTTTAGAATATTCAACTTTGCAAATAAATGTTTTCTTTTAACATTGGGTATAAAGCCCTTCCAGTTTTGGTAATCATTCATTATATCTTGAAAATCTTTCTATGTATATCCTATTTCCAGACTCCTGAGTCTTTATATTTTAAGGTAGAAGTAGTAGTCATTGTTTCTTCACAGCTTTTGCTGAAATGATACCGTAGAATTAACAATAAAAGTGTGTGCGTGTATCACTGTAATTATACACACACACACACACACACACTGTAATTATACACACACACACACTATATATAAAATAAAATTACATGATTTGTGATTATTGATAAAAGTGCACAATAAAGACACAGTGGGAGCTATACATGCGCTTTCATGCACAGTAGCTTATTTTACTGAGCATTTTATTGCACATTAGAGCATCATGTAAAAAACCCATGCTAATATGCTAATGAGCAGTAAAGTTAGGCTACTGCACATTAAGCATCAGTTTAAAAGCATGTGCTTTCACTACTGCATATTAGGGCACCATAATATGCATTTATTTAGCACCCCATAGTAGAGGGTGCCTATACATAGGCCCGGGGGCTGCTCTGAACTAAATCTGCTGCACTAAAATTCAAGCAGATAAATTGAGTCTGCTGGAGCATGGCAATTACTGCACTCCAGGAGCCTCCTGCACCTCATGTATCAGAATCCCTACTCTTAAAAATGGCAACCAGAGCAGCTGAACTAAAGCTCATCAAGCAAGCTTTAGTTCAAGTGCCCTCCCACTGCCATTTTTAAGCATGGGGATGCGGATACATGAGATGTGCCTGCACTTTAATTACAGTTACTCTTGGAGCTGCTCTAATTAAAGCACTGCCCCCGCCACCAACCCCCTGAAAACATATAAAAGTGTCCATACGTACTAAATTTAATGCACAGTAGCAAAAGTGTATTAATGAACGTGTAGACGCACCCACATACTACTTATTTAAAGAAAGTTTTAATGTATTATACTACAAAATTATCCCTCCCTCAAGGAATGGAAAGAACAAACCAGTAAAATATTTCTACAAACAATCTGTATTATCATCATTCATAATTAAGTAGGATAGATAGAATCACTCATACTGCCATCTTACTCTGCCTTCTGCCTGTTTTCAGACTAACAGGACCAACTACCTCCTTTCTACTGAAGTGAAAGTGATCACATAATGAATGCATTGCACACTGTCAGCTCATAAAATCAATGCTTATACTTGTTAAATACTAAGAGTAACTCTTCCTCAAAAGAGTAACTCTACACAAAACAAAACTGATATTCCTAGACCAAGCTGGCTGTATAGGTAGAATAAGTCTAAAAAGCATTAGAAAAACTCAAAAGCAAACTGCAACCTCAGTTTCCAAAATCCACAGCAAAATCCTGGCTGTGCTGAAGTCAATGGGAGTTTCACATTTATTTCAACAAATCAGAATTTCCACCTTAATTTTAAAACTTTACCAATTTTTCACCAAACTTATTTGAGGGGAGATATAGCTGGCAAAATCTTGGGAATTCAATTTTTCTTGGAAAATTATATTGGATGTCGCATGAGCCTTCACTTAAGTCATACATGGGATGTTTAAGGGTGGATTATGGGTGATAAAAGAACACAGAGGTGTCTGTTCAGATCCTGCACTCTGAAGCTAGGTCTGTAAAACAGCTTCCAAGGAGAATGACAAGATGTACAAGCTTCTGAAAGAGTAAGGTAAGTGTTGGAAGATTTGTGTTTAAAAGTAGGCAACCTTGGGCAACGTGGGGGGCGCTGAGGTTGCTTGTCTCCCATGTAAGCTGGACTAGAAGTTGATGGAATTGTACCACAGCTCTATCTGTGCCTTAGCTCCAAGTTGGAGGTCATAAAATTGATGTCCTCCCTTTAATGCAGCCTCATTACCCTATCTTTATGTAGGTGAAGTGAACTTTACCTAAATGATTATTAGCTAAATGAAGTAGACTATTGGGTAGCATAGAGGCTCAGTACGCTGGCTTTTTGGCTGTAGATACAGTGCAGTACAGTAACTCCAGTTATATCGTGATTTTGTTGGCTGGGTTGTTAGATTCCCTATAGTCTGATAGCTTGACTGTTTCATGCTGTTTCGTGATGGGAAGACGTGAAGATAAGCCATTAATGCAAAGAGAAACAGATAAAGAATGCCTTTGTTCTTTTGGATCCTTGTTTAAAAAAAAGAAAAAAAAACTTGAAATACTGTAGAAATTCTGTAAAGAATCAATGTTCATTACAATTGTGTTAAGCAACAAAAACCAAATGCTTTGAGAGAGAGAACTGTTGCCAGTGAATCACTGAAAGGAACTAGTGGCTGCAAAAGATAGCTTGTTCATAATTTTCTAAATGACAAGGGGTAACCTATCTTCTTGTGCTGTTTTTTTCCAAATGAATTCATAATAAGTTACACACTTTAAAAATGAAAATGGGAATCAGCTGCAGTATGTAAAGACATGAACTCTGGCCTACCCCACAAATAGCTTCCTGCTTTTTTTCAGCCTTCCTCTCTACCACCATTCTAGCAATGCTCACATAGTATATCATGTGTTGAGAGCAGTGATTTTTTGGTTGTTTCCTTTATAAGCATTACAAGTTTTTCCAACTATTTAGTTGGTCTAATAAAAGATATCACATCTACCCAAAGAACCTTCTCTGTTGTGGGGATGCAGTAACTCTTGGGAATTATAACTAATAAATTAAGCGTACTGAAAAGAAAATAAAGTGTTGTTTTGACAAACCTTAGTCTCACCCGGGGGTGACCTCAGAGCTCCAGGTTCTCTCCCATGGCCAGCTGTCCTGCAATCACTGTTAAGACCGAACTGTAGGGTAAAAAAAGCCAAAACAGGCCTACTGCATAAGACAGATAAACAAAAGAAAGAAGTTGTTGGGTTTGGAGATAAACATACAAAAGCCAGAGAGATACTACACTGCTACTTTCTAACCTAAAGTAACTTCCCAGTATTACATTTCCAAAAGGCAGAAATCCTGCTAACTTCTTGGGTGAACCTCCAGCCTCATTGGCTGAATTCCCTCTTCCCTTTAAATGCTGCACATCTTCTTTCTTCCTTTCTACTTCCCAGGGATACATGGTAATTTAGGCAAAGGATTTCCATCTGAAGTTTGGCATGTACCTGAAAAGCATGTTAATAGGGTTCTCTTTCATATGCACAAGGCTATTGTCTGATACATGTGCTATTCCATGTAACAATTCCCAGAATTTTTTTTCCTACCCATAGATAGACAGAAGGTAGGGCACAATGGCACCTTAGAGACAGCATCTGATGATGCAAGACCTCTTCTGACAAAATCTTGTGCTACACAAATCCGATTTAGTTATTCTAGTAAGGCAAAAATCTACCCTGCCTTTTGCCTGAGTTCAGACTAACATAACTACCTCTCTCTGACTCAGGGTGTGTTCAGACTTTTGCCTCACCTGGGGTGCATCTACAAGTGTCCCTATGGCGCCTTTGTTACTGCGCTACTATGTTGCCATAGCAACATGCTATAACAAGGGATTGCTTTGCTATGGTGACGCAGCTGTGGCATCACAGTTTGGTCCCAAACTGATGCGAAGTCTCCACAGTGCATGGCTACAGTGGCACTACATCATGTGTAGACATGCCCCTGGTCTGTATCCACACAGCTCACTTTAATTCAGGATTGGAAGAGAGGCAGACAGAATCGGAGGGGGTGCAGGGGATCTGCCACGTCTGTGAGAGTAGGGGTGAGTCCCCACGGGTCGGTGTTCATCTGGGGGTGGAGGGGTCATGGACCTAAAAATAGCCCAGTCAGGGTCAGAGGTATAGGAAGAGCACAGCCCCAGGGCTGGGGCAAGTAGCTCAGCTTTCCCAACCCCAGGGCTGTGCTCTAACTACACAGATTGAGATAACCCATTTCCAGCCTGAATTCCCCCCTCAGGTTGAACTAACTTGGATTAGGCCTGCCATTTTTTGCTCATTTAACCTCCTTGAATGCCTGCACAGATGGATATTTAGATCAACCTCACTAGGGTTAGTGTCGACACCCACACAGTCAAATGGGTCGCCAACTGGCTGGAGGGCCACACCCAGAGAGTGGTGGTGGACGGGTCATTTTTGACTTGGAGGGATGTGGGCAGTGGGGTTCCGCAGGGCTTGGTCCTCGGGCCCGCAATGTTCAACATCTTCATCAGTGACTTGGATGAGGTGGTAAATAGCACCCTGTTCAAATTTGCTGATGACACTAAGATGTGGGGGGATGTGGGCATGCTAGAAGGGAGGAATAGGCTGCAATCGGACCTAGACAGGTTACAGGGGTGGGCAGATGAGAATAGGATGGGATTCAACACCGACAAGTGCAAGTGATGCACCTGGGGAAGAACAACTGTCACCATACCTACAGGTTGGGGAACTCCCTTCTCATCAGTAAAGAGGCAGAAAAGGATCTTGGAGTCATCATTGATTCCAAGATAAACGTGGGCCGGCAGTGTGGGGATGCAGTCAGGTAGACCAACCGCACCTTGTCATGTATCCATAGATGCATCTCAAGCAGGTCCAAGGAGGTGATCCTCCACCTCTATGCAGCACTGGTTAGGCCGCAGCTGGAGTACTGCGTCCAGTTCTGGGTGCCACACTTCAAGAGGGATGTGGACAACATGGAGAGGGTCCAGAGGAGGGCCACTCACATGATCAGAGGGCAGCAGGGCAGACCCTACGAGGACAGGCTATGGGACCTGAACCTGTTCAGCCTCCACAAGAGAAGGCTGAGGGGAGATCTAGTGGCCTGTTACAAACTAGTCAGAGGGGACCAGCAGACACTGGGGAAGTCCCTGTTCCCCCGTGCACTACCAGGAGTGACCAGGAATAACAGTCACAAGCTGGCAGAGGGTAGATTTAGGCTAGATTTCAGGAGGCGCTACTTCCCTGTCAGGGCACCTCGGATCTGGAACCAACTTCCAAGAGATGTGGTGCTGGCTCCTACCCTGGGGGTGTTTAAGAGGAGGCTAGATGTACAGCTTGCTGGGGTTATTTGACCCCGGTACTCTTTCCTGTCATGGCAGGGGGTCAGACTCGATGATCTGCTTAGATCCCTTCCGACCCTAGAAACTATGAAACTATGATATAAATGGTTATATACATACCCTTAGAGACTAACACCTTGTCCCAACTTCTTCCCAACTTCAGACTAACATAGTTAGCACCTCTCTACCCACCTGCTAATACTGTTTTCTTTGATATGTACTAGATTATTGCCTACTAAGAAGCTGTTTCTGTCACCAGAGCTTGCTATACACAAAGTGATACTTTGTTGATTGGGTGGGTCCGACTGCTAAAATACAAAAATATAAACCCATTTGTATCAAATGTCACATTTCATACAAACAAATAAAAACTAAAAATGAACCTAGCTTATTATTAGTCGTTGATAGAAATCAAGTATGATATTAGTTAGCCCAATTTGGGGGCATATTTTGTGCGAGTAGAAACCGCATCCCCCAAAATGAACCATTGCAGATTTGGGGTATCCCATGACAGCTGTCTTTTAATATACCAACAAGAAGTGTATTAAAGGGAAGCTACAATTGAGAGGGCATACAGATAAAACAAATTATGGGATGTTGAAAGGTCAATGCAGAACAGAGTTAAGGTTATTTGGGTACCAGAGTACATTAGCTAGTTATTCTGCATTTGAACGCAATGAGTCAGTATTCTCCACATACAAGCATATATTCACTGTATATTACTTGCTTCCAAAAATTGGGAGGTTTTTATGAGTGTTTAAATATTTTTGTGACCATATTTATATCTCTTCTCATGTAAAGTCAGATGCATTAGCTACCATGAATCCAAACTTGAAGTGCTTAGAAGTGGGCCCCAAAGCCACTTCTAATTGCTTCCTAGAGGTAGTAATGTGATTATTATTTTCCCAAAGAAAAGTCTCCCTTTTTCAGGTGGTGTTCTCTTCAGGCCTCTCAGTCTTGGGGTATGGGCTGAGGAGCGAAAGGAGGATCCAGGTAGTGAACCAAAGACTGTGGCGCTGGTGTCATTGGGAAGGCTTTGGCTTCCATGACCACAGCCCGCTCTTTGGTGAGAGAGGCAGTGAGCTGCTGGGAAGAGATGGCCTCCACCTCTCTCCCCTGGGGAGAAGGCTCTTCTCAGCCAGACTGGCTGACGTGCTCCACCAGGCTTTAAACTAAGCCTGCTGAGGGATGGGGGGACTACCGCCACTGCTGGCCCGCTGAGCAACCCTTGCAAAGTCAGCAGACCAAGACACTTAAGGAAGCCCACCCCTGCCCCAGCCCTGGTACAATCTGTGGGCAAGGCAAGAGCTCCCAAGGGGACACTTGCCTCCCTGTACACAAATGCCAGGAACTTGGGGAATATGCAGGAGAAACTACACAAATAATTATGAAGTCATAGGGATAACAGAGACCTGGTGGGACTCCACCCATGACTGGACCACGGGAATAGATGGCTATACCCTGTACAGGAGGGATCGTGTAGATAAGAGGGGCGGGGATGTAGCGCTCTCTGTTAAAGAAAGCTGTGCATCCCTGCAAACTGATGTTGGTGACCACAGTGGATGGCTAGAGACCCTCTGGGTCAAAATCTGTGGGGAACACAGCACAGGTGATACAACGGTGGGAGTCTACTACAGACCTCCCACCCAAAGTCAAGAGCTGGACCAGGAGTTCACCAGGGAATTGGCTGAGGCCACATGCTCCAGGACCATGGTTGTCATAGGTGACTTCAATTACCCAGACATAATTTCATAGTTTCATAGTTTCTAGGGTCGGAAGGGACCTGAGCAGATCATCTAGTCCGACCCCCTGCCATGGCAGGAAAGAATACTGGGGTCAAATGACCCCACCAAGATGTTCATCTAACCTCCTCTTAAACACCCCCAGGATAGGAGCCTGCACCACTTCTCTTGGGAGCTAGTTCCAGACCCTAGCCGCCCTGACCATGAAGTAGCGCCTCCTGATGTCTAACCTAAACCTACCCTCTGCCAGCTTGTGACCGTTATTTCTGGTCACCCCTGGCGGTGCTCAGGGAAACAGTGACTTCCCCAATGCCTGCTGATCCCCTCTGACTAGTTTATAACAGGCCACAAGATCCTCCCTCAGCCTTCTCTTTTGGAGGCTGAACAGGTTCAGGTCCCGCAGCCTGTCTTCATAGGGCCTGCCCTGCTGTCCCCTGATCATACAAGTGGCCCTCCTCTGGACCCTCTCCATGTTGTCCACATCCCTCTTGAAGTGTGGTGCCCAGAACTGGACGCAATACTCCAGCTGCGGCCTGACCAGTGCCACATAGAGGGGGAGGATCACCTCCTTGGACCTGCTCGAGATGCATCTGTGGATGCATGCCAAGGTGCGGTTGGCCTTCCTGACTGCCTCTCCACACTGCCGGTCCATGTTCATCTTGGAGTCAGTGATGACCCCCAGATCCCTTTCCGCCTCTGTGCTCACAAGAGGGGAGTTCCCCAACCTGTAGGTATGGTGCCGGTTGTTCCTCCTGAGGTGCATCACTTTGCACTTGTCTGTGTTGAAGCTGATCCTATTCTCGTCCGCATACCCTTGTAACCTGTCTAGGTCTGATTGTAGCCTGTTGCATCCCTCCAATGTGCCCACGTCCCCCCACATCTTAGTGTCATCAGCAAATTTGAACAGGGTGCTTTTTACCCCCTCACATCTTGTGAATCGATCACTCAGCAAAATCCGAGCGGTCGCAAAGCTTCCTATCATGTATGGATGACCTCTACCTGACTCAAGAAGTCTATGGGCCAACGAGAGGCAAAGCGCTGCTCAACATGGTACTAGCTTTTGGGCATAACCTAACTGGCAACCTAGTGATCAAGGGGAAGCTGGGTGACAGTGACCATGAACTTATTATCTTCACCATCTGCTGTAAAGCTGGCAAGTCAGTCAGCAACACTGAAGTCCTTGACTTCAGAAAAGCCGACTTTGACAAGCTCAAGAGATTTTTCAGTGAGGCCCTAAGGGACCACGACCCCAGGGAGAAGGGAGTTCAGGAAGAGTGATTGCTCCTCAAGGGAGCAATCCTCAATGCACAAGCTAAGTCTATTCCATCTTGGAGAAAAGGCAGCAAGAGGGCACAGCAGCCTCCCTGACTCTCCAGGGATCTAGCAGACTTCCTGAGGCTAAAAAGGGCCTACAAAGGATGAAGGATGGGATTCACCTCCAAGGAGGAATATTTCGCACTGGCCTGGTGCTGCAGGGAGCAAACCAGGAAAGCCAAGGCTGCAACTGAATTCCAACTAGCTTCGAGTATCAAGGACAATAAAAAGTCCTTTTTCAGATAAAAAGTCCTTTTTCAGATATGTGGGGAGCTAGAGGAAACGCAAGGGCAACATTAGACCCTTGCTGAACCAGATGGGACAACTGACAACTGACGCCCAGGAAAAAGCCAACCTATTAAATGGGTACTTTGCATCAGTCTTTCATCAGTCCCATGGGACACCCATGCCCGTTACAGGACTGGGAGGCCTGGGAGATTCCCTGCCCTCCATCAATGCTGACCTCATGAAGGAACACCTTGAGAGGCTGAATACCTTCAAGTCATCTGGTCCTGACAGTCTACACCCCAGGGTACTCAAGGAGCTGGCGAGCACCATAGCCCATAGCCCTGGCACAGATCTCTGAGAATTCCTGGTGCTCTGGTGTAGTGCCTGAAGACTGGAAGAAGGCCAATGTGGTGCCTATCTTCAAGAAAGAGAGGAAAGTGGATCCGGCAAACTATAGGCCCATCAGCCTGACCTCCATCCCGGGGAAGGTCTTAGAAAAGTTTATTAAAGAGGCCATCCTGAATGGACTGGCCGATGCCAACATCCTGAGGGACAGCCAGCATGGGTTTGTTGTGGGTAGGTCTTGCTTGACCAATCTCATTTCCTTCTATGACCAGGTGACTTATCACCTGGACAAGGGAGATGAAATTGATGTCATATATCTTGACTTCAAAAAAGCCTTTGATCTGGTATCCCATGAGCACCTCTTGACAAAACTAGCTAATTGTGGCCTTGGGTCCACCACAATCTTCTGGCTGGGAAATTGGCTCCATGGTCGGATCCAGAGTGTGGTAATTGATGGAAGTCAATCATCATGGTGCCCTGTGACCAGTGGGTCCCCCAAGACCTTGTCCTTGGACACATATTGTTCAACATTTTCATTAATGATGCAGATGTTGGAGTCAGAAGTGGACTGGCCAAGTTTGCTGATGACACCAAACTTTGGGGCAAAGCATCCACACCTGAAGGCAGGAGGATGATCCAGGCTGCCCTGGACAGGCTCAGCAAATGGGCAGATGAGAACCTGATTTCATAGATTTCATAGACATTAGGGCTGGAAGGGACCTCGGGAGATCATCGAGTCCAGCCCCCCGCCCAAAGGACAGGAAGTCAGCTGGGGTCATAGGTTCCCAGCAAGATAAGCATCCAATTTGCTCTTGAAGGTGTTCAATGTAGGTGCTTGAACCACCTCCAATGGCAGGCTGTTCCAGACCTTGGGGGCTTGGACAGTGAAGAAATTCTTCCTTATGTCCAGCCTGAAATGGTCTTGCAGTAGTTTATGACCGTTCGGCTTCGTCATCCCTTGGGGCGCTTTGGTGAACAAACGTTCCCCCAGATCCTGGTGGTCACCCTTGATAAATTTATAGGTGGCCATCAGATCACCCCTAAGCCTACGCTTTTCCAGGCTAAAGAGCCCCATGGCTCTCAGCCTGTCATCGTAAGATCTGTTTTCCTGACCTCTGATCATGCGCGTGGCTCTCCTCTGGACTCTCTCAAGCTTCTCCACATCCTTTTTGAATTGTGCAGCCCAAAACTGGACGCAGTACTCCAGTTGCGGCCTCACCAAGGCCGAGTACAAGGGGAGAATGACGTCCCGGGATTTCCTCGAGAAGCATCTATGGATGCAAGCCAGTGTTTTGGTCGCTTTACTAGCCGCAGCATCGCATTGCAGGCTCATGTTCATCTTGTGGTCAATAATGACCCCCAAGTCTCTTTCTTCTGTAGTGCTAACCAATGTAGCACTGCCGAGCCTATAAGGATGCTGCAGGTTTTTCCTCCCAAGGTGGAGAACCTTGCATTTTTCAGTGTTAAACACCATCAGGTTCTCGTCTGCCCATTTGCTGATCTTGTCCAGGTCAGCCTGGATCACCCGCCTGTCCTCTGGCATGGATGCTTTGCCCCAAAGTTTGGTGTCATCGGCGAACTTGGCCAGTCCACTCCTGACTCCAATGTCCACATCATTAATGAAGATGTTGAACAGTATGGGTCCCAGGACAGAGCCTTGAGGGACCCCACTGGTCACAGGGCACCACAATGAGTGACTGCCATCAATAACAACCCTCTGGGTCCAACCACGGAGCCAATTTCCCAGCCAGCGGATCGTGGTGGAGCCAAGGCCACAACTGGGCAGTTTGGCCAAGAGGTGATCATGGGATACCAGATCAAAAGCTTTTTTGAAGTCCAGATATATGACATCAACCTCTTCTCCCTTGTCCAGGTGATAGGTCACCTGGTCGTAGAAGGAAATGAGATTGTTCAAACAAGACCTACCCACAACAAACCCATGCTGGCTATCCCTTAGGATGTTAGCCTGGGCCAGTCCCTCAAGGATGGCCTCCTTAATAAACTTTTCTAGGATCTTCCCCAGGATAGAAGTCAGGCTAATGGGCCTGTAGTTAGCTGGATCCACTCTCCTCCCTTTTTTGAAGATCGGCACCACATTGGCCTTCTTCCAGTCTTCAGGCACTACACCAGAGTGCCAGGAGTTTTCAAAGATCTGTGCCAGGGGCTGGGCTATGATGCTCGCCAGCTCCTTGAGTACCCTGGGGTGCAGATTGTCAGGGCCGGCTGACTTGAAGGTATCCAGCTTCTCAAGGTGTTCCTTCACGAGGTCAGCATTTATGGAGGGTAGGGGATCCCCCTCACCCAGATTTCCCTGTCCCATAGCAGGCATGGGCATCCCGTGTGACTCATGAAAGACTGACGCAAAGTACCTATTTAATAGGTTGGCTTTTTCCTGGGCGTCACTTGTCAGTTGCCCCATCTGGTTTAGCAGGGGTCCAACATTGCCCTTGCTTTTCCTCCGGCTCCCCACATATCTGAAAAAGGACTTTTTGTTGTCCTTGATGCCTGAAGCCATTTGGAGTTCAGTTGCAGCCTTGGCTTTCCTGGTTTGCTCCCTGCAGGACCGGACCAGCACGGCATAATCCTCCTTGGAGGTGAATCCCGTCCTTCATCCTTTGTAGGCTTTCCTTTTTAGCCACAGGAGGTCCGCTAGGTCCCTGGAGAGCCAGGGGGGCTGCTGTGCCTTCTTGCTGCCTTTCCTCCGTGTTGGGAGAGATTTAGCTTGTGCATTGAGGATCGCTTCCTTGAGAAGCAACCACTCTTCTTGAACTCCCATCTCCCTGGGGTCATGGTCCCTGAGGGCCTGACTGACTAGCCTCTTGAGCTTGTCAAAGTCGGCTTTTCTGAAGTCAAGGACTTCTGTGTTGCTGACTGACTTGCCAGCTTTACGGCGGATGGTGAAGGTGATCAGCTCGTGGTTGCTGTCACCCAGCTTCCCATCGATCACTAGGTCACCGATTAGGTCGTCCCCCGTAGCCAGTACCAGTACTGATGATGTTTGACTCTGAAAAATTCAAGGTTCTCACCTTTGGAGGAAAAACCTGCAGCATCCTTATAGGTTTGGCAGTGCTATGCTGGCTAGCACTACAGAAGAAAGAGACTTGGGGATCATCATTGATCACAAGATGAACGTGAGTCTGCAATGCAATGCTGTGGCTAGTAAAGTGACCACAATGCTGGCTTGCATCCATAGTTGCTTCTCAAGCAAATCCTGAGATGTCATTCTCCCCTTGTACTCGGCTTGGTGAGGCGGCAGCTGGAGTACTGCGTCCAGTTTTGGGCTCCACAATTCAAAAAAGATGTGAAGAAGCTTGAGAGAGTCCAGAGAAGAGCCACACGCATGATCAGAGGTCAGGAAAACAGATCTTACGATGACAGGCTGAGAGCTATGGAGCTCTTTAACGTGGAAAAGCGCAGGCTCAGGGGTGATCTGATGGCCACCTATAAATTTATCAAGCGTGACCACCAGGATCTGGGGGAACGTTTGTTCACCAGAGCGCCCCAAGGGATGACGAGGTCAAATGATTATAAACTACTACAAGACCATTTCAGGCTGGACATAAGGAAGAATTTCTTTACTGTCTGAGCCTCCAAGGTCTGGAATAGGCTGCCATCGGAGGTGGTTCAAGCACCTACAGTGAACACCTTCAAGAAAAAACTGGATGCTTATCTTGCTGGGATCCTATGACCCCTGCTGACTTCCTGCCTTCGGGCAGGGAGCTGGACTCGATGATCTTCCAAGGTCCCTTCCAGCCCTAATATCTATGAATCATATGAACCTCATCCTGTTCCTCTAATACTGCAAGACTTTAAAATTGTGGTGCTTCCACTTGCAAAAAAAACTTGTTCCTAAGATAGAGCTCAATGTAGTCCTTCTTGTTCCTCAATTCTAGTTAATTTTGGGAAGGAAATTTAAGATTTATATGTATAAGAAAGAAATACTTCCCTTTCAGATTATTTTTTTTAAATAAAAATTCAGGCTGGTGGATTATGGAAGTGCTACAATGGCAGATTCATGTACAGAACGAAAGTTGGATAGCACAGGTTTCTAAATAAATGAACTTAAAGGCCATTATAGTCAAAACAACCAAAGTTGCTTCCGAACACAAATCTAATTTACTTGTAATCCCAAATCTTCCCAATTTTACTTTATATATGTAAAGATGCTACACATTTAGAGTATGGTCACAGAAAGTATACAAAAGCAGTATGAGTGTTCATTTAACATACAAAATGAGGAATGAGCACAATTTAAATGAACTGGTCTTTCAACAAGTTTTAAAAAGTAAAAAAAAAAAGAGAGACTTGCCCATTTTTTGCAATATTCTTTCCACTCTAATATACTCATTTGATCTCTAATAGTAATGAAAACACTAATGAATAAAAGGCCGCTATTGTATCAGTTTCTTGGTAATAATCATAAAACACTTCTAAAGTTATCCTAACTATTTGCATAGAAAAACATAATAAACATTTTATCCAAGATTAGAAGGGGAAAAAAAAAAATCAAGCCTTTCTGGTTTGGAACACAACAATTTATATTTAAACCTGCTTAGTTTTGGAGATCTGAGAGCACTGTCTGTGGTCATGGACACAAAAATATGCAACTCTCTTTTCAGAAAATACATAACGAATGACTGATTAGTTAAATAAATAGGCCACAAAGTGCCTGTGACATTTATTTGGATAAGAACACCCACCTATTTTTAATTACTTAAGGAACAAAAATAAGACCCTACAATGGAACTTCTATTTTATTTTCTCTTCTTTTCACCTAAAATGATTTACCAGCTTATTTTTCTGTTATATGGCAGAATAAATTCAAAAGCTCAAAGACTATATGCCAACATTAAGTCTGAACCATATTTTCTGCAGTTGTATAATATGTTCAATTTATGAAGTTAAAAACCATGTTTATACATTGAAGGTGCTAACATCACTTTGTAGACATGAAAACAGTTCCCCATGTACTTGTTGTTTTGGCAATTATGCAACAAATCATCAAAATACATAATGGATTCTTAAATTAATCAAAAAGGAAAAATGGGAACATTTTCAAAAGAATTATTTTTTGTAACTGCTAGTATTATTTGGGTCACACTGGGCGCAT
Source organism: Crocodylus siamensis (assembly GCF_052110815.1). Classification (NCBI taxonomy): domain Eukaryota; kingdom Metazoa; phylum Chordata; order Crocodylia; family Crocodylidae; genus Crocodylus; species Crocodylus siamensis. The sequence continues at coordinate 234,961,514 of NC_143396.1, read as the reverse complement.
CTACATGGGATGCTACTACAGAGTCATTACTAGGCATTTATTTAGAACTTGTATAAGCAAATACTAAATAAATGAGCAGTAACCAGAATTACTGTACAATAGAGTCAGCAACAGTTTTTAAGTGATGCTACTGTGCAGTAGCCTAATACTACTTTGCAGTACTGTGTTGGCACGATTTTTGCCACATGACACTACTGCACAGTAGTATCAGGCTACTGTGCAGTCAGGCTAAGTACAATCAGTCAAAAAGCCTGAAGCTGAATTGATTCAGTCTTTGCAGGTTAATTTAAGATGCAGAGATTAAATTGAAACAGAAATGAACAGACATTTACTGTTGATTCAGGCAATACAGCCACATGCCTGCAGTGGCTCAGGCCAGAAACCAGGGGGCACTAGACCACAGCTCTCTGTCATGTAGCCAGCATAAGCTGTGTGTTTGCTTCCTCTTCCTGCTGCCCCTGAGGTCTCTGGGATTTGCAGTCCAGAATTACCCAGTAGGACTCTGCAGCATTGCTCATCACTTCCTCTTCCTGCTTCCAGGTGCCTCTGGGATTTGTGGTCCACAGTCACAGCCAGCATTAAGTAAGCAGGGCAGGGAAACTAACTACTTGGGGGAAGAGAAATTTAACCCCCCTCCCAGACCCCAGCCATGGTTTGCCTGGTGGGGGAGTGGAGGGGGGTGGGTTGCAGTGACCAGGCCAGTGAGCCAGCTCTCAATGCTGCTGCTAGGGAGCAGAGGGATGGGGCTAGCCCTGCTCTCTGGAGCAGACATCACAGCCCAGGACTGCAAAATGCTGGGGGACTCCGATCTTGGAAGGGGTCTGGGACAGAAGTTTCACGAACTGGTTTGACATATGTCAGTTAAGTCTGATACTACATTCAACCAGGTTTATCTTAAACTAGTTTCATCCATTTTGAAACTGGTTTGTGTGCACTGAACTTCTGCTCTGTTCCAGATTGAAACCAGCTTCTGAGTGATCACTTAAACCAGTGTAAGTGCAGCTTCTGTCCCTGGCCACTGTTGTTTAGCTGTGCCCATTGTGTTTATTCTGGTGTAACCTGAAAGTAAAACCACAGAGGTGAAGAATTAAGGTTGTACTTACTGAGTTAGGGGCTGTGCGTAGGCGAAATGAGAAGCATGCGTGCACGACACTTTAAAGTGGGCTAAATGCTTTTGCACTGCTTTAATGGTGTCAGTGTTTGTATGCCTCAGTGGCATATTGTGCATTAATTCCAGCCACTGTAGGAAATTTGGTGGTGTAAAGTGCCTTAAATGACTTGGGGCACAGCAGACTAAAACTCCTTCAAGGAGTTTCACTTGCTGCCCCTACAGCTGTGGAGCAAAGCACCAGGCTCTCTCTTTCTTGTGCTTAGAAAAGTCTAGAACTGTCAATTCTTTTCATTCTCAACTAGAAGTTGGGTCTGACCACAGAGTTGAAATCCAGAATTTGCATAATAGGAATAATAAGTTTCAAATGCCAAACCTGGGTCTTTGGCTCACTTCTGTAAACATATAGAGCTTTAAGCATATATGTCCATTTCTAGTCAACAAAGCACTTAAGGGTATTCTTCAGTTTCCTGGAGTCTATCAGAATTAAGAACATGTTTAAGCGTTCTTCTGGAAGAGGACAATCTATGGAAATTCTAGAGAAAAAGTGTTTCAAATATCATTAGGGACTTAGAGTTTTAATTCCCATATATTTCTCCAGAAAACCTGTTCAAAATAAAATGATTCTCTGGTAAAGTTTCTACTGAATCAGGGGCCCCAGAAAACATTTGCCAGTAAGTTTGGTTTGGCCTAGGTTTTGGCTAAGAACTCAGAGCACAGTACTCTTTAACCACATTTTTTTCCATTAAAGCCCTGAAGCTAAAAATGTCGCTGAGAGCCAGAGAAAGGTGGCAAGAGGGCAGACTAACCTGTATTCCAGCCTATCTGAAGAATCTGATGGGAATTGGAAATTATCCGTAGGTGCTAGAATTAAAAGAAAGGCATATTTCTTTTTACAGTGAAGATTTTAAGAAAATTGTCTCAAGGGGAAAAAAAAGAGCCTGAAAATATGCAATGACTAGTGCAGGTATAAAAGGTGAGATAAGAAGGTTGCAAAGAGCTGAGGGACAACAATCTATAATGGGAATGTCTCTCCTGTCTTCTGCATCCCCTGCAAAATTATTTTAGAACTCCGAAGAGACTAGGCTCAAAATTGCAAACCTCACTATTAGTCACCTAATAGCTTAGTGTAATCAATAGCTCTGATTTAATAATCACTGGGCACAAAAAGAAGTTACCTTTTTTTGCATGATTGGCCCCTTGAGAGCACTCTACAGTCATGCCGTGATACAGGTGCACAGCTACAAATCGCTTTTAAAATGGCCAATAATGCAAAAGAAATAACCCTTCTCAAATGAGGTATCAAATGAAGACACTCTGCTTTAGAGTGATTTAGGGAACTCCTCATCTCTGTGGTTTTACTTTCAGATTTTTTGAATGTTCAGGTTTGGGCTGTCAGCAGGAGGGGACGGGGGAGAAGGGGGTGGGGGAATCCGGCAGCAGCAAGCTGCCAGAAGAGCTTTGCCCAGCCTAAGCTAGAGCGGAGGGGTGCATCAGAACTCCTCCCCACCCCACCCCACTGCCTGGCCTACTGGTGGGAGCTGGCCCAGGCCTGGGAGGCAGGGGTGTTCCAATGCTCCAGATCAAGTTGGGCAAGACAGCAACTTCTGCTGCTCCTTTCATGAGCTGCCATCTTGCCTGGCCTGACACGGAGTTGAGGGGATGGATTGGAGTCTCCCTGCCTCCCACAGAGTGGGGTATGCTCCAGAGAGTGGGGTTGGTCCTGTCCCTCTGCCCCCTGGCCCCCAGTGAGGGCTGGCTGACAAAGGGATGGGGGTGGGAAACCCAGCTGGGGACTGCAGCCAGGTCTGCCTGGGGGAGGGAAGGAGGGCAGCCCCTGCCAGACTTTTCCCCACTGGAGCAGAGGGGGTGAGGCGAGGTGCATGTTGGGGGAAGGAAAGCCTGGGAGGGACTCCTGCCCCAGGCAAACCTAGTTAATCATTGTCATTGCTATTCCATGCTAGGAACATGAGTACAGAAACTCTAGTTGTATATCTATTGTATGCTTCATTTGAAAAATATGTAAAGTTCAGGTACCTGATTATAGTCTCTTATGCATAATCACCTCATTATAGTATCTTTAACAATTTAGCTAGTCAGAACAAAAAATTGCATTGTGTAATAGTCAAGCACTTTCACTCCTGTTTTGTATAGTCTGTGTAATTTCTACTGTCAGATGAATCATCTAAGTTTGAAAGCAAGGAAGAATAGCTGAGAGGGTAAATAGTTTTATCTTTAAAATTAAGCTTTTGTATATAACCAAGCTGTTGTCGATCGTCAGAGCTGGGACTCCCCCCCCCTACACACACTCACACACTTCCTGGAGCCCCTCTGTAATAAGGATCAGTGAGATTTGGCAGAGCTCAGAAACAAGTGGCTTCTCAGCTATGCAAAGTCTGGCCAGCCTGACAGATGCAGTGAGAGATACACGAAGGAACCCAGCTTTATTCCTAACTAAATCAATGTAGTCATTTCTCTGTTAGAAATGGAGTATTGTTAGAAATGCACAGCTTGCATCTTGCGCCTGATAAGAAAGAAACACTGCCAAGGACTTTTCTCCTTGCCCAGCCTTGCCACAGCTCTTCTTATACTAAATCACAGACTCTCCCCCAGCTTCTCCCTAGCCTTTCTCATGCAGATTACAGAAGCTGGAATTCAACTGACTGTGTCCTTGAAAGGGGGGGGGGGGGTTTAAACTCTTGGTGACTTATAGAACTTTCTGAGCATGCTCAATTAGCTAATGCATATTTACTTCTCCGCCCTGCATACTTAAGTAGTTAATTATAATGTACATGCGATGGATGTAGTGATGTAACCACATATATGTTTGTATGAAACGGAAATGAGCTGTAAGAGTTCCTGTTTCTGCACACGTGCCCAGGAGGAAAAAGATAAATACAGCCTGCAAAAATTCCTTGGTGGATTCAGAGTAATCTGAGTCTTTGACTCTGCTCTGACCCTATTTGCAAATACACCTTTTGTGCCATCTGATGTATGTGTGTCTGTGATTTTAGTGGCCTCCAAGAAACGGACCGCAATTTTTGCAACATCTCTAACCTTAACATAAAGCAATAACCTCTGCTGATTATTCTTGCTTCCTTCCAGACTAGAAACAGGATGATTCATAAGATTACACACAGACAGAGATACTGGTCAGTGCATTTTTGTGGGGGGACACAGCTGCAGTGTGTGTGTGCCTTGAGGCAACCTCCTTACAATCTTTCATTCATATCCTCTTCACTAACACAAGCTTCTACAGGAACTACTCTCATGGTGAAGTGTAGTCAGTCCACAGCCCTAGACAAAGACGTTCTCCATTCACAGGTAGAGATCAGGCAAAAGCAGCACAAGTTTCTCAGTTGAGGTACCTGAAATCACAACATGCCAAGAGACCATCTTTAAGGGTGAGAAGGTAGTTTGTTCTTTGCATTGTTTAATCTTCTCCTGAAGTCAGATGTGCAATTAGATTTGAAATACTGTTGTGCTATGCCAAATACTATTAAGTCAGGGATTTAGTGAGCTGCTGAGGGATATACAAGGAAATCCAGCTGTAATCCTAGAAAAATCAGGTTGGGCCTACATACAAATTCTAAGGTTAATCCACATGGCCCTTTGTGTTATTCTTTCCTCATTACAGATTGAAGGCAGGTTGAATCATCAAATGGAGCAGCATTTGCACAGAATAGACAAAACTATGACTAAAATCTTGTTTGAACATTTTTCAGTGCATTTCCTTATTCCAGCTGCCCAAAATTTTAAAGATATTACAATTAAAGGGTTAAGTGTAACAGCTGTCATCAGCTTCCTGTGATTTACATGTTTCAGAGAAAGTAGGCCTGATCCAATAACAAAGTAAATATGATCTAACAGCGCTGCTGAAAGGATCTTATCAGAATACAGTCTCCCAATGTTCCCAAAAGCATTCTTTGCCTCCCCTTTCTCTCAAGTAACCAACAGTGCACTCTATGGATACCTGTGCAGTCAGGCAGGAATGCCGAATGCATGTTAAACCTCTTTTTTTCTATAGGAGGAGAGACTGAAAAGGTTGGGATTGTGAAGTTTACGAAGGCAAACAAGGGTGAATACAAGAGATTGACACCAAGGAATGGTCCATATAGAAAAAAAAGAAAATTAGGCCCTTCTACACACACTTTCACATAGTATAAACACAGAGGACAGCCAATGAAATAGGTGATAATTTTGCATAGTAGGTAAAATGGAACCTATATATCTCAATATTATGTTATTGTGTACCTCATAAGACTACTGGGGAGTTTAATCAGCTAAAATTTATAAAACACTTTTGGAATATTTAAATGTCAGGTCCTAGAGAAATGCAAAGCAAGATTCACTAATAAACCATCCCTTGTCTACTATGAACTCATTGGTAACATAACAGTTTAGACTTGTGGATTCCTGGTAGCTGACTGAGCAGTATGGGGAACTGTAGAAAGGAAAGAAAGGCCCCTTGAGGAAAATGTTATAAAACTGATAAGCCTTTTAATACATCCTCTTGCCCAATATTTTGATGGTCCCCACATGATTTTGACATGTTCTAAAAGGTAAAAACAGTATCAATTCCCATGAATGGCACAGAATAAGAATGAACATACATTTATTTTAATAGTTGCCACTGCATTTCCATTTACATAGAAGAAGAAACAACCATGGCCTCTCAGAGGATATAGAGTGCAGTAAATCCTGAGCTTTAATTATGGCTCAAGTGCTTTCTTTTTCTTATTTGTCCTGCAGCAGTGTCTGGTGTGCTTATTAGCTTACAGAAAGCACTGTAGATAGTTTCTGATTTTGGACTTCACTTTCTCATTCTAAAGTTTTACTAATTATGGCTCCAGTCAATTTCATATTTGTATCATCTGACCCTGTATTTTCATAGTTTCATAGTTTGTAGGGTCGGAAGGGACCTGAGCAGATCATCTAGTCCGACCCCTTGCCATGGCAGGAAAGAATACTGGGGTCAAATGACCCCACCAAGATGTTCATCTAACCTCCTCTTAGGAGGTAGGAGCCTGCACCACTTCTCTTGGAAGCTGGTTCCAGACCCTAGCCACCCTGACTGTGAAGTAGCGTCTCCTGATATCTAACCTAAACCTACCCTCTGCCAGCTTGTGACTGTTATTCCTGGTCACTCCTGGTGGTGCTTGGGGAAACAGTGACTTCCCGAGTGCCTGCTGATCCCCCCTGACGAGTTTGTAACAGGCCACAAGATCCCCCCTCAGCCTTCTCTTTTGGAGGCTGAACAGGTTCAGGTCCTGCAGCCTGTCCTCATAGGGCCTGCCCTGTTGTCCCCTAATCATACGAGTGGCCCTCCTCTGGACCCTCTCCATGCTGTCGACATCCCTCTTGAAGTGCGGCGCCCAAAATTGGACGCAATACTCCAGCTGCGACCTGACCAGTGCTGCATAGAGGGGGAGGATCACCTCCTTGGACCTGCTCGAGATGCATCTGTGGATGCATCCTTCTTATTGAAGCAGGAAGGGAGTGTAGAGGTATGTCTATCTACCATAATGGTATATAGTTTTAGTTTTAGGAATCATTTTAATGTGAAAGAAAGTAAAATCCCCATACACAAGTGAAAGGAGCCCAACTGCTGTTCATTTTATCAACCCCAGACAACCTATCTTCAAAATCATCAAACAATAGTAATAAGTGTCCCATGCATTGGCAAGCATGTACCTTACACAGAACCAAAACTGTTTCCATTCATAACCCTACAACTCACTGATTTTTACACATAATACAAGGTTTTTCTATTCTTCTTTCATCCAAAACATACAGAATGCAAACAAAACTGACTGAAAGAAATTGTGAGGACTATACAGATTCATACTGAATTAATTTCACTTCACTAAGAATGAAGGAAAAACAGATTTCAAAGGCAAGAAGTTACAAGAGCAACTTTGGCTCTAGCTTTTTATTCATAACAATAAAAGTTGGGTGTGTATTCAGAGGCTTTTTTGGGAAAAAAAAATATGCATTTGGGATTTTTATCATCTCTTTAAAAGAGCTATTTCTTGAATAAATTACTGTTTTCTAAAAGTTAGTTATTTGGTCATCAGCATTCATTTTATTGATATTTAGTCAGACATATGACCTGAGTTCATGACTTGTCCATGCTATGCACAAAAAACAACATCACAATTGGCATCTTTCCAGCAGGCAGAGGTAGCGTTGTCCCCCAACTCAGAGTTCAGAGATTCATTCTTTTCTGACCTTAAACTGTATTAGCTAATGCTCAACAGCTAATCCATAAAAGCCTGGATTTTAGAAAACATAAATTTAATGCTTTAATATGGCACCAAGGCCTAGACCCCTGCATAACACGTTTACTTCCAGAATGGTTTAAGAAAATGTGCCAGACAGGCCTAGGGACTTGCTAGGGACAGACTTACACTTTTACCAATATAAGTGATTGGAAACCAGTCTATACCCATAATAGAACAGAAGTTCAGTATACTTGTTCTAGTTTAAAAATGGTACCACCCGATCTAAGATTCGCCCCCTTGCCTTCTGCCTCCCGCCAAAGGGCAAATGTGTTCTGTTTGCTACTGATCTAAACTATGCCACTTATATAAAACCATGCAACTGAGATCAATTCCACATCAGGCAATTTGAATGTCAGTACCTAACCTAGGGGAGAGAAACACAGAGTGTCATTCTCATAACTGTTCCTGTAAGTCATGATTGTATAATTTGTGAATGTTGTAATTTGACATTCTCAAAACGCCTACTGGAGTGTTTGCAATTTGCTGGTTCCATAAACATTTTGGCTTTTGATGTTTTCCACATAAATCATGTCAGAAAGAATCCGAACAACTTCTTAATTTGTTTTGCTTTTTTGATCTAATTTTTTTTCTGATTTTATCAGATTTTTCCCTAAGTTTTATGGTTTTTCTCCCTTTACAATAACAGGCTCTGAGTCCCTTACAGTTCAAACAGCCAAAACAGCAGTACAAATGGACTCTTTCAATTTAATGTAAAGAACAGGATGATTCACTTTCTGAATCTTAATAATTGGAATGCTTTCCTCCACAGCAAGACTTCAAAGACTAAGGAGAGATAAAATTAGTTATTAGGTGCTGGACTGTCTAATATAAGGTTATCCAACCATGGTCATTATAAAGTCCCCTATTCAGTATCTTATCATCTTGACAAACTTTACCCTGTTGGGCTGTTACTTTCCATAGGATCACAGCACAGTAGGGCTGGAAGGGACCTCATATCATCATCTAGTCTGACCCTCTGTTCAAGGCACAACAGTCACAGAGTAAACCAACTCAGCCATCTATGCCTTCCTAATTTTCTCCCTGCATACCCATGAGATACTCTTATCCTCTTCCCTAGTACTGTGACCAAGTCTCCCCTTACTGTAGGATTCCTTTTTGAGTTTCAGCTTATTGAAAAGATTGCTATCTAGCCAGGCTCTCCTCTTGTAGGACTACCCATTCCTCCATTACATTAGTATAGCTTGTTCTTGCACCCTTAAAAAGGCCTTAAAAATACAGCCTGCTTCCTAGACTCCTTTTTTCCTTTACACTTGCTTCCCAAGAAATCCTGCTCAGTTCCCTGAGTTTAGTAACACTTGGCTTTCTGAAGTTCCATGCCCTTATTCTGCTGCTGTCCTTCCCTCTTCTCCTTAGGATCTTGAACTCTATCATTTAGTGGTCAGTGGGCTCTTCTACATAAGATACTGGCTGTTCAGTAGCCAATAATACTGTACAGTAGCCCATCACAGCACCAACACTGCTAATATGCTACCACACAGTATTATTAGGCTACTGTACAGTAGCATCATTTAAAAGGTGCTTGCCAGCTGATTATACAAGTACTAATCAAATGTGCAATAACCACTGTACAGCAGCATCTTGTGTGGATGCACCTACTGTCACCCAAGTTGCCTTCCATCTAAACCCAGTTCCTTCCCGTTTATGAAAAGCAAGTTGAGAAGGGCTTTCCCCATTCCCCACCCTCCCCAATTGGCCTCTCTACCATCTGTATCAAATAGTTATCCCCAGCACAATCCAAGAATTTGCCGGATTGCTTGTGCATGGCTGTGTTTCCGGCCCCAACAGATGTGCCAATAATTAAAGTCCCCCATGAGAACTAGGTCCTGCAATTTGGAAGCTTCCATCAATTGTTTAAAGCAGGCCACATTCATCACCTCCTCCTTGTTTGGTTCCTGTAGCAGATGACCACCATGACGTCCGTTCTGCTGCTCTCCCTTCTGACTGTTACCCAGAAACTTTCAACAGGCCTGTTTGCCACTTTATACCACACCTCAGAACACTTGTACATTGCCTTTAGATATAAGGCAACACCTCCTCCTTTTTACCCTGCCTATTCTTCCTGAAAAAACCACCTATCTGTGACCCACCCATCCACTGGATGTCTCCTGCTTCATAAGGAGTCTACAAAATGTAGAAATGGTTTGGCTGTTTCTGAAAACAGTAAGGAAAAATACATTTTCTAGACACATTAAGATTCTTGAGACATTTTTTCTTTGAAAAGTTTTGATGCCCCACACTGGAGTAGGCACATTAAATGGCCACATCCTTTGTGTGAATATGTTTTTTTCCCTTTCCCATGAAAATCTACTCAAATTCAGCCACGATAACTTTTTTTAAAAAAAAAAAATCACTGTTCATGTTCACTCAGGAGAAATTGTAATAGCCATACATTCCCAAGAGTCCATAGACTGTGGGCAACAGAAGGGAAATTAGGGAGACCTATCTGGAGGCCAGGAGAGAAGAAAGATGCATAAAATGTGAAACAGAGGGAGAAACATGGACTGACTGAGCAGGGGAACTTGCAGCAGGGAAGAAGGCTAGCACTGGGACAGAGAATCTAGGAGTGTGTTTGCAATGAGACTGACACTGAAATGAGCAGCTGAAGAAGCAGAGACTGGAAGTGGCTATGTAAGGAGACCAGGACTGGCACAAGGAGCCAAGAATAGCAAAGAGATAGGACTGAAACAGAGACAGGTTGTAGGGGGTTGGCAAAATGGATCTAGCTGAGGATATACAGGCAGAAAACCCAATAGTCATTAGGGAACACACTCCACCAAAGCTTCAGATTTAGGAATCAATCTCAGCATTCATCTGCCAGCAAACATCTGTGAAAATCCTGTGCAAAGCATCTCCCCCCTTTATAGTAGCCCAGATATAGTATGAAAATCTGCTACAGCTAGCCATTACTCCATAGGCTCAACTAGCAGAGATCTCTGAAGAGGATCCAAATATTTCAGCCCTGCTGATGAACAATTGCCTTGCAATGAGGGATTACTCAGGTTGTGAAATCAAGCACTCAGATATTAGGGAATGACAGAATTAAAGTCACCTCATCAACCTTATGCATATGCATTATGATTCAGAACCTAAGTACACAATCACATACTATTTTATCCACAGGAATTCTGCCCCATTCAGTGCTTCATGTGCTGCCAAGATGGTGAATTAGGCAGAGGACTGCAAGAAGAAAGGAGGCTTCATGATTGTGCAGAAATGCTGCCCTGGAGAACTCAATTCTAATCCACTCCCTCCACAGACTGCAAGTGATGCTAAACAAATCACTTCAACTAGATTTGTTGCAGGTGGTCAACAATTATACGCTAATCCTTTTCTAGGTGCCTGATTTGATATCCTGGGGTCTGATTGGCAAAAGTACCAAGCATGCAGCAATGCATGTGAAATCAACTGTGCCTAAAGATCTAAAATGTTGACAAAGCAGGTGCCATATGTCTCAAAGTGGGTCCCTAAATTAGTGAAAACTTTTGTCATTAATCTTTTATGTCTCTTAATTCTCAACTATAAAATGAGACTGCTCCCTCATCCCAAAGTGTTTATTGTAAATTAATTAGTGCTTGTGAAGCACTCAGATACTATAGTAAGGATCACCATAGGAAAGCCACAAGGAACATTATAATCCTGTCTTCAGAGCATGGTTTGAATACTAAATAAATCCTGGGGCCACCCAGGACAAGGAGGAAACAAAATATTGACTGTCTCTTCATTAAATGAGTACTCCTCCTCTTGCACACTGAATAAAGCAGGGATCCTATAGAAACTAGTGTGCAAACATGTAATTAAAGACTGCATACGGTTATACATGAGGGATTTAAATTAAGAAAGCATTCGCAACCTTAATTCTAGCATTTCTTAACTTTTTAGTGCTTGACTTTACAGCCATGACAACATCCTTTTAAAATAGATTGGGTGCATATACAGCACAGGATAAAGTGAAAATATTAACTTTTTCCAACTTTGTGAAAAAGGAATGGTATCACTTTTACATTCTTCAGAAACAATATATTTGTTCCTGCTGTTTATATAAGTGATTGGTGAAATGCGGTAACGAAAAAGGTTATGGTTATAATCAGTGGTAAAGAATGTGCTTGTAGTACGAATAGTAAGCAAGAGACACCTTCTTCCTAGAAAATAAAATGACTTTTAACCACAAGCATTAATATTGACCATTTAAAGGAAATGTGGTTTTAACATGGCATAATGATCCACAATAATCTGGAAAAAATCTAAGAGAGAAGGAAATATTCCCCTCCCCTCAAATGTTAACCTTTACCACATTAAAAAAATATTTATGAATAGGAATTTATTTTTTAAACTGAAAATAGTTTTAAAGCTTAAGCAGGACCATGGCAGCAAGAACAATGTGTGAAATTATTTTTTTACATGCACCTAAACAAAGGTATGGAAACAGTTACAGGTCTGCCATCATAATGAGGGAACAGCAAGATACTATGTTTAGAGATCATGGGAATCCTCAGAAATAGTTTTACCGGCATTAAATGTCAATAGATATTAAGGTCATTACGGTAGAGAAGCAAAGTAAGTATTTCAGCATTCTCAGTGGACAGAAGTGAAGCACTCAGGAAAAATGTAACATCTATTTAAGAAATTCTATGCTAGTTACTGACATCACACTGTATTTTTAATTAAAAGCAGCATTGTTACATAAAAAGATCTCAAGCCACATCTGCTGGCACAACAGTTGTTCAGTTGTGTTCCATACACCTATGGAACACATTCTCACACTCATTTTAATATAATGTGCCTTATAGATATAAGCATAGTTATAGACATAGATATCATTAAAAAAATATATATTTAATGTTTCTGTCAATACTCAGACCATGACTTTTTGGGCTATGATGAACCTAAAACAGAGTCTGGTTTTGTGATAGCAACACCACTTTTGCATTTACATGGCCTTTTCATCCAGAAATCTGAAAGCAGTTTATCACTATTAATTATGTAGATATTTGAATGTTCCTTTGAGATAGGTATCGTTGTTGTTGTTATTTACAGAGGAAAAATCTAAAACATGGAAAAATTAAGCCTATCATGCAAAGTCATATAGTAAACCAATGACAGAAGGAGGAATAGAGTAAAGAGTTCATTTTCTGTGATCTGACTATTAGGCGATACTTCCTGGCTATTTCTGCTACTTTAAAAAGATCAAATTAACTGAGTTGTTCAGCTTTGCAAACAATTAGCACACATCCTAGAGCTCCTATTTATAATACTTTTAGAGCGGATTAGAAAATGGATTTCCCCATTCTACTATCCCCCCAGCCTACCCACAAACACAGAACATTTTGGAGACAAAAGAATTTGTCCTATCCTTAGCTGGACAACTCACATCAGTCTCTTTTCTTAGTTACCTTCCATGAAGCATCATGGGGATTGCTGGCTGTAGCGCATCAGGGTAGATGCAAGTGGACCTAGGGAAAATGGAGGCATGAGGCGTTGAAAATACAATTCTCAAAACGTGTTGGAATGGAATTTCCAAATCAATTTTGGGGGAAAGACTGTGTGCGTGTGTTCAATTTTTTGATGAAAAGTTTAAATTTTCCACAGAAAAGAGACACCATGAAAAATGGATTTTTTATTATTTCAAACCCAATTTTCCACTGAAAAGCAGTTTTAATGGGTTATTTTTGATCATCCCAGATATTTTTATTTCCAATATGCCAATGTTCTGTATACAAGCAATACAACAAAAACAAATGTGCAGATCTATGGTTTCCTAGGTGCCTATGCCCAGCAACTATAACTTATTTTTTATCCAAATACTATTTGCACATCAAAAAATATTTCAGCTGTTACATTTCATGGTTTTAGAAACTCAATTCTTACTCAATTTATAGTCAGGACAAAAATGCCAGTTTATTATTTATGTTTACATTTTATCAAGACTTAATGCCACCTAAGTCAGGACAAACCTTTTAAAGAATTCATCAAAATTGTATTTAATCAAATAAAAGACAACCCTGATTCTACACACAGACAATTTATAAATGTATTTTAATTTTCTGTGTATAGAATTTAAGTATTGGAGGATCATCTGAAACGTGTGTGTGTCCCCACTCCCCCCTCACTACTGCAGGAGAGGTGATGAGGGGGGGCAGTAATAGGGCAGGCATTAGGGGACAGACAGTGGGGAAGGCAGAATGGGAGCATGTGGAAGGCAGAGAGAGGCAAGCAACTGGCCCCATGATGCCTGCCCCCCATCACTTACCTCCACATTGTGCCTGCCCTCCCCCCACAACCTCAGGTTGCCCTGATTTCCCCTTTCCTTGTTCCCCCGCTCCTCTGTCCATGATGCTTCCATGCTGCTGCTGCTATAGGGCTAGGCTGAAACAGCAGTGCCAGCTCTGCATTGCTACTACAGGGCTAGCCTGGAGACATGCTCTGTGCCCCAGGCTGCAGCAGGGATGGAGCCTGCTGGCATAGAGAAAAAGATAAGTGTGGTAGAAAGGGCATAGGAGGTGCTGGGGAGAAGTAGCAAGGTTTCATAGATTTCATAGATGTTAGGGCTGGAAGGGACCTCAGAAGATCATCTAGGCCAGCCCCCCGCCCAAAGGGCAGGAAGTCAGCTGGGGTCATAGGATCCCAGCAAGATAAGCATCCGATTTGCTCTTGAAGGTGTTCAATGTAGGTGCTTGAACCAGCTCCGATGGCAGGCTGTTCCAGACCTTGGGGGCTCAGACAGTAATAAATTCTTCCTTATGTCCAGCCTCAAATGGTCTTGCAGGAGTTTATAACTGTTTGACCTCGTCATCCCTTGGGGCGCTCTGGTGAACAAATGTTCCCCCAGATACTGGAGGTCACCCCTGATAAACTTATAGGTGGCCATCAGATCACCCCTGAGCCTGCACTTTTCCACGCTAAAGAGCCTCATAGATCTCAGCCTGTCGTCGTAAGGTCTGTTTTCCTGACCTCTGATCATGCGTCTGGCTCTTCTCTGGACTCTCTCAAGCTTCTCCACATCCTTTTTGAATTGCGGGGCCCAAAATTGAATGCAGTACTCCAGTTGCGGCCTCACCAAGGCTGAGTACAAGGGGAGAATGACATCCCAGGATTTGCTTTAGAAGCATCTATGGATGCAAGCCAGCGTTTTGGTCACTTTACTAGCTGCAGTATCACATTGCAGGCTCATGTTCATCTTGTGGTCAATGATGACCCCCAAGTCTCTTTCTTCTGTAGTGCTAGCCATCAGGTTCTCATCCGCCCATTTGCTGAGCCTGTCCGGGTCAGCCTGGATCATCCTCCTGCCTTCAGGTGTGGATGCTTTGCCCCAAAGTTTGGTGTTATCAGCGAACTTGGCCAGTCCACTTCTGGCTCCAATGTCCGCATCATTAATGAAGATGTTGAACAATATGGGTCCAAGGACAGGGCCTTGAGGGACCCCACTGGTCACGGGGCACCATGACAATTGACTTCTATCAATTACCACCCTCTGTGTCTGACCACAGAGCCAATTTCCCAGCCAGTGGATTGTGGTAGACCCAAGGCCACAATTGGCTAGTTTTGCCAAGAGGTGATCATGGGATACCAGATCAAAGGCTTTTTTGAAGTCAAGATATATGACATCAATCTCTTCTCCCTTGTCCAAGTGATAAGTCACCTGGTCATAAAAGAAATGAGATTGGTCAAGCAAGACCTACTCACAACAAACCCATGCTGGCTATCCCTCAGGGTGTTGGTGTCGGCCAGTCCATTAAGGATGGTCTCTTTAAGAAACTTTTCTAAGATCTTCCCCAGGATAGAAGTCAGGCTGATAGGCCTATAGTTAGCTGGATCCACTTTCCTCCCTTTCTTGAAGATAGGCACCACATTGGCCTTCTTCCAGTCTTCGGGCAGTACATCATAGCACCAGGAGTTCTCAACGATCCGTGCCAGAGGCTGGGCAATGATGTTTGCCATCTCCTTGAGTACCCTGGGGTGTAGATTGTCAGGGACGGCTGACTTGAAGGTATCCAGCCTCTCAAGGTATTCCTTCACAAGGTCAGCATTGATGGAGGGCGGGGTGTGCAGAGGCAGTGGCACAAGCCAAGTAGCAAGCTGTGGCTCTAGTTCCAGCCCCAAGCCCTGGCTGGAGCTGGAGCCACAGCAGCTGCCTTCTCCCTTCCCCTTGCAGCTGTGTGCTCGATTGTAAGGCAAGGGGCATTTTCCCACCCATGTTAAATGGGCGGGGGCTCGTCTTCTAATCGAATAAATATCGTAAGTGTGGTGCTTTAGTGAGTAGAGGCAATGACTTGCATACACTATATAAAACAGTAAATCAGGTTAGGTGATTTAATGGGTCTTTGTGGCTTGAAATGATTTCCCAGTTCTTAGACAATTCTTGGTGATTTAACTGTACATAAAGTGAAACTAAAATTTCCAGCTGTAGCCTCACCTTCCTGCTCTCTTGAAGAATGTAACCAATGCTGATACAGGACTTTTTTTTTTAAATTAGAGGCCTAGGGCCTTTGTTCTACTCTCAGTACTTTACATGAAAGTTAGGAATAACATCCTTGGAATTAATGGAGTTTTAACAGTTAATAATGAATTCAGGGTGTTCAGGACGTGTCCAGGGTTTTATAAAGATTCTCTTAGTTCTTGGTGAGGCCACATAGTCTCAAATAATTAACCCCTACCCCCAGTGAAAAAAAAAGCACTGTGCCCATTGTACTCAGACACATTTGGATGTAGTAAGGAGAAGGAAAGAAAGACATAAATAAAAATAGACATTTTGTTCTCTAAGGGCAATATCTTTTAAAAACTACAGATTCCTCCTAAACCTTCGTATATCCAAACCCCTCTCAGGGTTAATGCTTCTCTAAGACAAATTAAACTTGATAATCTGCCATCCCAGGTAGACGCAGCAGAAAAATGCATACTTGACCTTAAAATCACTTATATTTTTAAAGCCGTTTTATCATGCTGTCATAAGGCTGTTCATGACAAATACAAAACTGCAGTTCAGATTACACTTTATAAAAACAAAAGTATAATTCTGTGTTTGACCTGAATTTTTAGGGCTTCATATAAATGTATTCCCAAAGAGTACTGTGTGGAACTGAGATAGGTAAATTCTTCAGCTTCCTCAGAGTGGCCTTTATCTTCAGGGTCAGATTTGGAACTTTGGTGTTAGTCCCAGACAGACAGAAATCAAGTGAAAAAGTTTTTGTCTCAAAATATTCCATTGTCAATTCCAGGTGCACTGGCAACTTGCTGAAGAGAACTTTGTCATCTGTCCAGACAAGGGCTGTGAATCATATGTTGCAAACCATCATTTCTGAGTCATGTGGTACCTTTTCTAAGACCCAGTTGATGGCATGACAAAATGGCAGCCTGCCAGTCCATTCACAAGTTAGCTTTGGCTTCTCAGCCCTATAGGAAGGTGGCATACAAAGTTCAGCAGGCTATCCAGGATGCCAGTGCCACACACAACCTTTCCTCAGGCATCTCTGTCTAGTATTCACATCTCTGATTTACTACATGCACCTCAGCCAAGCCACCGGTACACCACCATTAAGAAGGAGTGAACCTGAAAAGTACTATAGCAGCTCTGTTTAACCTGAGAGTTCCTATATGAAAGATAACTGTTTTGTGATGAGTTACCAAGTTTTAGAATAGCCCTGGTGGACCAAGTCTTCCCTAATTTATGGTTGCATTGTCTCTGTTTTCTATTCTACAACAATCAAAACTCTATACAGGCTATCTTCATTCAATATAGGGTTTTTCATTTCCCTCAAATCCACATGAAACTTACTTTTTGCTCCTCTTTAGATACCACTGCACTGCCTGGATTCAACTTTAAGTCTCTGTTTTGAATAAGTTAAGAAGTGCATGGTGAAACTCAGGTCACCTGTCTCTGTGGAGAGGAAGAGAGAGAGAGTGGAGGGGGAGAGAGAGAGAGAGAGAGAGAAGGAGAAAGGGAGTTTTCTTTGTTTGACTATTTTTAATTTTGTACCGTTTCAATGCAAATGAACTGAACCATGTTCACTCAAACCAGTCATGAGCTTTAACAAAACCGGGAGTTTTGAGTTTGTAATTAAGCTTGAAACCAATTGAGTTTACCCTGGTTTCAGATTCCTCTTGTAAACAATTTTTCACATCCCTGCTATCAAAAAGGGGGGAGGGGGGGCGGGCAGTGGGGAGGAAGACAAAAAAGCTTCATGAGCCCAGAAAATCTCATTCTTTATGCAGAATGATATTTCTATATCATCTTTGGCAAGTACCTCGAAAGTCATCTGAATGTGTTAATGAACAGCAAATTACCTCTATAACTGTCCTTTATCTACATACTCCTTGCTCAGACAACTAACAATATTTCTAAAAGTGTTGGGGACTAGCTTAAGTTTGTAAGTGAAAAACAAACACAGTGAAGTAAATCCTGAACTGCTTTGATTTTCTTTTCATTGTTTTTGCTTTTGCAGTCTGCTTGTACTTGGCTATTCCCAGATTTCACTATGGAACTAATCTATTTCCAATAAGATCATTCACTGAAGCCCCGCCAAGAACCTTGTTCGTTGGAATGGACAACATGGTTAAAGCTATAGCCATCTTGAGTATTGCTCATTTTTAAACCACAACTTTCATCATGAGCAAGAAGCTGGAACACTGTGTTGAAAAAGCATTGCACAAATCAAATTTACTGACAACTCAAATTTTGTTAGCCAGAAATTTTGTTGATTCCTTTCTTGACATGTGGATATTATGACAGGACTTCACCACATGAGTGCTGGCCACGGCAATGTATGGTTTTAAAATCTGTGGCTTATTTTCACAGCTTTATATCCTTGCACACACACCACATCCATGCATGGGGTGGTGCTATGTATACCATTTCAAAGCCACGTGACATATGGCATTTAGCACATGGCTTTGACTACTTCATCCGCCTCCTGGCAACAAATCCATTTTCCCTGGGACTACTTCTAACGTTCCAAACCTCTGAGCAGCTTCAAACAACTATTGTTTTTCAAAAGTCAACCTGCCACAAATATGTTTTCTTGTTTCCCCTCAAATATGGAATATCTCCCAAAAATAAATTATACTGGCCCAATGCCTACAATGAACTATATTCAGTCTTGCAGCAGTAAGGAGCCTGAATTCTAGCAGCTTCTTACTTTGAGAAAGGGACAGAAATCACTTGCTTCTTGCCTCAGTAAGACCATGGATATTAAATTAATGAACTTTAAAAAGGCTATGATTTTTTATAGATAAGTTATCTTAGCTCATATTTCAAATGTTTTGCAATATTTAAAAACAGGTTCCTAAACTTTGGCTTCTTTCTGTCTGGACGAGTGATCACCAACCAGTGGATCTCGATCCACCGATAGATCTTGGAGCCTCTTGGAGTCAATCTGAGGTGGGGTGAGAGGCTGAGTGCCCCTGTGCATGCACACACACACCCCAGCCCAGCAGGTAGTCCATGGGGGAGGGAAGGGGCAGGGGATAAATTGAGGCCCCCCGTGGTAAGGGACAGTGCTGCAGAGGCAGGAGCATGGGTAAGTTGAGTGGGACCCCGGTCGGGTGGGACTTACCTGCTGGAGAGGCATGCCCCCAAATAATTTTTTCTCCATCTGCCTCGATCTGCCCCTTCCCTCCCCACAGACTTACCTGCTGGGGCGGGGGGGAGGTAGATCCTGGGTTGCTTTTAAATGCCGAAGGTGATCTCCTACTTAAAAAGCAGAGACCACTGATTAGACACTAACAAGTGACCTTAAGTTGTTAAAGTACCAAGTAATCAATACCTTCCAATTGGTAAAGATGGAGTTTCACTCATTCACAGCAGTAGATAATTTGTCCTGAGGTGTGGTTGTTACCTCTAACTAACCCTAAAGGAGGCATACAACTCAGTTTCAGCTGAAGGTCTGTCTGAATTGAAATGGGCTGTTGGCTTTCAAATCATTGTGCTCTTTTCTTACTCGTATTTATAGTCCTGATGCTACATTACTATTTATTGCTTTTGAAACAATAATTATACTTGATAATACCAGATTTTGCTCCATACAGACTTAACATTTCTTCCAGCCTCCAAAATGTTATTCTTATTTATGCTAAGGCCAACTTAAACTGCTGGAGCTATATAAATAAGCCCCAGGTCTCTAGAATAAGAGATCCATATACAATAGTCCCTTTAAAAAGTAATAGCAATAGTTGCAATTGAAGTCAAACTCCTGTTGACTTCATTGAGGCTAGAATTTCACCCACTAGTTCCAGTCCAATTAAAAACTAAGAGCAAATTTGGTTGACAACAGATTAGATTAAATATTTTCTTCATAATTTGAATTAAGAGAGGATGGCATCTACCCAGAATGTTTGTCTACAAAATTTTTAAGCCATTCATCCCTTAAATCCTGCAACTGTGAGTCTAAATCAGAGTAGAGTATACAGGTAGCTTTTGCATAAGCATGGTGTTGTGAAAATGTTTTCTGTCCCCTTAGCCAATTTCTGCACATATAGGGAAAGAAGCTTTAGTAATTCACTTATCTTGCTGGAGCATTAGCTAGATATACAGACCACAGAAGCTGAAAAGCACTTTTTCCTATTAGCTGTAGGTCTTGTATACCTCACAAATAGAAAAGTTTGATTTAGAGTGACATTCAAGAAAGATTTTCTATCTTTTTTCCTCAGTGTAGTCAAATACCAGTAGGAATGTCATAATTAGGAAATACCATGAGAGTTTTGGTTCACATAGTACACCTCTTCCCCATACATTTAACATTGCAGACTTTGATGCAAGGAAGAAGCTTCTGAAAGAGATGAATATATGTGAGAGAAATGTTGTAAGGCTTGGATGCTGAGAGACCACCGGGCTCTGACAGAAGTGATATTTTTCATGCAGTAGGCCCTCTGAACATGCTCTACTGCCATGTCCTGAAAGAAGTGTATGGCTGTAGAATACTTTAAAAGTGCCCAATCATGCAACAAATGAACCCTCATTACCTGAGGACTCAGATGAAGGTGCTCATGTCATTCCCTGCACATGACCAGGGCTGGGCAGAGGCAGCTCAGCCCCATCCCCAGTGCCATCTCCAGGAGGGGAGGGGAAAGAAGGGAGGGCAGGGAGCTCCGAACTGGGGTTTGTCCAGCCTGGGCTGGAGAGGGGGTGGATTGGAGTCCTCCTGCTTCACAGCCCCACCCCCCAGGTCCCTCCCCCTCCAGCTGAAGCTGGGCAAACCCCAGCCCAGAGCTCTCTCCCTTCCCCTCTCCCCCCTCCTATCCTGCAGACAGCACCAGAGCTGGCGGGGGGCAGGGCTCTGGGAGAGATGCTACAGGTAGGCAGCCTCTCTCCACTGGATAGGCTCCAAAGTAGACCTTGATTTTACTGCCCCCCCCCCAATCCTCCACACTCCCAACCAAACAGCAACCATCTGTTGCTCTAACTCGTGGCACTTTCTGTGAAGCACCATGAGTTAGAGCATGGACCTGCATATCTGTCAGTTCCCTGTGTGACGTACTTTGATGGGGGATACTTCGTTAGGACAACAACTGACAGAATTGGTTTTGTGACAGGCAGCATTGCCCAAATCTAGTGAGAAGAATAAGCGAGAGCAGAAAATACCTTTAAGAATAATTAGTCCTTTAATAATGGGGCTAATAAGAGAATCAATTGAGACTTTACTGTTCTACATAGACTTAAGAAATCCTGAAGGTCAAGCTATTTTGGGAAGTTCAAAATTGAAACAGTGGATAAGACAAGACAAGACAGTAGCCAAGAACCAGGAATTTGAGAAACTGACTTCTGTGTAAAAGTAGCCCAATAGAGATCCTAATGAACTTGACTCTAGAGAGATATTTACAAGAACACCAGATTGGTGAGCTTCTACAGACTTAACTAAAATCTCCAAAACAAATAAGAAGCGCTTCCTAGCAATACTTGTAAATTGAGACAGAGCAGCCTATGATCAGATAAACATTCACTCATCCCAAAATGTGCATAAAAAAGAAACTTAAATAATTGAGGGTGAAGGGGCTTCCCAAAAGGGTTCATCATGTCCAAGTAAAGTGGTGAGTCAAATCAATAAGGAAATAGTATTGCCAGGAGAATGAAATCAAAAGATTTCTTGAAGAGTGGGCAATTCAGCACAGTGAAGTGCAGGAGCAGGGCATCAGGAAGAAATCATTTTCATCATATGAAAGAGAAATATAAAATGAAAAGTCTTTTTAAAAACATTATGGGATAAATTGCATAGAGGGCGGTACAGTCAAGATGTAAAGAGGAAGAGTGAATGAGGGAAGACAAATATTTAATACACAGGAATGACAGGAATGAAACCAACATGCAAAACTCTTCCTTGCATTTCTCCCACATGTCCCTATGATATTCATAGATGTCCAAGCAAAATATACTAGAAAGCAAATTCAGATATGAAGATAAATGCCACGGTTATAAAACCAAATGCTCAGCATTAAATGTACTCTTCACTAAGAAATGGATGACTTCTTTTTGCTTGTTAATTTGTAGTTACTCAGAGACTCATCAAAATGCTCACTGAAGTAAACAGAGACTCTCTCGAGATGACAGAGTTTGGATCAAGCCCAAAGATGTATGTGATCTTAGATTGGATCCTGCTTGTACAGACATTCACCCATGCTGGGAGCCATGCCAGGAACCCATTCCAAGTAAATCAAGGTGGGGGAAGGGATGCATGGGATTGGAGGTGGGGGAAACTAGTGGGTCTGTATGGGCAGGGGTTGGTGGATTCCACAGAGGGGCTTGTCCATTAGGAGGCTGGGAGGTCAGGGGCTAAAAATAGCCTGGTTGGAAAGAGGGGGAGGCAGGGGGGTAGGAAAAGCACATCCCCTGGGGTGGGGCAAGTGTTTCAGTTTTCCCAGCCCTGGAGCTGTACTCCGAATGTGTACAGATTTTGGTAGATTGAACTAACCCATTCCTGATCTAACTTAGTTCACCACCTTGAATGAACTAATTTAGATTAGACTAGCCATTTTTGGCCCAGTCTAACTTCCCCAAACATCTGCACAGATCAACATTTAGTGTGACATCTGTCCATACTCTAAGTCAGGGGTTGGCAACCCCTGGTACGCATGCCAGGGCATGGGACATGAGGCCATTTTACTTGGCATGCCACTTCCAGCCCAGGCTCTGGGCAGCTGCTGCCAGCCATGGAGCCCAGTCTGCTCACAGCAGGTGGGTGGGAGGCTGCAAGTAGCCTAGGCTCCATAGCAGGCAGGAGCTGCCCAGAGCCCGGGCCAGCTGTAGCAGGCAGCAAGGAGGCTGCACCCAGCTACAGCAGGGTCTGGAGCCCTGGTGGTGCTCCATGGTGGTGGTGACTGCACATGCACCTCAGGGTGCAGTGCAACCCTGGCCCCTTCCCTGCCATGCACCCCCAGGCGTGCATGCAGTTGCCACCACCACAGAGCCAGTGCTGGGGCTCCAGACCCCGGTGCAACTGTTTGCAGCCTGCCTCCTGGCTGCTGTGACCAGCCTGGGCTCCATGGCTGGCAGTGGTTGCATGCCCACCTGAGGGCACACAGCAGAAAAGGGACAGAGGCAGCGTAAACCTGACCACTACTCCCCCATCTGCCTGGAAGAAGGATCAGACCCCTCACAGCACACCAAGTTGGGGCGTGGGTTGAGGTTGCAGTGTTTTTGGCACTCCAGCCAAAAACATTGCCGCCCCCTGCTCTTAGTCTTTTTCTGATGCCAATGACTGGGCTCTAAAGAGATGAAACTGCAGTACCCCTTTTTAAGTGAAGTAGACATTCAACTATAAAAATGGTAAAACTGCTGTTCTACTAAAATATTGTAAGAAATATTCCCTAATGTGATTTTATCCCATTAAAACAAACATGCATTTATAAGCAATGTACCCTCAAGAAACTGGAAAATAAACAATACTAAAATAATAAGCCAAACCCTGAAGACCTTCTTCAGCCTGCCCTGAGGCAAAATTCTAACAGACATAATTAGAAAATTTTTAAATTCTATTGAAGAATTCAAGCAAATACTTTAAACCCTGGCACTAAAACGAGACAGTATGTTGGATAATTTTAGTCTGAGAGAAAGATATAATCCAAATAATTAAAAAAAGAGAAGAACCATTATTTTGTTAAGAGATTCTTTTTATTATTGGGTCATATTTGCCCACCCATAATTGTAAACAGAAGAGTCCCTTTCCCACTGCTAAACTCTTCAACTTCATCACTTCACCTTCTCCACTGAAATCGTGGGAGCTATGATATACAGCTCCAGGCAAAAGTCAGCTTTGAAGCTATATCTATAGCAGTGATCTCCAACCTTCTTACGGTGAAGAGCACTTTTTGTAAGTAAAGAGCACACCAGGATTTACCACCCCTGCCCTGCCCCTCCCACCATTTCAATTTAGGGGGTTTATTTTTCCATCGCTGTTACAGTTATGGACCCAATCCTTTTTTTTTTTTTTCCAGCAGAGCTTACCTGCAGCAGGAAGGCAGGGGGGAAGCAGCCAGCAGGCCAAGTGGCCAGTGAGCTTCAGGGGGCCATGGTCCTTCCTTCCACAGTAGCAGCACCCCCTGGGGCCACCCAGACAGGCTGCTAGTGGGCCAGTGAGGGGGGGCGGGCACGATGAGCTGACTAATAGCTGCAATGCATCATTGCAAACTAAACTACATTGGGATGTAGCTTAATTTGCAACGATCCAAGTTCATTTAACATCCCCAAAACTCTTGCGCGTGTACAGTGTGATGCGATTAAGCCACACAAAGTAACATTTTCATCACATGTACATAGTAATGCCATCACATGTAGGAGTGTCCTTGAATCAGTTAGCCTGTATCCTGAAAGCAGCACCTAAGAACTACTCTCACCAAAATTGGGCTAGCTAATCAAGGTGACTCCAGAAGTGTTACCTCTAGAACTTCCTGGGTTTTTGCTTTAAAAATATCATTACTTCATACTATAGGACTAAAGGAGGAGTAAATTATATAAAGACTTGGGGCAGAATAATATTACTCTTTATGCAACTATATGGCCAAGCTGCAGAAGTGACATATTTGTTTGTTATGCATAGTTTATGATCCTGTACCCTGTACAGTGTGTATGCATAAAAATCCACATAGGTACTGCATGTGCTCAGTAGGATATACACTGTTTGGCTATGTGGCTACATACATAAGTACATGCCAACGTCCTGGACTTGAGTCACAAAAAAACCCCAGGAGGAGAACTTTCCTGTCCTTTAGCCCTTGTGCTGAGTAGTTAGGACACTCCCCCAGGAAACACAGGTTCTAGCTACACATCACAGAATCATAAAGAAGTAGGACTGGAATTAGAGGGAATTTGAACTTGAATCTCACAGACTGCCCAGTACTCCAACCACAATGCCACAGTTTAGATGTTTATCTAGTCTTTCCTTCTGCCCCTCTTGAAGCTGAGCCATTGTGCCTTATATTTAACAGTCATTGGATAAAATGGCTGGAAAACAGTAGACAAATTTCTGCCCCATTGGAAATAAAGGTTTAGACTGGAAACCCAGGCCTACTCTGGACTAAAGTAGCAACTATCTCAGTGAGCCATACAGCCACTACTGTGTTCCCTCCTGATCCCACATATGTCCCTCTGTTGGATTTTGGGGTACAAAGGAAGAAATTAGCTTGAAAGGGAAGCTGGAGAAAGAAACTGAATGATTCCTAGGCCATGTTGTGGTTACAACAATGGAGTGGTAAATTGGAGAGGATGCAGGTTCTAACATCCACTGGGCAAAAGAGAGCCTAGACCCCAAGTGTCACAGTATGGGGTCCCCAGGGATGGCCTAGGGCTCCTTGGCCATGCCAATCCTGCCCCATGGGCACCATCTTTCTTGTCTGCTATGTCTTGTTGGTAATTCTGATAAATGGGAAGCTGCCCTCAAGTTTGTATTTTGGACACGGTCTTGATGGATCCCACTGAACTCTGTGGGTTCTTAGACCCCTTTTGGGACCTGCTTCAAAATGGATGCCTCCCAGGACCCCCTTGGCCTTATGGGCTAGATGTCTGGCTCCAAAACCACCCCTTTACCACGCCCCAAGCCTTGCAGATGGTATTTAAATGTTGTCTCTCCTGAGGCCTTGCTATATCTTGGCCTCTTGTCCTCACTGAGCTCTCCACAGCCCTGTCTCCTCACCCCACCTTGGCACTGGGGTCTGTTCACCCCTTTTGGCAGTGCGCCCTCTGACACTGGGGTCTGCTCACCCCCTTGTTTCTGCACACTTCTCTGGTGCTGGGGTTCCCACGTCAGAGTGGGCCCCCTCAATGAGGCCTCCTCCTTCCCCAATAGCCTCAACTCAATCCACCAGTGTATAAAAAGCGAATAAAATATGAGCCCCTCGGCGACATCATAAAAGGAGTTCAGGGATGCTCTGTCCCTTTAACAAAAATCAAAATTATCCTAAAATTAAGTGCCTTGTAGGCCAGGGTCTCTGGTGAGCTCCTGGAGTCCCTTAATCCTACCTGGAGTAGGATAGGCAGTCAAGCCTCTCTGGTTAGCTCCTTCTCTGAGAGCCCCTTCCCCCTTGGCTACTGACCAAGAACTCCCTCCCTAGTCCCAGCCCTGGGGTTTATATATGCCCAGGGCCCTGCCTCTTCTGGTCAGCTGACCAGGTGCAGGTGCAGGCTAATTTACTCTTTAGCCTGTTGCCATAGTATCCTGCACCTGTGGGCTTCTGTCTGGCTTTTAGGGTCCTCTCCCTAGGCAGTTTCTGCCCTTAAAGGAGGAGGCACCTTAGTCTCCTGCAACAACAAGGCCTCTATTTGTTCAGCTATTGGAGCTAAAACATCAAATGGCTTCCCTCTCTGGGTAACACCTGTTTATCATGGGCTTTTGCTGGGCAGAAATTTGTGACTTATGCACACCTATTGCATGCATATAGAGCATGCATGCATGTAGTGGTCCAGCCACGGCATAGCTTTCTGACCGTGTACTGAGCATGTGCAGTAACTATATGAATGATTATGCTCCTGTTACTGCAGGGGTAATAGAACAACAAACTCTGCATAAGTGTCATTTAGGTACATAAAAAGGTAACAGAATTTAGGGTATAGTCCTCCTTTCCCCTCATTTCTTCAATGATAGAACTCTTAGGGAAAGATTCTATAAAATATAACAAAAGATTAAATATATCTATAAGTGTTTAGAACCAGTCTATAGGAACTAAAAGACATTTGTATTATCTTCCTAGAATTGCATTGGTGGTACAAAAATATTTCAGACATTGAAGATAAGCTTATAGCAGGTATCATATAAATTAGAGTTAAAATTCTTCAGAAATGTTGATGTGACTTGTAGTTGCAGCTGGTTGTATCTGAATTATTTCCCACTAGTCATAACATATTTTATCTGATAACATAAAAACTGGAGGGTTCAAGATGGCAATGATGTTAAAAGAAAGACATATATAAAATTAAGTTTAAAAAAAATAAGGATTTATCTTTCAGAGAAATTAAGGCTAATATATAACAATATACATATAACCTTCTGTAACAGGGTGGGGTACCTAGGGGTGGCTGTTTTACCCCCCCCCCGATCCTTGACTGTGCCAGTCTTTTACCCTACAAGTGCTCTCATTCTCACCTACCATGTCTTGTTGGTATAATAAATTTAGGGAGGCTGCCCTTGAGCTTTAGTTTTGGCCACGGTCAGGCTAGATCCTATTAACCCTGTTGTTTCTACCCCCTTTGACGTCCCACTTCACTGTGGATGGTTTCCAAGTCTCTCAGCCTTATGGGCTGTATGTGTGGCTCCAATTACCCTTTTACCATGCCCCAGATGATACAGGCGTTGTCTTGCCTAGGCCTCTCATTAATTTGGCTCCTTGTCCTCATCAGGCTTTCTGCAGCCCTGTCTCAAATGCAGTGCCCTCTCTGGTCCTGGGCTCCCTGCAGCCCTGTCTCAAGTGTGGAAGTGGGCCAGATAGCCTCACCCAAACCACCAGTTGTTATCGGACAGCACACACTCAACCACCATGAGTCCCTAAGCTGTAACTTAACACAGAGCTCACATGCTCTGGCCCTTAAAAATGGAAAACTGCCTCTCTGAGGCTCGGTGCCTAGTAGGCAAGGATACTTTATGGGCTCGTCGTGTCCCCTTTGTTCTAAAGGTAGCATATCTATCAGCTACCGCATCTCTAGGCCCTTCCTTCTCCTGGAGGCTCCTTCCCCTTCAGCTGCTGCTAAGGGACTAACTGTCTGGTCCCAGACCTGGGGTTTATATGGACCTAGGGCCCTGCCTCCTCCAGCCAGCTAACAGGTGCAGATGCAGCCAATTCTGTCATTAACCGGTTGTTCTGGCAACCTGCACCTGGGTTCTTATCTGTGCTGTAAGAGAAGCAGGCACCTTAGTGCCCTGTTACACCTTCCCAAGAGTAGATTCAGTCATTGTTATCATAGAATCATAGAAATAGGGTCAGAAGGAACCTTGTAGATCTTCAAGTCTGACCCCCTGCCCAGGCAGGAGAAAAACTGGGCTCAAATGACTCCAGCGAGGTAGGCATCAAGCCTCTTCTTAAAGACCCCCAGGGTAGGAGCCAGCACCACTTCCCTTGGAAGTTGGTTCCAGATCCTAGCCGCCCTGACTGTGAAGTAGTTCTTACGGATGTCTAATCTAAACCTACTTGTGGCCATTATTCCTTGTTATGCCAGATGGCGCTAGGGGAAACAAGGTCTCTCCCAAACCCTTCTGGTCCCCCCTAGTGAGTTTATAGACAGTCACCAGGTCCCCCCTCAGCCTTCTCTTGTGAAGGCTGAACAGGTTCAGGTCCCGCAGTCTCTCATTGTGGGGTCTGCCTTGTTGTCCCCAGATCATGTGGGTGGCCCTCCTCTGAACCCTCTCACTGTTGTCCACATCCCTCTTGAAATGGGGCACACAGAACTGGACACAGTACTCCAGCTATGGCCTGACCAGTGTCACATAGAGGAAAAGTATCACCTCCTTGGCCCTGCTTGAGATGCACCTGTGGATGCACAACAAGGTCTGGTTAGCCCTGCCAACCGTGACCTCTCATTGTCAGCCCATGTTCATCTTGGAGTCAATAATGACTCCAAGATCCCTTCTACCTCAGTGCTCTCAAGAAGGGAGTTTCCCTATCTTAAAAGTGTGCTGCTGGTTACTACTGCCCAAGTGCAGCATCCTGCACTTGTCAGTGTTGAAGTGCATCCTGTTTTTGTTAGCCCACCCCTGTAACTTATCCAGGTCTTGCTGCAGTCTTTCCCTCCCTACTAGCGTGCTCACCTCACCCCAAAGTTTGGTATCATCAGCAAATTTAAACAGGTTGCTTTTCACCCCATCGTCCAAATCACTGATAAAGAAATTGAACAGTGCGGGCCCCAGGACCGAGCCCTGGGGGACTCCACTGCCCACTTCTCCCCAGGTCGAATATAACCCATCCACCACCACCCTCTGAGTATGACTCTTAAGCCAATTTGCAATCCATCTGACTGTGTATGCATCAATGCCACAGTCACCTAGTTTTTTAATGAGGATGGGGTGGGAGAGGGTGTCAAAGGCCTTGCTGAAGAAAAGAAAAAACACTATCTTTTTATATAGATAATGTTATTGTCACCATGAGGCTCAATCGCTGCCCCCTTTGCTCTGGGGTTACGGCAACCTTAGGGCTCAGGTGGCCATTGCTGTGCCTGGCCCCACCTCCCCTCCTCAGGGTCTCAAACCCCCACAGGGCTCAGGTAGTCTCAGCCTTACCTGGCCTCCAATTCTCCTCTCCCTTTCTCAGGGCCAGGGTCAGTGCACCCTGAATGCTGCGCCCTCTCTGGTGCCAGGGTCCCCACGATACCATGGAGACCCTGTGAGGCCTCCTCCAACCCCTAATAGCCTCACCCAGTCCTCTGGTTGTAAACAGTAAACCATCAACACAAACTCAAAGCCCCTTGGCTGCAACACAAACTAAGCCATCCAGCTATAACCACATTCAAGCCTGTCACAGGGTCTCTCCCTCTCTCACCCATAACAACTGCCCGTACATCCTGGCCTCTTCCTTGTCTCACTCCAGCAGAGTTCCCACCCCTATGGCTACTAGCAAGGAACTACCTCCCTGGCCTCAGCCTGGGTTTATATATAGGTCACGCCCTGCCCCTTTCGGTCAGCTGACTCACCGGTTCCCCAGGCAACCCACAGCTGTGCTTCTTTATTATTACTGTGGCTGCCCTGGTAACCAGCAGCTGAGCTCCCCACTTCCTCTCGGTCTCTGGCCCATCCATGTTCTCTTCCTATACACCTGGGTCTCTTTCTCCAGGTAGAGAAAGAGGGTTTCTTGTCTCTCTCTGGCTCCCTGAAGGTCTTGGAGCCTTCCCCATATCTCCCACTGTCTCCTTAATGCCTTCTGGACATATTCTTTTTTCCAAAATTCTATCTTTCCCTGGGCAGTGAGTCTTCCTACCGGTCCCTTGTAGATCTTAATGTATGCTACTCCAACTCTCTCTTCAACGATGTTTCTCAGCCTCCACCACGTGACCTGCCTAGGGATGTCATTTACATAGATCTGAAGCTATGTAATGGCTTTTCTCAGGCTCTGATCCCCTTTTGGTTGGTTGTTCCCTCCTCCTCATCTCACATGCCTTGGCTCTATCTTCCTTTCTGGGCTGAATTGCTCCCCTTTTTGTGGAGCCTGTCTTTGACCCATGTTGCCCTAGGCCCTGAACTGTCTGTGCACAGTCCTGGTAAATTGAGCAGGAGGTCTTCCTCCTTGAGGAATTCCATTCGTCCTTCCTTGCTGTTCCTATATCTGTCAGGCCTACTTCCCTTGGCTGCCCCTCACTTGGTGGTATGCTTTCTCCCTTGGCTTGTAGTCTGAATAATTTCCCCAGCTGGATATGGGCGCAGCTGACAAACCACGCAGGCAGTTTTTCACCATACGCTTCCTTGTTTCTCCAGGCCTCTCTGACAGGTAAGTTTTTTCCTTCGTCTGCCTTAGTCTGGGATCTGCCTCTGAATGAGGCTTCCCCATTTTCCAATCCTGTACCCCTGAGACAGTTATCTTAAACCAAAGTGGTGGCTGAAATAATAGTAGCTGATGAAGAAGGGATCTTTGCTTCTCATATTTGTCTTTAAGCTAAAAGAAACAGAAATATAACCAGGGTACGTATCAGTTAATTCCCATGGTGCTTAATCAGGTCACTATGCTGCCCACTACACAGAATTGAGGCAAAGTAGCTCAACTAACCAAGAAGAGCTGCCAAGTGCAACTGAAAGAGACCCCATATGCTTTCCTAAATCAAAGCAATATGTTTAGTTTTTGTGGTTCTCAGAACATTTCACTTGATAGACTACAGACCATGGTGTTTGAAAATGTGCTATGGAAAGATTGCACTGATTTAATCCTATATTTGATATGGTTTGGGGTTAAGGTGGTTCTTGGCTATGAGAAGGAAATGCTTTCTTACTGCCACCTACAGAGTTATAGTTTCCACACATTGAAACCGTTACACTTTCATGGAGCCTACATTTTTGCAGCTGAATGTTCCTACTCTGGGACCTACTTTTCCATGACATTTAAATGTTGCTGTCTGTGTGGCAGTTTTTTTTAAATTTAGGGATTGGTGGCCCCTTCCTAATAGTGGCTTTGCAACACAAGCTCAGTTCCTATTCCTATAGAAGCTGCATTGTTTAAGAATAGGAAAACTGGAATATTTTAAAGCTGGAAACCAGAACACTAGAACACAAATTTCAAATACAAAAAAAAATCCTCATTATCTTCTTCATAGTCATTAATGGTAGACAGTGCTGCCCAGGTTTTCTGGTGCAGCTATACCCGCTACAGGACTGGGGATTGGGATAGGGACAGACAGTGGCCTTACTCTATTTTTGTATTCTATCAATCTGTATGTAGTGATCCTACCCTCAAGTATAATGTAGAGCTGATCTAAAATATGTCTTGTTCCCAAAGGGCCACTCTAGAAGCCAAGGATCACTGATACACAATGACAATGGTATAAGTATATTTTACTTAAAGGACTTTTGGAGTTTTCACTAATTGAAATTGAAATCTCAGTTTCCCAAACTTTCTTTTTCTATTATTTTTTCAGATTAGATGCTCAGCATCCAGAACTTCTTGTGACTCCCTCTGAAAATTGGGGGATTTCTATATTGGTCTTAAATGTGGATTACGGTGCCCAACTTCAGCCTTTTAAGAGGTAAGGCAATAATGGAGTGATTGATACCCCTTAGAAAATTTTAATGAATGCAGACACACAGAAATAACCTAATAATATAACTAAATAAAATGGGGACCAAGATAATAAGTCAGATACCCCACCTTGGCCACAAAGGCCCCTTTGGCAAAAGACCTTCTCCTAGAATCTTACAATCTGTGAGCCTAATCTAATTTCATTAATGTTGGTGGCAAGACTCCCATTGACATCAGTGGGAGTTGGATAAAACTAAATCAGAAGAAGCACAGAGCAATAGCCTTCTTTTAAATAGGATTTTTATTGTGAAATGTTCCTTTGGACTTATAAAAAAGGAAAATACTTTACATTTTTTTTTCTTTTAAAAGAATGGGTCCCAGACTTTTGGAAAACAGCCACTGTGAGTCACAGAAACAGAAGACTGCGAAAGTACCCATTTATGTAATCAAAGCTGTTCAGCTTCACAGGGTGATATACATGTCGGCACAGCAGATGAACTATTTTGGGTATTCCAGGGGCAATTTGAGATCAGACATGGTCTTGGCAAGCTTTGCAGATCATGTCTCAGCTTGACCTGAAACTTCAACCTCACAAAGGTAGAGCAGTAGCTCTAAACTTTCTCATGCCAGTGAATGGCAACCTTAGCAGAGAGAGTTGAACACATCAAAGAACTCTTTGACTGTGAGTTATGCGGAGACTCCCTCTCCCAAGGAAAGAGGGGGTCGGGTGGGAGACAACATATTTGCTGTGTTAGCTTTAAAAATCACACACTGTTTGTGGAAGGGGTTATCTTGTGTCCACACTCTCTGATCTGAACTAATGTTTGTTTACTGAGACTGGAAAGCAGGAGGACTGAAGAGCAGGAATGTTTCAAAGTATTACATGTGGCCTTCTCTATAAAGGGATCTTTGATATAATTTTCAGAGAAAAAACATCACCTGCAACAGCTACCTCAGGAAAGGCCTATTTGCAGGAAAAAGTTCACCTCCATTTGGAGGGTGTTAGCAACCATTTGAATTTATATTTTGCCTTCAGTGCTTTCATGGAGAGGGGAAAGTAAACCACAAAAAGTGTTATAGGTAGGGCTTAACCATTTATACAGGTGGTGGGTCTAATTCATAAAATCAAAGACTGTAAGTCACCTACTCATTCAGCAGTTTCTAGATACTTTTTCCCTATAGGCCACCTTGGATGGTGTCTACAATTTTGTGCCCTGTATTTCCAAAGAAAAATAGCCTCGAAAAAGCCTGCCGCAAGCAATACTTAAGAGTAAATGCAAATCTTGCTGACAGAAATCACTTTTTTATAAATTGTGAGCAAAACCTAGAGCAGCAAAATACTAATGGGTTGTTAAAAACCTCCACCTCTTTTGCTCTTCGCTAAAACTTTTGTTACACCTTTCCAAAGTCTAACTGAACTTTAACCCCCTCCTCTAGTCTAATAGGAAAAAATCTCCAAAATCCAGGCAATCCAAAAGACTATTTAGCCTCCCTTACAGGGGAATTGTGCAAAAAAAAATGCATGGTCAAATTTTCAACCCCCTACATTTATATTGCTATTAGCCTCTTATAGAGGCTAGCTTAATGCCAGCCCAACTGGCCAAAGCAGATATTGCCTCTTGTAGCAAGTATATATAAAATTAAATGTTTGGAGTGGGACCTCTGGGAACCAATATATTATACAAGGAGCAATGGATAGTTTTCATCTCTCTTCTAACTTATCTGCCAGACTGGTTCTTTGGAAAAAATGGCCTGTTCATGCAGCCCCTGTTTCTCCTTGTCTGCTAGGAAGAAAGTGAAGGAGATGCTATTGGCTTGATATCCAAAAGTGCCCCAGCTACCCTGTACTGCAGTAAGGAGTCATGTCCTGGTCACAGATTAACCTACTAAAGAAGAGGTAGAAGTCTGGCAGTCACATGAGAGCTCCTTATGTTGTGGGGCTCTTTGTCCAAGCTGTGGCTTAGGGTTCCACTATTTATGCTGTGGTTGCTTTTAAAAGCCACACTCGGAGTCCATTTTTTCCTTCATTTCTTTTCATTTCAGCTTATTATGTCTACATATTCATTCTGTTGTGTTTCCAACAGCATATTCTGTTTACCAATGAGTGGATAATAATAGCTTGATGCTCTTTACTTAGGATTTCTCCAAGTTACTTTAACAAGTCAGTTAATTAAATTTTTTAAGGAAATTTTTTTATTTGCATTCTTTAGATGAAGTTTCCCACTGTTATGAGACAAGATCAGGTTTGAGTCTGTTGCATTTAATAATTATGAGTCAAGGATTCTGTGTGTAATTCCCCAGATAGCTGCCCATTATGAATGCTCTTATCTCCTAAAATTGTTTGAAGAATGATATAAGCTAATACAGCCATTGCTTTTGTGTTGTTTACAGTAATTCAGTGGAACAATTTGGGCTGGAGAGGGTTAAAATGTCTTTCTATTTATAACAATGTAATGAAAGAAGTTTTTGAAGATATTTTAATTGATATGGGGTATTTTTACAAAACCTGTTTAAGAGCCTCAATCAGGAGCTATTTTACTTTCAAGTGCTATGAAAGTACACATACATAATTTAGGGCTGATATACTGGTAAATCATTCGTGGGCTGAAATGTGGCTAAGTCCAAGAGCATGAAATAAACTACATAGTTTCCAAGTACTGCAAAAAGTGCTGTGCTCTTGAGAGGTGCCTCCATTGTGTGCATTTGTTGTTGCTCAAATTCTGGGAAATAGCATACATTCAGAATAATGGTTTGTATTCAGAGGTTTTCCATATGGAATCATTTACAGATCATTTACCCATCTGTCCTGCAGAACTGTCCTAGGAAGCTACAGTAATCTCTTTTGCTGGTCTGGTTGTTTTACTCCACAGGTCAGTCCTGTGGCCTGGTCATTCCTTTGGCTCTACCCAGTCCTGCCCCACCTTGATCTCAGAATACTAATTCCCATCAGGTGCCCACCTCTGTAGTACATACAGGATACATATGTTGGTACAAGCTTTCAAATCCTGCTTGTCCACTAATGTGGTATAGATCTAGATGGGTCTTTTTGAAGAGACATTGTGATTGCTACCCAGATAACTTGTTTAGTGCCAAGTGCACCTGTCTGATTGTCAGCTCACTGGGGCTACCACGTGCTATGGAAATGCAGATAATGATTTATAAGAATACGTAGTGTATTTGAAAGTCCTTAAAAGGCAATTCTCCCTGCCTTTTGTGACCTCATCCTGCAAAACATGACTGCAACATAATCCAGACATTTTTGTCCCCATAAGACAGACATCCCTAAAGGACTAAGCACATTGGAATTTTGGAAGATTTCTCAGTCTGACAGTGACAACAAATGACAGAAGCCAATTTGGATTCTCCCTTTAAAAAAAATCTGGTTTCCCAAGAACACAGTACAGTTTTGCATTATTCATCATATTTATATTTCATTTCTTGCTGTGAGGTGGGTGAGGCCCTTGGAGAATACCAGCTTATAGCTTCCACCAAAGAAAAAGGGCTGGGAGTAATCTGTTTCAATTTAAGTTATTTTAATAGCAGCATTGAGCTCTTTATAAAAAGAAGTCATTCAGAGACCACCAGTGAGATTGAAAGAGCAATAGCAATTTACACCAATCAGCAACACCAGTTTACACCAGTCAGGCTGGTTATGTTCCAAGCTTCATCTACAGCTGTGGTGCTGTCTCAAAAAAAATCTAGTTTCTCAAAAGAAATCTAATTCTGTGTTATGGACGAGGTCTTTCACACACAACATGGCATATCAGCTTGTTAGAGCACATGGGGATCAGTTTCTTGTAATGGTTTTTTGTGATGCAGTTTCTAGGTTTTAGATATTTTTCATCATCACATAGCTGAAGCTCCTATTGCCTTAGACAAACTATAACTCTTCTGCAGGAGAACATACTAGAAGCACCAGGTATTCCCAGAATTATCTTTCTGATAATTGTGGAAAATATTTCTCATAGACCACTTACATCTTTACAGTGGTAGGTAGAACCAAATGATTATTTCCAAGTTCTAAAGCCTGAGTCTTTGTTTTCACTTGGCAGTGTTGAAAGCCTGTGAGTTGGTGGCCTTTGGGCTAGGACTGGACTAGGCGTCAGGTCTCCTGGGGTGCCAATAGACATACCCATTCGAGTTCGAATTAGAACACCTTCTAATTAGAATGCCTCACATGTATTAAGCCCCTGCATGTTTCAAAATGGCCACAGGACCATATTATCTAAACCTCATTGAATGACCTTTAGATAAAGCATGCTGTGGTCATTTTGAAACACATGAGGGCTTGATACACATGACAGTGAGCCACTGTAATTATAGTGGCTGTCCAGAAACCACTCTAATTAAAACAACCCCACCCCACCCCGAACACACACACACACACACACACACACACATATATATATATAGATATATATATATAGGCAGCCCTGTGTTCTTCTCAAAGACACAATGCATGAACTTGATTGAGTCTCTCATCTTCTCCACCAATATAATGGAGAAAAACTACTACTGCCCGCCTCCAGGGATACCATGAGGACCACACTGTGACTAGAAAGTTTTGTGGGAAGGATGCAAGGAATGTTTTCCCTCTGTGTATTCTGCACACAAAGCCAGTCATACCCGTATTTCCTGCATCTAGGGGAAAGCAAGAGCAATTCCTGGGTATCCCCTGCGGGCACAAAACAGCTACACAACCATGCTCCCTCATGTCCTTTCTTTTTGGCCAAGGGTTCTTGCCAAACCCTTATTGCACAGAGGCACAGTCTCAGTAAAAAGGAACAAGGATTCCCACCTCAACTTCCTTTCCAACCCCATAGTGTGTTATAGTCTGGTGGCTAGGATCTGCTTCAAGGAAGCGAGAGATGGGGGTTTGAATCCTGTCAGGCAGAAATCGGAAGAAATTTAACTGAGATTCACTACTTCTTTGGTGAGTGGGTTTTTATATAAAAGAGAAGTACCTCCTCCCAAGACTGTGCTTAAAAAGAACGCAGCAACTACCAATTTATTATGTATGGAGCCAACCAGACTTAGCTGTGAACTACATGTTAAACTGCACCTCTAGGCATGTGCAGAGGCATGACTGTAGACACAGAGAAATTATAAAGTAAAAAGTAAAGCACCCATGGGGTTTAAGCACCTCCAGAGTTAGGCAATAATGGTACATGTGTTTCAGGATCTGAATTCTGGATCTTGGCACCTCTAGTCTGCTAAATGCTGCCTTTTTTTGCATCTGGCCTTTAGACTCCTGGTTTCTTTCAAGTAAAACTTTCTTCTGTCAATGCAATATTTTATCACTGTACAGAACACTGAATTTCCATAAGAAACAGACAATGGTTATTTTCTAATGGTTCTTCTCAGCAAACAATGTGCTTCCAATGCTTCCAGAACAGGCTTTTGTTTCAAAACACAACAGGTTGGAAATTCAAAGAGGACTTTTACAAGAATGATACGTTTTTAACAATCCTTATCTCAACCCTTTATTTATGCATCAAGGATACTTAATATTGTTTTCCGAATGTTAGGAATGGGTACTCTGTTCTTTTCAGAAGTAAAGGAGACTGTGATCAGACACTAATTTTAAAAAACATATTGTTCTTTGAGGTGCCAACAAAGACCTTACAATAAGAAAGTCCATAATAATTTTAATTGTGTATTTTTTTCAGTATTTATGAGTCAGTAACACTCTATACTATGTAATCGTGAATCAATTCAATGAAAATTCCACTGGCTCATCATTGACTCTTACACGTATTTTCCAAGCAAATGCATTTATCAAGTTTAATGTAGCTGCAATAGATAGTTATGCAATTAATACCCATTTGTTTGTTATACCTTGGGCATGTCTACACATGTAAATAATGTGCATGAATAAACTCCGGAGCTTACTGCTCCAGAGTTTTTTGCTCCTGGGCATGCCATTTGAATGTGCACACAGGAGCAAGAACTCCAGAGTTTCTTCATGCACAGCATGTGGAGCCAAGTTGGAGCAGCCCAGAATCCCAGCTGGAGCAGCTGGCTAAGATGAAAGGGTGCTTCAGCACAGGGGCTACCTGCTTGTTAGCCATGCACTGTAGCACCCTGTGCCCCAACCAGCTGGGTCAGTATCTACACATGCACTGCTGCACACACAAAAACTCCACACAGAGTGCAGAGTATATTCATTTCATGCACCCTAATAAGGGCACACATGTAGACACCAAGATGTTTACTGCGCAGTTAATTAGTCAACTGTGCAGTAAATGTCTCAGGTAGACATACCCCTTTTGGTGAACTTTAATAGCAATAAAAGTATTTTAAAAAGATAAATCAGGAACACAGTCTCCTCTCATTTTTCAGGCATGTAAACTGAGGCACAAAGTAGTGCTCAACATTTAGCAAGTCAAGATAAAAAGGAGTTGCCATCAATATCTACCACTTCTGTGGATTTTGTTATGATTAAGTAGAGCTGATGGGGCATGTCCACTGTGCAATCTACTGATAGGGCATGTCTACTGTGCAGTTTACTGTGCAGTAAGTGGGAATAGGCTGTCATCTACACGTGCAGGTGTTAAAACATTAACACTGTGTGGACTTACTTGGGACAAAAGTTAGTCACAAGTCAGTCCACACACAGTGTAACTCAGCAGTGAGGTGTCTATATATGTGTTACTGCTCAGTAACTAATCAGGCATATATTTGATAATTGCATGATTCAGGTATCAAAATTACACTCAAGTCAGTTTAAATCACTATATTTATTGTGCAGTACAAGCACGCACATGTAGATACATGCCCATACTGTGCAATAATTAATGTAGAGTTAGCCAACATGTATATGCACCCCATGGAGTAATAGTCTGAGTTCTGGCCAGTAATCAGTAACAATTCAGGGAGAGAGAACTAGGTAAATGCCTAGGTTTAACCTCTCCAGAAGCAATTTCTGCCATCTTCCTTCCATCAAGAAAAGCTATTAAGCTACAGTTTACATAGAAATTTAGGCATTTGGGGTAGGAAGTTCATCTGAATTTCCTAATCCCAATTTGCTTTATGCTGCATTTCTTTCATCAGAAGGAACCCATGCCAGACAAAATAATAAATATTATTAAACCACAAAGCCAAGATAGCTGAAGCCGTATCCTCCATTTCTCCTTTTTATTCTAATGGTCATCTTTAAACTATGAAAATATTTAGTTCTTTGTGTTCAGAGTAGAATCCTTTGTACAGGAATGTCAGAAACCAAGGTGCTCTGGTTAGTTCCAAATGCACAATGCACAAAGGAAACTTTCCCTTAGATGAGTGTTCTCCAACCTTTTTAGGTCAGAGATCACTTTTGGAATTTAAAAGGAGTGCAAAATCTACACACCCCTCCCCTGCTGCCCAGCAGGTATGCCTGGGGGGAGGGTCAGGGGGAAGGGAAAGGACCATGGTGGGGGCAGGGCAGATCGAGGCCCCAGCCCTAGCCCCAACCCCTCCCTCACTGCTGGGGCCTTGATCTGCTCCCCCTCAACAGTGGTGAGGGAGGGGCAAGCCCTACACAGCTGGGGCAGGGAGGGGGACAGAGCCGTGAGCTGCTCAACCATGGTGCATGGTGGGGCACGTAGCCCAGGAGGGCATGGGGAGGTGTGTGCCTCCAGATCTACATGCAGGGCAGGCTGGGGCTGGGGCAGCACCAGGCTATTTCTGGCTGGGCTGTGCTCAGGCCAGGCAGCTACAGTAACAGCACTGAGAGTGGGGCCCCAAGGGGGGGCCATAGCCCCCCAACCCCTGCTCCCAGTGCCACCACCAAGCTGTGGCCCCACTCCCAGCATCGCTGTCACCACTGCAGCTGCCCAGTCTGAGCACAGCCCAGATGGAAACCGTCCAGTACTACTGCCACCCCAGCCCTGGCCCCAGCCCCAGCCCACCCTGCCCCACCCCATGTGTAGATCTGGGGGCATGTGCCCCCCCTCCCCACATGCCCCGGATGAGCTGCTCATGGCTCCATCCCCTGCCCCACCTCGCCCCACCCCAGCTGCAGCTGTGGCTAGGCTTTGTGCCCTGAGCCCCACTGAATATGCCCCCTGGGCCTTTGTCCCTTCCCTCCCCCACTAACTGACCAGCTGGGCTTGGCAGGCGTAGCGCGTGCACAAGCTTAGTTCCTACAGCCCAGGATTGACTTCAAGAGGCTCTGGGATCCACCGGTCGATCCCGATTGACCAATTGGTGACCACTGCCTTAGATAGAAAGTCATTTTTTTCATCTGTTGGATAAAAAGAAGAAAAGCCATAAAAACTGTAATTCCTGAGTAATCGATGTATTATTCCAAAAGGTAGATTTCATTCAACTTTGCAAATTCCAACTGGGTCATAGAAATACATTTTTGTTTTAATGGAAAAAAATGGAATGATATTTAATATTACTCCAAGAAAAATGTGCCAGATTTCATTTCTATTAAAGATGAATGATCTATAATTATTTTATGGTTTTCTTTCCATTTTCCAGTATATCACTCATTCCAGAATTCGTGACACCATTTACAGCAGAAATCTTATAGGACATGTAAAATGATATTTGCCAGCCAGTTGAACAGAATCATAACCTTTTGGGAATGTTAACAGCTCTATAACAGTTATTCTAACCTTTCACTTCTCATTTATGCAATAATATACTTTCCTCTTTGTATGAAGCAGGACAAAGTAATCCATCTAGCTTCTATGGGTGTGGACAGATATAACAATTGAAGGGCTTTAAACATCTTCAAAATATTTCAGAGCCAGCTGTACATGCCCTTTGAAATGTTCCAGAAGTAAATGAAGTGCCCCAAAATAGTACCTCTTTAAATGAGATACTATTTTGGAGCATTTAACTTTTTGTTACGTGTATACAGGGGAGGGAAGGAGAGTTGGGTAGATAGCCTGTCAGCTGTTCAGTCACTGGGTCCCATTCTGAGTTACTTGAAACTGCCAGGTCCCCACTGGAACCTCGTGCACTGACTGCTGCAACCCCTGCTGCCACTGGAACCAGACGTCCCCACCTCCAACCTCCCATGCCAGACTTCTGACTCCCAGAGCCCCTACAGTAACTTACCTCCCCCTTCCAGTACTCTACATGCTCCCCTCCCCTCACAGGAAAGAGGAAGCAGAGAGTGGAGTCACAGATCACTACAGCCTGTCACCCCCTGGCAGATGCTAGAGGAAGCTGCAGCTGTTTGAAATATTCTAGTCTGGGGAACATCATAATGGTTGTACATGTGTCCCATGGATGAAATACTTTTTTTAATGTTTTCTATTCTGGTGCACTTGGGAACCGTTCAGTGATTACATTTCTCTGCATCCATATAGTCCACATAAAGCAGCTGATGAGAGAGGAATTTTCTGAAACTTGAACAGCACAGAACTTGGACGGATTTTTGGCTGGGCCCTTGCTTTGTTCCCACTATATGGTCTGAATTAGGGCTTCTTGGAATATTCACAAAGCCCCAGTCCTGCAATGTGCATAACTTGAAGCCTAAAGTGGCCCCATCATGAGACTAACCATGTTTAATTTTTTTGTAAATTATTTTATTATAGCAATATATATGCAACATATCTGATTCTATATGACTAGAGTACAATACGGCTGGAGGAATATAGGGGGAATGATTCTCTTTGCTCGTTACATTAAAAACATTCATTGGTTTCCCCATTTCCTTTCCAACACACCCATGTTCTATGTTGCTCTTGCTGATATACTTCCCAGTTAGAAGCTTTGCTCTAATTAGGCTGAGTCATAGAGTTCTTTGTGGCCTATGTGGTCTGTACATGCAACCAATACTGGTTTTGGGTCATAGTGCCACTTGGCTATCAGTCAGTTTAGAGAGAACATGAGTCAGAACTAATTGGTTTTGTTCCTATTTTTCTATAGGCAAATATAACCTTAGACAAGTGACAAATCAAAATGTATTAATCTAAAAAAAACTATGGTTACAGCTTGTAGCAAGGGAATGAGTTCGGACTCTGTTACAGTCATTCCCCAAGATGAGTCTGGCCAAAGAAGACAGCCACTGAGGGCCCTGGGGCTGGGGGAAACTGCCACTGAATGGGTTAAGCATCATGCACTGCAAGCAAGCGCAGCTGGGGTTGGTTCCCATAAGGCCAAGGGAGTTCTGGCCCTCTTAAAAAGAAAAGTGGAAAGCGACCTAACATACAACTCCCCTGGACAGGGAAAAGCAGGAGACAGGTACCTTGCATTTCATTTGGAATCACAAACAACACCCAAGGATAAGAGAAGGACTCCAGCCATAGAAATAGAGATCAGATGCCAAAGCTGAGATGACCACCTTGCAGACAGGTCCTAGCCTAACAGTGAGGCAGTTCCCTCTAATAAAAAGTGAGGGGAATCCTGGTCATCTCCAAAGGAGAGCATGTGGTGGGCTCCAATTGGTCATGGAGATTGATTGAAGAGGGAATTGATTAATGAGAGTTGGCACTATCGTACATGAAGCATTGAAATTAATTAGCCTGATAGAAGAAGAATAGTGAATAATGAGAGTATGGACTATATTATATGAGGCATTGAAATTAATTAGCCTGATTGAAGAAGAAAGTTGATTAATGGGAATATGGAGTATACCAGGCAAGACATTGAAATACTTTAGAGATTGATTGAAGAAGAAAACTCGAGTAGTTGGGGAAGCTCTGCAGTCACTCATCATGGTGTCCTGTGACCAGTGGGGTCCCTCAAGGCTCTGTCCTTGGACCCATACTGTTCAACATCTTCATTAACGATGTGAACATTGGAGTCAGGAGTGGACTGGCCAAGTTCGCCGATGACACCAAACTTTGGGGCAAAGCATCCACACCTGAAGACAAGAGGGCGATCCAGGCTGACCTGGACAGGCTCAGCAAATGGGTGGACGAGAACCTGATGGTGTTTAACACCAAAAAATGCAAGGTTCTCCATGTTAGGAGGAAAAACCTGCAGCATCCTTATAGGCTCGGCAGTGCTACTCTGGCTAGCACTACAGAAGAAAGAGACTTGGGGGTCATCATTGACCACAAGATGAACATGAGCCTGCAATGCGATGCTGTGGCTAATAAAGTGACCAAAATGCTGGCTTGCATCCATAGATGCTTCTCGAGCAAATCCCGGGGCGTCATTCTCCCCTTGTACTCAGCCTTGGTGAGGCCGCAGCTGGAGTACTGCGTCCAGTTTTGGGCTCCACAATTCAAAAAGGATGTGGAGAAGCTTGAGAGAGTCCAGAGAAGAGCCACGCGCATGGTCAGAGGTCAGGAAAACAGATCTTACGATGACAGGCTGAGAGACATGGGACTCTTTAGCCTGGAAAAGCTCAGGCTCAGGGGTGATCTGATGGCCACCTATAAGTTTATCAGGGGTGACCACCAGTATCTGGGGGAACATTTGTTCACCAGAGCTCCCCAAGGGATGACGAAGCTGAACGGTCATAAACTACTGCGAGACCATTTCAGGCTGGACATAAGGAAGAATTTCTTTACTGTCCGAGCCCCCAAGGTCTGCAACAGCCTGCCATCGGAGGTGGTTCAAGCACCTACATTGAACACCTTCAGGAGTAAATTGGATGCTTATCTTGCTGGGATCCTATGACCCCAGCTGACTTCCTGCCCTTTGGACGGGGGCCGGACTCAATGATCTTCCGAGGTCCCTTCCAGCCCTAATGTCTATGAAATCTATGAAAACAAGGAAATCCCGAACGGACCTGGGGAGGGGGGGCATTTATGAGTTTCAGTCCACAGGAAAGACCCCAACTCGGACAACTGTGTCAGTTGATGAGCGATTTAATTTAAGTTCAAAATCTGGTAAGTACAGGTCCTGGGTGAGTATCAAAAAGGTCCAAAAAAAGGAGGGAAAATTAAGAGAGACCTCTGAGTTAAAACCTGTTGCCCAGGGAAATATCAATCAGGTGAGTGACTTACCAGGGTGTAGCAGAGAAGGAGCCTTGTAAATATCCATAGAGAACTTTTGTTTTTATCCATTAGCAGGGCATCTGCCTCCCCTGTTTATTTCAATATCATTTCAGCATGGCAGGTAAAATAAAACAGGTGAGCAGTGACAAAGGGTCAATTAAAGCTGAACGGGTGACAGTTCTTACTGCAAAATGTGGTTACTTAGGCCCCTGCCAGACATGCCGGTAAAGGTATGATGGGATATGTTGCATGATCCACACAATCACACTTCCTGCCATGCTCATCATGCCTTCTTGCTGGTGCACAGGTCACAATCCCAGGCTCCCCCTGCACCTGCTAGTAGCAAGCTCCCATGGCTGAGAGCACCAAGCTCCCAGTCACAGAGGTGTACCAGGTACTCTTGTGGTTGGGAGCCCTGTCAGCTGATCCAGGCTGCCAGCCACAGGAATGCACCATGTAATGGTTCAGTGAAAGTCCTTTATTATCTTTTTTATTACTACAGTTGCTTATTGTGAATGGAATTCTAGGTAGAATGAGTAAAAACTTTTTTATATGCTGACATAAAGTTACAATAGCAGAAGAGAAATATTGTTTCTAGTCACATTTTAAAATGTCCCAACCCAAAGGTTTTGGAGGAAAATGTAAATCTGCACAGTATATATTACAATTATTAAACTTTTTATTATACATGTTGTTGGATCATTCCATTCTTTAATATACCCAGTCCTTGCAGTTATTAAGCAATCACATAGATTGCATGATATAACTTAATGTATAATAAAGATATTATAATGTAATCTGTTACATGTATTATATACATGCTATGTATATTATATATGGTGTGGTTGTTATAATATACAAGAGATATCATATATTTTTACATTTTATATATGTGCGTGTATATATATGCATATATACTATATATATTTATAACTATACATGTACAGTGGATTTTATAGAATCGCTGGTTAATAGAATCACCTGCTTATTTGAATCGATATGGGAAAACCAAAATCATTTGTATATTATTACACATA
Organism: Crocodylus siamensis; assembly: GCF_052110815.1. Lineage (NCBI taxonomy): Eukaryota > Metazoa > Chordata > Crocodylia > Crocodylidae > Crocodylus > Crocodylus siamensis. Next base: position 234,917,056 of record NC_143396.1, on the reverse strand, counting down.
AAAGTTGCTCATACTAGAATCACAATTTTTGGTTTTTGGAATCATTGATTGGAGAAGTCCAGAGATTTTGCAGTTTTGTGAGGAGCCCTCTGCAGGCTGGCAGAGTTCCAGTCTGCAGGAGGCTGGGAGGGAGCAGGAGGAGGGCAATCAAGTGGCAGGGAGCCATGTGCATATGACTCCAGGCAGCCTGGAAAGCACCTCCTGCAGGTAAGTGAGGGGAGAGGGGGAATTGAGCCCCCATAGGGAGGGAGGAAGGGAGGGAGTTGGGCAGAGCCGGGACCCCAGTGGGGAGCAGGATGGGGCCATGGGCAGTTTGTCTGGAGGGCAGGGGCGAGGCTCCCTGGTGCTGTGCCCCCTGTGTGCATAGGAACTTTGAGAGTGCAACCCCACACCACTGCCCTCACTGCCCACCCCCACCCTGTGCACAGACCTGAGGGCACGGGTCCACCCCTTGCCTCCCTGGGAATGTGTGCCTTGCCAGAGAGCTGGCCCTACCCCCGTGCCCAAGCCCACTATGGGCAGCAGCAAGTGGGGAGTTGGGCTCTGCTCCACTACAGCAGCCGCTGCCTCCTACCAAGGGAAGAGGGCTCCAGACCTGTGTCCCTAACCCCATAGCCCTGGCAACTGGGGGGCCCCCTCCAGCACAGCTGAGGGAGTTGTAGGGGTGGGGGGGCGGGAGTGAGAGGCACAAGCAGGGCCAGGGGGCTGTAGGAGAAGTGAGTATCTGTGTTCTTAAAAAAACAGGTCTCCTTTTAATGGAATCAGCTGATTAATAGAGTCAAATCACCATTTCTCAAAGTGATTCCAATAAGAGGAATCCACTGTATATACTATATGTATATAATGTATACAGGTGTACAAGCACATATACTTACATATAAGTGTGTGTGTGTGTGTGTGTACTTATACACATACACGTTATATACAAGTGTGTGTGTATATATATAAACACACGTGTAAACAAGACAGGGTTTATTCTTCTAAGCAGCCCTATGCAACAGTTTGCATGACTGGAACTTAGAAATCCTGAAGGCATAAGGTGAGCAATGAGTGGATATTTTCTGGTTAGATTCTGATTCTTCACAAATTCTGTGGAAAGACAACTTTGCAGGACCATTGTGAGAGGGGATGCAGAAGAACATTCCAGAGTGAGGCCTAAAGGTCAGAGGCCATAGTCTACAAATCTGTGCACCTAGGAGCTCTGACACAGCAATGCATTCAACCCACACAGATTACACAAAATGAACCCAGAAAATGTTTTTGTTTATATTTTAAACCTTCATTTCAATGAGAGGTTTTATTTTTAAACTGTGTTTAAGTGAATTTTTTCATAGATAGAGTTTCAGATCTAGGTATTCTGTGTCAGCTCCAAAGCAATAATTAACTGATAATCAATTAGAGAACAGCGGCCCCATGTACACAAGACTCTGACTGCTCAGTCATTACTGTAAAGTCATGTAGTACTTATATAAACAAGAATTGACTGTGCAGTAACCCGAGTTACTGCAGAGTAGCACTGATGAACATCTTTTTCATGACACTATGCCTAATACTACTGTGCAGTAGCATCGCATCACGGTTGTTGCCATGTGACTCTACCATGCGATAATATTGGGCTACTGCGCAGTGAGCATTTCGCATAGATGCGGCCAGTATCACTGTAACCAGAGATATAGGAACATAAATAGGGACATAGTGAGTGCATCTACATGTGCACTTTATTGTTGACTAATTAGCTCCGCAGTAAAACATCACCATCTACACGTATGCTGGTATTAGGGCACAGTAAATTAGTTAACTCTGCCATAAGATAGTAAAGTTGGGGACACTGCTAGCTTATAGCGGAGTCCTTTTCTGCATAGAAATGCACATGTAGACAGTGACCATGGCTGTCCAGGACATGACAGTGCTAAAGTGCAGGGGATGCCTTCTGCCTAGCCACATGGCTCTGCCCATTTGTCACTCTTGTGCCCATAAGCAGCACTAGAAAATATTACTGAGTGGGGGGGCAGTGCAGAGCACACACACCTGCTCCTCCCTCCCTCCAGGCCATTCTGTGTGTGCAGCAACAGAGGAGCACGCGACAGGGGTGCTGGGTGCAGTGCTGCAGCAGCTGTGGCACTGAAGCCACTGTCACTGGCTCAGTTTACGGGGGTTAAGCCCCATTAGCCCCAGCCTTCTGCCACCTATGCTTGTGCCCCAAGCCAGACCCAACACTACCCAATGCCACCACCCAGAGCCCAGGGCTGAGCCCCTGAGTCTTCTGCCAACCAGGGTCTGCTCTGTCCTGGGCACACATGTAGACACTACACGTGTGCCCAGTGTACTCCAGCTCAAAGGGTTCTGAAGTTTATTACATTGCATTAATTGCATGTGTAGATGCACCCAATGCTATGATCATATGCTGTAAAAAGTTGATGAAGTTATAATATAAATACTAGACCTGTGCAAATAGGGATGTATTCAATTTGGATTCAGCTGATTCACTGGACAGTGATTCGATTCAAAGATTCGGATCACTGTCCCAAATTGATTTGGCCGAATAGACTTCAGAAGATTGGGTGCTGATTAAGAAAGATTTGGTGATTCAGTCATAGACTATAATGGGGAATCACTTAAATACCTATAACATTGTCACTTTTGACAGATTTGGATGAAAACATCAGGGATGGTAGCCCCTTCTGAGGGCATGAAGCCTGCCAAGTTTCAAGGAGATAGCTGCAGGGATTTCAGGGAAACTGTACCTCATACTGCTGAAAGCAAAACTTGTGTCACGTGTGTGTGTGGAAAGGCAGATTTGGATGAAAACAGCAGGGATGGTAGCCTGTAGCAGGGGGCCTTCCCAGTGTCAGTTAGATATCTGCCCACCAACCTGTTTCTGGCCCAGCCACTCACCTCTCTCTTGCTCAGACAGAAAAAACTCGCAAAAGGAACAGAAAGGCTGCAGACAGAGGCTTATATGCTGTTTCTATGTCTCTCCCCCAGACCACTGTGATTGGAAGGAGACTCAAGAGAGATCACAGTCACTGGCCAGCTACAGATGTCAGTCTTTGCCCCCCGCCCCCGCTCCCCCTCCCTCTTCTCAGTTTCTGTTCCCCTGAAAGACTGCCTTTCAAATCTTTGAATCTTTTTTTAATCGATTTGGAGGCTCCAAGTCAATTCGGACAGATTTTTTGGTCTCCCGATTTGATATGGATTTGGTGATTCAGCCTCTGAATTGGGCTGAATCTTCTTCAGATTGAATTGGCAACTGAAGTGTCACACATCCCTAATAAAAACACCCTCGTTAACTATTAAATACTGGCTGTGTCCAAAATATAATGGAATAATGATCAACAAGTAGAAATGACAGTGTGGCAAAGTGGGGCTCCAGATCTCCACCCCCATCACCTGGGGCTACCTCCTCACTGAGGTCTTCATTTCCACCCCCCTCACTCGAGCTCCACATGACCCCCTCACTTGGGGCCACAGGGCTTTTCTCCCCGATGGACTCATGTGGCTGTAGCAATGCCTGGCCCCGCTCTCCCTCCTCAGGGTCTCCCAGGGTCTTGCACCCCAAACAGGGCTCAGGTGGCCGCAGCCATGTCTGGCCCCCACTCTCCCTCCTCGGGGTCTCTCCGCGTCTTGCACCCCACAGGTCTCAGGTGGCTGTAGCCGTGCCTGGCCCCCAACTACCTCCAGTGTTACTTAACCCACCCAAAGGTGAGGGCTAGGGTTAAGGCGCCGCTATGCCTTTCACTGGGGTGATAACTGGCCTGGCATTTCCTGGGGGCTCCCATGCCACTGAGAGCCCCACCAGGCCACCCACTCCTGGCAGGGTGCAGTTTTAGGTCATGCCCAGGGCCAGGAGCCTCCAATCCATCTCCTACAGCTCCTGCCCTTACCTCCAGGATGATACATGAAGCCTTGCAACCAGGCAATGTTGCTGCCTCGGTTGCCAGCAGTGAACAGCCCCTGTTTATATGGATGGCCAGAGATCTAAAATGACCGCCACAATCAAGCACCTGCTGGTGGCTTGGCTCCAGTCCTAAAGTGGCAGGCATCCACAGTGCCCTGCCACACACCTTCCCCCTTAAAATGGTACCTAGGTGAGGTTTCCCCTGCTGCTCCTCCAAAGCAGGCCCTCCTCAGAGCCTGTGAGAGCCCTCAAGTGGCGACCACCCCGAAGATGCTCCACCACAGTCAGAAAGACCAAAAATAATCTGTTTCTAAATATTATTAATAACTGAAAAAATCAACCATTATCAAGTAAAGAAATGCTTTACCTTTAAAAGACAATTTTAGAATAAAAGTGGCATATAAATAATTCAAAGCATTGTAGATAGAGAGGTGTATAATGCCAATGTCATGATCATTGTTATAGGGGTGCTGAAAAAGGACAAATGTTCTAAGACAGTGGTTTTCAGCCTACCATCCACAGACCCCACGGGGTTCACAGACTATGTTTTAGGGATCGATGAAAGATGACTATGATCAATCAAAAGTATGTGAATACTTACACTTCCAGTTCAAAGGAGTCCACACCTCCATTCAAAAATTTTTAGGGCTCCTCAAATGAAAAAAAGTTGAAAACCACTGTACTAAGATTTCAACAAAATAGTTACAAGGAAATATATAAACATACTTTGGGAACACTAAGTGGCTTCAGAGAAATGTTTAATTTTCCTTACTTGTACTTTCTGTGCTCAACTAGATAATTATTTCCTATCATACAGAAGTTATATTATACAGAGTTTTCAATTATACAGGGGAATAAAATATTCTAAAAAAATTCAGTTGATTATTGCTGAAATTCAGTAGAGCTGTCTGAATCTTTTAGGCCTGGACATCAGCTAGAAGTCTAAGGGAAACCAGCTTTCCACTGAGCTTACATTACTCTTTGTTCTCCCTGAATCAGAAACAGAAGAAAAGCTCCTATTCTCATAAATTTACCATATTTATGCACATACCACATTCACCTTTTTCCAAAAAAGCAGTCTTCAATATTAGAGTGTGTGTCTTAAGTGAGGAAGCACAGACACACTATAAACTGCTGCTTCTTTCCCTTTTCTTCCTGCTCCATCCAAAGTGTAGAAAAAAATTCCCAGCAGCAATGGCATTTCTATTCAGACTGATGGAGTCAACTGACTTCATGATTCATTACAATCTACCTGATTTTTTTTAATGGCGCTTCACAAATGTTAATGACCCTCTCTTCTTTTTAATGATTTTGGTTGTCCAGTAGTCAAGTTATCCTTTCTTCAGCAATTTTTGCTGTCTGTTAGTTACTTCTGATTTATCTTCTCCTATTTTACAGTGTTTCTGACTCTTTTTAACCCATTTCAATATCCTAGATCCAGCCATTGAGTCCAGTCTTCAGCAGCAGCTACAATTTCAGCTATTGAACAAAATTCAAACAATTCAACTGTGAAAGGGTTAAAACCCTAGCTTTTGCCTGATCAAGAAAGGGAGAGTGAGTAAGCTGAAGATTAGCCCTGGCCCTGCTCTGTGTGACAATAACTCTGGAAAAAATCTTTTTTTTTACTTTCATTCTGCCTTTAAGAAAACAAGGTGTGTTTCGTCCATGGGGGTGTGTGGTATGCGATAATATATGGTGCCTCTGCTCAGAACCAGCCTTAAGGAAAATTATCCTGGACAAACATGCATTTTGGTGCACCCAATTAGTGCCCCCCACCCCCACCCCTCACGATGCTCCCCCAGTGCTGCTGTAGGCAGAGGCAGGCAGGCAGGGGTATGGGGTGCTGTCTGGCAGGAAGGTGGGGCCACCCACACTGTCTGGCCTTGCTCCTCCAGAGGAGCAGTTGGGACAGAAATCAGCCAGAGCAAGTGGGGAGGAGTGAGGGGAGAGTGCTCTGTGTGTGTGTGTGTGTGTGTGTGTGCACAAGCATGCGCACATGCACATACGTCTGTATGAGTGTGGTGCCCCCCTTGACCACGATGCCCTGGGCGTCCAGACCCAGACCCATGTAGCCCACCCCTAAAGCTGACTCTGCTTCTGCTTTGGAGATATGATAACTATCAAAGAAAAATTCTACAAATTATTTTACACTGAATATTCCTTAGAATTTTTAAGCCAAATCATAGAATTCCAAAATACAATGTTCTAATACATTTTATAGCTTGATCTATATTGAATATACTTTTCCATTGAGTTCTTTAGACACTGATGGAAACGTCTAATTTCTCTAGAAACATCTTGTTTCTCCCCTGTTGAATTCTATAAAATAAAAGAGGACACTGAAAGACTCAGGACAGCATAACAAAAAAAAAGTAGCTACATTTTTAGAGACATAAGGTATTTTCAGGCTTGAAACAGGCCTGAGCTTGAGGGAAGAGTTTGAGCTAGGTTTTTATTTACCCAATCCAATTGCCCCATTACTATTTAATATGGAATGGGTGCATCTTCATGAGCAATTAATGCAAAGCAATAAATTCCAGAGTTTATTGCTCCCAGGCACACCATTTGAATGTGTGCCTGGGAGCAATAAACTTGGGCAATAAACCCTGGAGTTTATTGCTGTTTGTACATGCACCCAGGATCGCAGCACATTGAGCTAGGCAGGAGCAGCCCTGGCTAGCAGGGGGCCCTGGAGGTCAGCCTGCCAACCCAGAGCTGCTCCCACTTTCGGCTCAATGTGCTGCGGAGGTACTGGCTGGGGCATGAGGATACTTCAGCGCAGGACTAGCTGGCAGGCAGTCCCCACACTGAAGCAACCTTGTGACCCAGACAGCTGGGGCAGCATCTACATGTGCACTGCTGAGGAGGTTTTTACTCTGCAGCAGCATAGTACTTGTATTTACAAGTAAATTAGTTTACTCCAGCCTAATAGGAACACACATGTAGATGCTGAGATGTTTACTGCACAGCTATTTAGTCTACTGTGCAGTAAATGTCTCGTGTAGATGTGCCCAATTAGTTGCAATATATTCCCCCCACTCAATTATTAACAGCAACATCATACTCGTTAATAATAAGGTACCTCTGCACAAGACATTTACTGCAAGTAGACTAATTCACTGCACAGTAAACATCTCAGCATCTACACATACACCCCTATTAGGGCACAGGAAACTAACAAGTAAATACAAGTGCTACTGTGCTCCACAGATTTTTTGTGCACAGCAGCACACATGTAGATACTGACCCACCTGGCTGGGGTATGAAGGTGCTTCAGCGTAGGGCCTGCCTGCTACCTAGCCCCTACACTGAAGCACTCTCATGGCCCAGTCAGCCCCTCCACAGTACATTGAGCCTGGTTGGAGCAGCCCCAGCCTGGCAGACTGTCCCTCTGGGCTCCCTGCCAGCTGGGGATGCTCCAACTGGGCTCCACATACTGCACCTGGATAAACTGTGGAGCTGATTGCTTCAGAGTTACTTGCTCCTGGGCAGACATTCAAATGACATGCCTGGGAGCAAAAAACTCAGGAGCAATCAGCCCCAAAGTTTATTCATGTGCAGTATTTGCACATGTAGATGCACCCACTTTCATGGATGCCAAGTACATGGGGGCCCTCAGAAAAAGGGCTATCACCTGAAATGCATAAAACTTTCCACATGTCCATCATTAGGCCTCCTCCCCTGGCAAAAATATAAGTCAGGGCCTATGTCCACTGTCATGTTACTGTAGCTACTATTCACGTAGCAGTTATTCTCTGAATTAAATAATGGAACCAACTGGCTCTAATCAATCCTTGTTAGCCTTTGGTTTATAGTGCCTTACAAATATCTTGCATTTTTTATCCTGATGCAGTATAATATAATGTAGCCGGAAACTATGATTTACTGTTTTTGTTAAATCGAGATTAAACTTGTGGACTATCATATCCTCCAGATCTAGACACAGTGGAAACAGAACAGTAATTTCACCAGTGAAATTTATGTATTTTGCTCATTAATAAACTCTGGATAGGAGTCCTAAAGACTCTAGACCCCTAGATTGATCAAGAGGCTCTGCAGCAGGTATGGAGTCGTCAAAGCACAGGTCTTTTGCTTCCACTTAGCCTCTTTGATAATCCCCCTAATCAGGTTCTGCAGCACGGGTAAGGCTCCAGATAAAAAGTTAAGGCAGCTATGGTGGTGTTACTTTTCCTCTACAATTCATGCCAGGTGCTAGATGAGCATCCCACAAGCCCCAGTGTCAGGTCTGTGGGGCCCATGGAAGACCTGTGCTCATCATAGGTTTCACCGAGTTACTTGTAATCTTCAGTTTTCATATAATAACATTGACCTTACACTGGTGTGACGGGGGGAAAAATAATCCTGGGGAGATATCCTACCATCAAAGGTTACCTGTACACTTGTCTCTAAAGGGTGTAATTTTCTTACCATTATATAACCATATAATCCATGCTATCAAGGTAAGAAGGTGGACAAAAAGCCCTTAGGCCTGCTAGGAAATGTGTCACTACAAAGTTAAATATGAAATGTGAAAGTGATCCACCATTCAGTAACTGTACTTTTCCACAAAATAGCATATCACAGGTAGTACCACTAAAAGCTCTAGACTAACCTCAAGCTCAGTGATGATACTCACAGAAAGACTCTCATTGAACCAGTCCCTTTTTACCTTAACACAAGCCTAGAGGCCATATCTAGGGGTTAGAGGGTAGTTTACCCATCAGGCAAAAAGTATGCTTGCCTCTGCTGAGACTGTCTAGAACTCTAGCTGAAATGATATCTTTTGTGACAGAATGTTTAATACTTAAGAACTGGCAGCATTTGGGGTATAAATCTTAAGAGTACATTGAACTGATTTCAGAAGATAACCACTTCCAGTCACTCTTAATTTTTGGCATAAATTCATCTCCCATATTGGGGTGGGAGGTGAAGGGAAAGGAAAATGGAGCTATGCAAAGAACCTTTCCAAAATCTAGAATGGACAAAAATAGGACATGTGTCTGGGGATCCCAACTCAAAAGCCTTTCCATAGCTGCCCTATTGTGCAATATTTGTTTAAAATATGTTAGTATAATGTGGAACATATGTAGACAGAGTCAGAGGGGAATAGCCAAGTAATCTATGTTGATGGCTGTTTGAAATAACTTTATCTTAGAGGAAGGGTATATTCAGGTTTCATTCAGAGTACAGTATGTACTAGGTAGATAACCAAACATTGAAGCCCCATGGTGCCCTCATCATAATCTATATCCTATGTTAATGGGCAGCTTATAAAGGCATGAGGTTTCCAATAATACCATCACTGGAAAATATAACACAAAGTATAAATAAAATGGAGTGCACACTATCAAGACAAGCAAGCTCATGGCAAAAGCAGAAAAGTAACCAAGGGACCTCAGTGATTACTATTCTTCGTTTAAAAAGATATACCAGGTCATTTAAGGCCGAATCAGGCTTTAAACCCTGAATCTGCCAGTGTGTATGTTCATGCTTTTACGCAAATACAATTTACAGTTTTTTACACACGAAAGGAATTCTTATGTGAGACACTATTTGCAGTCTGAGGTCTTTTTTCTTGTATAAGGGCAATTGTAACTATCATGGGAGGAACTGACTTTTCATTAGAACTTCTAAATCTTATCATAGGGCTGCTTGCTCTTTTTAGTTTTATTAAACCCCAATAGATACTACATGAGACAGCTTAGCCCTCAATGATGAAAACACTAGAGTAATAAAAATATTTAATAAAAATTACTGGTGAATCAAACTGAACAAATATTCTTACTGTGTATATCAGAGTCCTGTCTGCTTGCTTAAGTCAGATAAATGCTTGCCGGTTTTACTCCTATTTCTCCTTAGCTTAGATTCTTATATTAGTCATGTCATTCAAGATACCAGAGTCTTTCCTGGGTTAAATGTTTACTTCTTTTGGCAAGGTAAGACTAAGCAGAATGAATACCTTGTGGGGAGGAAGAGGAGGCTGACATCTATCCTTCCTTGTGTATCATCAGCAAAATCATATACAGGCCGTCCTTGGACTTACAACAAAATTAGCTCCTGAGAACCGCGTCTTAAGTCAAAACATTGTAACTTGGAACCAATTTTCTCATAAGAAACAATGTTATAAATGGGGGATTGGTTCCTGAACCAAGGCCCCATACCCTATTTTCACCAAAAATACCCCAGAGTTTTGTACTTGATCAATTATAGATGAGTAATATAGCTACATTAATGTATTTATATTGTAAATAGCAATCATATTGATTTAGAAGGACTTATTTGAGGTGACTTTGGTGGACTTTTTGAAGGGTTCTTGGCTGGAGTCTTCTCAGGAGTCTTGGCTGCAGGTTTTTCTGGAGTCTTGTCTGCTTTCTTAAAGAAAGTGTCCAAGGAAGTTTGGACAGATGTTCTCCAGGGAGATTAGTGACGCAGTGAACTTGTTTGCTGGTATGGTATCGCATTTGGATCAAGTGTTGTAAGTCAAAACTGACATCATAAAGTTGAAACAGGGTGTCAATTTATAAACGTTATAAATGCAAAATATTGTAACTCAAAATGTTGTAAGTCAAGAACTGGCTGTACTAATCATGTAGATACCTGTGCAATCATAGGGGAGGTGATGAGGTTACGTAGGTGAAACAGGCCATGTCTACACAAGCGATAGACTGCACAGTTGTTACTTAACCAAGTACTAAATGACTGTGCACTAACCGGCATTCTTTTTAGATGCTACGGTGCAATAGCAACAAGCTACTGTACCATAGCATCTCATGTAGACACTCCCACAGAAGGAAAACAGGAATTAAATTAAGCTGGGCACACACGAGGTAAAGTTCTCAGCACTGGGGACTTTGAGTACTTAAACAGACTCCAACTTATTTGAAGAACCTGTCTTAGATGCAAATTTAAATCACTTATGGATGGGAATCTATCGTCTGGCATTTACATTATATAGAATCAGAGAGCTGACTCGTAATCCAAAGCCATGAATTTATTCTGCCCTACCACATGTGATCCAAGTCAATATCAGACAAATCCCAGCTTTCTCAAGCTTGTTCTCAGGCTGATAGTGATTGAAAATGAGCTAGGTCCTGGGAAAAGTTTTTCATGTTGGCCAGTTGATAATGTGAGATTACTCACAAGAGGTGTAATACCGTTCTCTTAATGGGGAGTATGGTTAAGCAAAGAGAAGATGATCTTGCATGTTGGAGTAGATGAGAATTGAGCTCTTTATGGAGTGTCAGAAGAGCATTAGTTGAAACAATAAAATACAACGGTAAAAGAAGAGTATAAAGTTACATATGGGTAGCTTTTTACAAAAGCTTAGGAATTGGGATAAGCCAAAAATCACCTAATATGAAAGTTAGCACCAAGTTTTTCTCCTGCTTATTTCTGTTATAGAAGCTTTCCTGTAGGGAAAGCAGAGAAACATGAAGCTCTGTTTCTGAAAGAATGGGCTCAAAATGGGTTCATCAAATTGGCCAGACCCAAATAATAAAATATCCATAAACCTAGGCAAGATTAATTCAAATTAGCTTAAAACATGCACATAAAAAACCCTAGGAAAAATACAAAGAAAGATTTGTGGGGGATCAGGAGGGAAACAAAAAATAACAAGAACAAGGAAGTGAGAAAGCACCATCTTGCTTTTTTCTCTCTATTGTAATATGTCACTAAAATGCACACCTATATTATTACTCATTTTCAATCTCCTCTTTGTAATTAGTCCTAAAAGCAGTTTTAACACCTCTGCTACCTGTACCAAGGAGGTAAATTGCATTATTTTTACTTAACGTTTCTGTGTGCATCACTAATGTATCAGGGCACTTCATTATCATTTTTTGACATCTTTCCATTGCCCCAGTGGTAACATCAAGAAGTTGAAACATCAGATTTTTTTTAACTCAAAGGCAAAAGCAAAATAGACTCCCAGCTAAGAGATGACAGGTTTACTGCACCAGTGCCAAAGGCATAATAACTTGGCCTAGTGCCTGTGACTGCTGCCACAAACAGGGGCAGCAGCAATTTCTGATTGTCACCACTGCCACCCATGTGATTGTGCAGCTGCGACAGCACCTATTTTTTTCTTGCTTCTTCCCAAACCGGTTCCCAGAGTGGCTGCTGCAGTCACCCCACCCTGGTTACACCACTGGCCAGTACAATTGTCTGTTTAGGATTTGTCATTCCCCTTTTCCCGGGCCGTTCTCTTCCTCCCTGCTTGCCTGTGTAGGTCTGCCTGCTACTGAGCAGGCAGTTGCAAAGGAGGCTATAAAAATGTGTTGCAGCCAATGGAATTTACCCTTTGACTCATGCCCTGAAGAAGCTGTTTCTTTGGTCTTCATGAAATAAGGAAAAATGAAATAAACTGCAAAAGCAAAATAGGATATTGATTTTCCCACTAGTTTCTCTGGAAAGCTCTCCTCCCTGCCTTCTTCATTACTGTGTAAATACATTCACTAATAACAGTCTCTTTAAAAATATTTATCTAACAACTGCTAGGTTTTCAGCCAACTTTAGCTAGGTTAAAAATTAAAAAAACCTGAAGGATGAACCAAGCGTCAAATTTCAGCTGGAGATCAAGGATTCAAAATCCCCTCCCATCATCATCTTCCCCCTCCTCTGCACCCTCACGTACACAATTCAGAGTTTGGATTTGGCTGATTGTAAAGAGATTGGTATGAACCAAACATGAAATTTACAGGTTCAATCCAGGATTTACAGGTAAATCCAGGTTCAAATTCCAAACTGACCACCAAAAATTCAGAGTCCTGTATTCAGATTCATGTCTTTAAAAAAAATGACTTAGACTCAGTGACTTTCCCTTATTGGGTCAGTTTCAGATAAGAAAAACAATTCATAGTTTGAACGATGATGGTTTAAACCACCCAGGCAGGTTTATTGTCTATCTAGGGATAAAAGGCTCTAAATACCGCCTTGTCCTTCCTGCCCCACTTCTGTTGTCAGGCCTTTCATTATAATGTGCTTAAAATTATATGAGCTAAATAGATGGTTTTCATTTAGGCTGGAACTCTGTCAGTCAGCTTGGAGGGGTAGGGCTACACTACGTCCAGGTTTTCCCAGACATGCCCTCTTTTTTGGCCCCCTGTCATCATGTCTGGGTGGGTTTTTAAAATGCGACCAAATGTCTGGGTTTTTGCTCTGCCTCTGGCTGTTCCCAGGCACAAGCAGCTTGGGTGCTTGGGGCTGGGAGCAACGGGTAAGATAATTGGCTGTTGAGGGTCACATGCTCTGCTCTATATGGGCCCATGCAAGTGAGTGAGTGTGTGTGTGTGTGTGTGTGTGCACGCGCATGCACGTGCACTGGAGCTGCATGCACAGCAGGGCTGGGGGGTCAGGCAGCTCTGGATCAGGAGTCAGGGGCACTGGCAGTGCTGGGGTGGCAGCAGGGCTGCAGGTCAGGAGTAAGGGGCACCAGCAGCGCTGGGCAGGGCAGGGAGGCAGGTCAGGAGTGAAGGGCAGCAGCAGGGCTGCAGGGCAGAGTACCACAGGTCAGGAGTCAAGGCCGCTGGGGGAAGCCAGGGGCTGCAGGTTGGGAGTGAGGGGTACTGGCAGGGATGGGGGGCAGGGGCTTAGGAATGAGGGGAAGAGGCAGGGCACAGGCATATCACTGCCGCCCCCCATTCATATATACCCCTTCCACTCCCCCTCCCCAACACCAGCTCCCCGCCCTTGCCCCCTTCCCCCCTTCTACAGGTGCTCTTTTTTGATCCTGGAAATATAGTAACCCTATGGAGGGGTGATATGGAATTTGCTGGGGCTCAGTTAAAGGGGAGGCTAGTTCAAGTAAGTGGTGTTTATGAGGACCATAGCCTAAATTTGATTGTTCAGGGGTGGAGGATATTCCTCAATAATGGAGTGATCAGTGGAGCTACATCAATTTACATTTGCAGAAAATTTTGACCGGTTTTGAAACCCAGGTTGACCATAAGTTTGAGGAGCAATTGTGTACTCTTTGCACAGGTTAGTGGGCATTTAGTTATGCAAATACTTTCAGTGAAGTCAGTGGAACTCCTCAAATGAGTAGTATTCACCAATTGAAGCGGGTGGAACAACTGAGCCCTTAAGATGTGATCTAAGGTATTTCCTTAATATCTCTGTGCTGCATTTGTCCCCTTTAAAATGTGAATAATAAATAAGAGTTACCCACCACACTGGGACATTGTAAATCTTTTGTAAAGTAGTTTCAAATCTGCATTGAATTCAATGGAGCTACAAGAGTTTACACCAATTGAGAATCTGTCCTTGATAATTGACTGATTTGAACTGGGGTTCACTTTTCAGATTCCCTTTTGTCTTTAGTTCAGCTATTATTAATAATTGTCTTTATTTATTACATTTATAGCCTCTGCAATTTGCTTGGGTTTAGGGAAGGTAATATAATTTTTAAAAGAACAGATTCTGAGCTGTGTGGTCATTTTCAGCTTAATGAAATTGTCTTCATTTCAAGAAATTTAAAGCTGAGCATAAGGACACCAATTCGTAATCTGCCAAACATCTGTTTGTTAAAGGTCTGCCAAGACCTACAGATACTTAGTGTGATCAGTACGATTTCATTGTTTACACAGACAGAGGTCTATGAGAGGACAGCAATAATTAAAGTAAAATCTGCCAGCCCTACTGTATGGTACCAGAGAGAGTTAGTGTTTATATGAAAATAGAAAGGAGTGCACCAGATATACCAACACGTCATCTTTTTTGGCAGATCTGTATTGAGATTTGAAATGATTCTGATTATGTTTTATTTTTTAATTACTGAGTTAAAACTCACAATGTCTCCTAGAAAATAATGGGAGGAAAGCTAAGGAAACATTTCCCCACTTTTTCAGGTTCTTATGGAATAGTCCTATATCATTTAATAGCAAAAAACTCCATATTTTAATTATTAATTTAAATTATTTAAGAAACAAGCCTCCTTTGCTTTGAAATTCTATAGAATTGTTCAACAAATAATAAAAAGGAGGTCACACTAGGAAATTCTATAGATTTCATCTATTGATTTCACCTATTGAAATTCTATTGATTCAATCTATTCATTTCTATTGGTGTCCTTTTACAATCGGTAAGGGTCTGGGAGTGAAAATTAATTTATAGTATGAAGCTTGATGTTAACATTACATACACAACATGCTCGAGGCTCACATTACTATTAGCCATCAAATCCTTCCATAGAAGAATATATAAAAATCTGCATTGTGGCATTAGGCCTCTATGGACTTGCAGCGTGCATCTACACAAGACACATTCATTTGCATTAACCTAGTTTACTCCACAGTAAACTAGGCTAATCACAGTAAATGGCTAATCACAACTAAATTTGATACCTGCAAATGCAAGTATCAAATGTAGTCATGATTAGTTAATATACAGTAACGTATGTGTAGATGCAACCCGGCACTAACCTTACTACTGGGTCTTCCCAGCCAGTAGGGGGCTGACCTGAGCCCAGCCCCAGGGCTCCTGCCTCTCCTGCTTCAGGGCTGGGCTGCTCTCTGGCAGCCCCTTGCTACAGGGTATAAAACTCTGCAGTCATTTTGTGCCTTGGGGCACCCTACACAGACACCTGCTAGAGCCTATGCATTCCTTGGGACCAAAGCAGGCCTCATGTCCCCCCTTGACAGGCCACAGGCTGCTACTCCCTGGCCTGTCCCCTCCACAGGTAGGTGTTGCAAAGGGCTACAGCTTGCCCCTTGCCCAGCCCTGATATCCCCCCAGAGCTGCTGCCTGGTTGTCTCTGGCATCAGGGTCAGCACCTACTCCCTGCTGCTGCTCACCCTCATAGTGTCTTCTGTCCTTGCATGTCCTGTATTGAAGTGGCTCTGCCATGTGGCTCCCAGTCTCTGGCTGTACCCCTGGTCTAGGCAATGCTATGAGCTCTCCAAAGCCAGCATCACAAGGACAGCCACACAGGGGCCCAGAGAGCCAGCACGACACATCATGTCAGCAACTTTGTCCCCATCAAACCCTGGCCCCACCTGCATGTGCATACCTGTGCTGACTGCCCAGGCCCCCAACTGGTCCCTGGAGGAGGTCAGAGACCTTATGGCACTCTGGTGCAGTACCAATGTGCAAAGGCAATGTGTA
The DNA here is from genome assembly GCF_052110815.1 of Crocodylus siamensis. NCBI lineage: Eukaryota > Metazoa > Chordata > Crocodylia > Crocodylidae > Crocodylus > Crocodylus siamensis. The sequence goes on along the minus strand of NC_143396.1, from coordinate 234,901,056 downwards.
CACTTGAACACTCACATTTATGAGGCTCTATTGGGTGGCATGCAGGAGCAAGGGCACTCCCAGTCAGTGCAGTAGTGCCGCATTAAGGTCAAAGCCTTGAGGGCACAATGCATGGCCATGACTGACCACAATTGCTGGTCTGGTCCTGCCCATAAGACCATGGCCTTTATGCAGGAGCTGACTTGTATTTTGGCACCCCAGGACCCAGGCTGAACCCCTGTGACTGTCACTAGCAGTGGTGGCCTGTCTGAGTACCCACCCTTCCCTGACCTCTCTGGTGACGCATCACTGGAGGAGGGGCCCTCAGGTCTTAAGCACCCCTTCCTGTTCCCCTCCCCAGCT